>NW_026137591.1:3000000-3494264 GCF_009805555.1 Andrographis paniculata
ATTGGTGCCCACGAGCCATGGTCGAAGGCGCAGGAGTCATCTTTTGCCAAACTCAAAGTTGGACGGGAGCACCTTGAGGAGACTTTTCTCGCAGCGTTCCTTTCTTGTTGGCTTTGCATCTTTGTGCTTCCGCTCGACGATGTTGGTTTGATACGTCCTTCGACTTTCAAGATGGCAAGTGTCCTAGCGTCGGGATTTCCAGTAAGCTTGGCCATTCCAGTCTTAACCAGTATTTATAAGGGGCTAAACCAGATCGCGGATTCATCATGTCCTGGGAAAAAGTTCGGTCGACAATTCCTCTCCACTTTTTGACCGGATGGATCGCTGAGTATTTTCAGACCCACTACAGCGTATGGAAGGGAATCCGTGGTCCGGGGATGGTGAAGCACTCCGGGGCTGTTAGTGCTCGTGCGTATAGAGCAGATGTTGCATGCCGAAAGATTTTACGCGGTGACTACTTTCGTTAGGCTTGCACCATGATCACGAAAGATTTCGACGTACGGTTTGTTGATGACGGGAAGCGCGAAGACTACGAGCAAGAATACTTCATCTCCATTCGCTCTTGTTTTCTGACTTTGCGGGATGGATTTCGATGCTTCGTGGAGCCGTATAGTCCCCACCGTTTTTGCCGTCAATTTGGTTTTTTCCAAGAGATTCCCGTAGTTCTTTTGAAAGACGTCCGTTGCTGCGCTTTTGAGGAAGGCTATCAACATTGGCACCAAAGTACTTACTTGAAATCTTCAGCCGAAGTTATTCTTCCACGCATTCCTGCGATTCTGTGTACTACGTGCTAGGTTGTTGAGTGATCAATCTAGGTGTATGTTAGGACTTGTGTGTTCTATGTGCGATATATTTTTCCTGCATAATGTTTGTTCGTAGATGCAGCGAGGGACAAAAGCCGATGATGAAATCCATTGGTGCTAGTGCACGCATGTCGCACAGCTGCAAAATAAAGTATCAGTTCCTACGCCACAAAAAATTTACAAAATGCAGTAGCTCAATGAGTAGGGTCGTCTCCGCAGGAAACAATAATAATATTAAATATTCGGTTATTTATAATTATACTATATATATAATGGGGGGAGGGTTTTATCACACTAAATAATGAGAAAATAAATTTACTCAACTAAATAAAATAAAATAAAATTCAAGGCAAATTACCAAAGATGATTAGACTCTAGCAAGGTATGAATTTTCTGTTCGGGATATAAATTTTGTTTATCGACTAAAAATCAAGTTCATTGGCTAGTTGGATAAATTGGTTATAGTTTATCTACACGCGTTCACAACCAACCTTTCCTAACTTTGTCGATAGCTAAGGTACAACCATTAGCTATTTTCCTAATCGAGTGAGAATCCTAGGTACGACCATAGTTTTAGTGACTCGACAGCTTTAAGTACTAGAAAGGCCCAATTCAATTTAACAAAATTTCTACGCGGATTTGTTTAAAATTGATTCTAATTCTTCCCTAGAGTATTTCTCTACGCCGCTACACCAATTGGAAAATTACACAATTACGGGTGCCAATCTCCAATTTAGCTATGAAATCTCAAATCAATACGTGCGCAATAATCAATTTAAGATTTCTAAATGTATAAATTACAAAAATTAAAAATACCCAATATCGATGAACACCAAATTAAACAAAATTAAGTCTCACAAATTCAATTCCGAACATAAATTCACACCTACGCTAGAAAGAAAATTACTTGAAATTCATAGGAATTGAAAACGCAGAACAAATAAAGAAGTTCATCATGCCTTCAATTTCGAAATCGACAAAGAAGAACAATATGAAGATAGAAAAAGAACGCCTTGAAAAGTTGTCTGCAATCCTCTTCCAAGTTCTCCTCCTTTCGTCGTGTCCTTCTTTCTTTTCCTTCAAATAATATGGTGTCGTGGTAAAGAACGTGGTAGTCCCCTTCTCTTCTCCTCTTCAATTGAAAAAAAATCGTGTCTCATCAAATCCATCCCAAGATCCCCGTTTAAATAGATCCCTTTTGCACTTCAATCATCACATACTTTTTATATTGTTAATTTACCCCGGAGGGCCATTTTGCGAATTCCATATTTCTCATATTGTGTTGCGTGATCATGCCAAAAGCATTCGTGCATTCTGCTCATTGTCTCCTAAATACACTCCAAAACATGTCAACTCCATGAAACCTATTACGCAATCAAAAACACACCATGAGTTGCATATATACGGAATTTCGTATCTCAAAAGTCGCCCAAAACATAATAAAATATCATTATATACAACAAATATCAATTCCCCCACACCTATTCCATGCTTGTCCTCAAGCATATGTCCAAACCAAGAATTGAAATACTCACTAGCGCAAAAGTCACTTAGTCGTGTTATCAATTACGTCAGATTCAAAGCATGCAAGAACCAACTAACCTCACAAAATGTGGAATGTATACAACGTAAAGCTCTCACCCTCATGTGTTTAGGGTATATTCACTCAATGCACATGAAGTAAACGACGAACCCCACAGGCTTGCAAGCAAATCAAATCAACTCCACAATTCCTCAAGAAATTAACGTTCATAATCAAAGGTCTTAATTAAAGGTTATAATGGGGTCATGGTTGGGATAGGAAAAAGGATATTAACAGCTAATGGGACCGAAGAATTAATCTATCAATTCATCACATCACAATGAGCACAAATCGCATACATGAATGAACAAAAATCAAACAACATTGCACTAACGATGATCAATGCAAAACAAGAACATACTTTCTTTCTTTTACATGAGTCTTTTTTTTTTATTATTTTAAGGACTCGTAATATTTCTTTTTTCTTTCAGCCCCTTTTTTTATTATTATTATTATTATTTAAGGAGCTAGATAATGAGATATTTTTGGCAAAAATATATGTGAATTTATAACCATGCCACAATATGAATACTTTCAAGTACAACTTCGGAATAGTATCGTATAATGAATGCAACTCTAAATAATCTAATGTAATGAATCAAAGAACAATCCCTCAAGTTCCCATGAGTTCAAGTAGGCGTTTGGCTTAGTCCAATAAAAGGGCTTATTGGCTCGGGGTTAAATAGAAACCAAGAAAAATAAGATAATACATTTAAGCTCAAACTTGGTTCACTAGGGGATAATATTGGTAAAGAGATGAAATTAAGGCCAACATGGGTAATCCTAGTGCCTTATCATTTTAATCCCATCAATTCTCAATAAACGCGGAGTCAATAAGCATAAGTAAGCAAGTTCTAGGTAGTCAAATATAACATATGTTTACACAATCCAAAAAAAAAATTGAGCATATATGATATGTATGAGTGAATTTGCTCAAATAAGGCTCAAATAACTCACTTAAGGGTTCTTTTTCAGAAGGCTAAGCACACTCGTCATCTAACTTCATCAACAAACACGGCAAGATCCTAATGAACTAAGTAAGCACAACAACCTCGGCTCAAAATACACAAGAAGACATGCAGGGAAGTCATCAAAATAAAGCATTATATCGCATCAAAAATTCTAATCTCCCCCCAACCCACACCTAATTAGTGCAATGTCCCTATTGCAAGAACAAAGATGAAATAAAAGAAAGGAGAAAAGAAACTTCCCTGGAATAGGTGGGGGCAACCGGCCCGCTTAGGATCGGCAACGGGCGCGCAAAAGCTTTTCAATGGAGTCTAACTATCCTTGTAGAGCCGCTTGTCCAGCTATAATCGCATCAAGCTTGCCACGAAGGTCATTATTATTCTCCTTCAGTATTTTAACATCAGATGCCAACGCCTGTAAAGTAGAGCCAGTGGCGGATCGCGCAGGAGCACCATCCTCAGTAGAAGCATCAATAGGGGGTTCCTCTCGGTCATCATCAAACTGGACTACATCGCGATGGGACGGCCGACGCCACTGATTAACAAGACGATATCCAGTATCATCTTTCACTACCATACCCATGCGGAACAATACCACCATATCCAAGTACTCTATTGGTCCTACTTGATGGAGGCGCCTCCTAGAAATAACATAAGCATCAATACTAGGGAGAACACCCAAACTAATAGCAAGAGTAGTTATAAACGAGGCACCAATCAAATCTCTTTTTTTCTTAAAAACTTCACTAAACTGCACAACCAACCAGTACCCAAGATTAACCCTAATGCCACTAGTCATGCACCATAGAAAGGAAAATTAGCTTTAGTAACAATACTGGAGGTACCCCTACGCCCGGATATAAATGAAGCAATGAAACGCTAAATATAACGAAGGGCGGGGTCCTTCAATCTACGAGCAGGCATATTATTGTCAAAACAAACTTTTCAATCCACAGAAAATTCACTCCGTAATTTCTCGACTGAAACAGAAAAGGGCTCAATAAACGCACATGCATCGGTATTGAAAGAATCATCCTCAAGCTCCTCGGAAGTCACAAAACCTAAATGTAAATTAAATTCTGCTAAACAAAGCTTAAACTCTTTACCAAGCAAAGAGAATCTAATTACATCAGGTTGCATTACATCAAATTGTTTAGGCAAGTCAAACATAAATGTAGAGAAGAACTCGAGGGCAAGTTCAATGAAACCAGGTTGTTGATAAGTAAATAAACAACTCCAACCAATGCTAGATATGTAATCAAGAACAACATCTTTAATGCGTAACTTCTCAAGTGTTTCAACGTGAATGTACTTACCCGAGAAAATGCTCTTAGTGCACAAAAGTTCGTACCTTGTATGTTCCTTGGGTGTGAAAGAATGTAAATGGCCCCCAACTTGAGTTGGAGGCAACACTTGAACTGAGTTACCTTTTTGTGCCCGTACATTGGTGGATACAGAAGTAGGAAAATCGACTGGAATTGTGGTCATTGTATTACCCGTATCTCTACCCCGCAACTAAGAAGATGTCCGTTCCCTCAATGCTTGTTCTTTTGCATCCTTTCGTCTTTGAAATAGTTGACAACCTCGTAGCTATTGGAACCCTTGCGGGAACCGAATCCGATGCCCGCACTTTAGTCATAATGCCTGCACGCCAGAAAATTCAACAACTAAATAGCAAGTCCTCAATTAACCCCAACACCAAGAACAATTTCACAACAAACATTTAAATATTATTCGACAATATCAATCACCCAATAATCTCTCCCAATAATCTATATGCATCCATTTATCGGTTGCATCAAAGAACCTCTACGAAAATCGCCGAAATTAAAATTCTTCATCATCAACTTATTTTGTATAATATCTAGGCAATAATCGATAGAGGTTTCTCAAGAGAATGCAATATAGATCAAGAGTAAATGACTTCCCTGAAATTTCCATTGGTGACTCGCAGCTGATGGTCAGTGGCAGCGCAGAACAGCAGCAGTTGGAGATCGGGAGCAGCGCGCGGCGGAGGATGCGGTTTGAACCGGGCTGATGATGGTTTGGCGGCTTCAGCGCGCCGGCTTGGCGGAGGAGGCGCGCAGGAGGCGGTGGCTGCTGCTACTGGCGGACGGGGAACTTCTATTTGCGGCGGGATGCACGAACCGGCTGGGCTGCGGCGGCTAGCAGAGGCACAATCGTTCAAACCGGCCTGTGGAGAGAGCGGGAGAGAAGAGCGCATCGGACAGCTGTGAGAGAGAGACAAAAATAATTAGCTTTTAAAGGGTGTAATAATAATAATAATAATAATAATAATAATAATAAATATAGCAATAATAATATAATTGTAATAATAAATATAGTAATAAATATGAAAATAAAAAATTAGAATTTAATTACTATAATAATTATAATTATAGAAACAATAATAAATATAGTAATAATAAATATAATAATTATAGTAATAAATATCATAATAATTATAATTATAGACGTAGTAATAAATATAATAATAAGATTAAGTATAGTAACTATAATAATAATAAATATAGCAACAAAAAATATATATATATAACAAAAAAAATTAATAGCTATAATAATATTTATTATAGAAATAATAATAAATACAGTAATATTAAATTTAATAAATATAATAATTCCCCAAAATAAATCCTCTTTTCGCACAATTTTTCAGAATGTAAAATTTCATTAAGCGTGATCATGCCCAAAAAAGTTTTACGTTCTAATTTCTTTAAAAATTTCTCCCTCTCATCAATCACAACACACTGGATGCATGGCCACGCCTAAGAACTTTGTCCATTGCTCATCCAACCATAAATTTGTTACCTGCAATAAAGCACCAAAATCAAGGCATGAGACTGACTCACAAACACAACAAAAACTCAAAACACACAAAATAAAATTAAAACACTTGGGTTGCCTCCCAAGAAGTGCCTTTGTTTATTGTCGTTGGCTCGACACAACATCTCTTAAGCTAATCAAGCGGTTCAAAGAGAGCTACGCACTCCACTTCTTTGCTCTGGAACCCCTCATAGTAAAGTTTAAGACGATGTCCATTCACAACAAACCTCTTTTCAGTGCTTAGACTTTGAATCTCAACTGCACCATACGGAAACACGTTAGTAATAAAAAACGGACCTATCCAACGAGAACGAAGCTTACCCGGAAAGAGCTTAAGACGACAATAATAAAGCAGAACCTTTTGACCAACCTTAAAATCCTTCCTCAAAATATTTTGATCATGAAATTTCTTACTCTTTTCTTTATAAATCACAGCATTCTCGTAAGCTTTATTTCGCATCTTCTCCAACTCTTGCAACTGTAATTTCCTATATTCTCCAGCTTCACTCAAATTCATGTTACACTGTTTAATAGCCCAAAAAGCTCTATGTTCAAGTTCAACGGGTAAATAGCAAGGCTTACCAAAGACTAACCTGTAGGGCGACGTCCTGAGCGGAGTTTTATATGCAGTTCTGTATGCCCATAACGCATCCTCTAAGCGTAAACTCCAATCCTTCCTATCCGGCCTCACCATTTTCTCTAGAATTCTCTTTTATCTCCCGATTAGAAACCTTTGCTTGTTCGTTTGTTTGCGGATGATATGATGTTGAGACCCTATGAAGAACTCCATACCTGCGAAACAACGCTGAAATGGTTTTGTTGCAAAAGTGTGTGCCCCGATCACTTACAATTAATTGACTTAGGCATTCCAAAGCGAGTGAAAATCAAGGACTTTAGGAAATCTGCAACAACCTTAGCATCGTTAGTTCGGGTGGCCTTTGCTTCCACCCACTTCGACACATAATCAACAACAAGTATGATATACAGAAAACCATGTGTAAGTGGAATTGGACCCATAAAATCCATACCCTACACATCGAATACCTCAACAAACAACATCGGGGTTAGGGGCATTTGATTTCTAGCAGAAATATTGCCTACTCTTTGACATTTATCACATGCTTTTCAAAATTCATAAGCATCCTTAAATAATGTAGGCCAATAAAATCCACTATCGAGTACCTTTCTTGCAGTCTGTTGAGAGCCAAAATGACCTCCACATTCTAGTGAATGACAAAACTTCAGAATGGATTCACACTCACTTTCTTCGACACATCGTCGAATGACTTGGTCTGCACATCATTTCCACAAGTAGGGGTCATCTTAAACATAGTATTTTGCATCAATTTTCAGCTTATCCTTCTTTGCTTTTGTCCATCCTGCAGGGAATTTATTAGTGGCCAAATAGTTCACTAAATCAGCATACCAAGGAGAAGAATAAGAAATCGCAAGTAATTGCTCATCCGGAAAATACTCCCTCAAATGTAGTTCATCATGAACCATAGGAAGACGACTTAAATGGTCAGCTACCAAATTTTCACTTCCCTTTTTATCTCGAATCTCCATATCAAATTCTTGTAGAAGTAATATCCATCGTATAAGCCTTGGCTTGCTTTCCTTTTTCGCCATTAGATACCTCAAAGCTGCATAGTCAGAAAATACAATTACTTTAGTACCCAGCAAGTAAGATCTAAATTTTTCTAAAGCGAAAACAACGGCTAAGAGTTCTTTTTCAGTAGTGGAGTAGTTCAATTGGGCTCCATTGAGTGCTTTTGATGCATAGTAGATTGCCCATGGAATCTTTCCACTTCTCTATCCAAGTACAGCCCCCACTGCCGTGTCGCTTGCATCACACATAATCTTAAAAGGTAAATCCCAATTCGGTGGTTGAATGATGGGCGGTAATGTCAACAACTCTTTAATCTTGTCAAATGCCTTCGTACACTCTTCATCAAACTCAAATTGAACATCCTTTTGTAACAATCAGAAAAGAGGAGCAGCCACCTTTGAGAAATTTTTAATGAACCGACAATAAAATCCTACATGCCCTAAAAATAACGCAAATCCCTCACCGAAGTGGGATAGGGTAAAGCAGAGATAATATCAATCTTGGCTTTATCTACCTCTTTTTCCTTTTGATGAAACTAAATCTCCAAGAACTAACTCTTCTACCATAAATTGACATTTTTCCCAATTCAAAACTAACTTTGTCTCTCGACACCTTCTCAAGATCACAACCAAAATTATCTAAACAAGTATCAAAATAATTTCCATATACACTGAAATCATCCATGAAAACCTCAATAATCTTTCCTACATATTCAGAAAATATGCTTACCATACACCGCTGAAATGTCGCAGGGGCATTGCACAAGCCAAATGGCATCCGCCTATAAGCAAAAGTGCCAATGGGACAAGTGAATGTCGTCTTTTCTTGATCCTCCAGTGAAATCGCAATTTGGAAATAACCTGAAAAACTATCTAGAAAGCAATAATGACATCTTCCTGCTAGTCTCTCAACCATTTGATGAATGAAAGGTAATGAAAAATGATCTTTCTTTGTGACTGAATTTAGCTTACGGCAGTAGATGGATTGACGCCAACCGGTTTGTTTCCGAACCGGGATCAACTTACCATCGTGGTCAACCTCAACGGTGACTCCCGCCTTCTTGGGGACAACATGAATTGGACTTACCTATTGACTATCCGAAATTGGATAGATGATATCGGCATCCAAAAGCTTCAAGATCTCTTTCTTTACGACTTCCATCATAGCAGAATTCAACCTCCTTTGAGCTTACCTTATTGGCTTGGCATTTTCCTCAAGCACAATCTTATGGGTGCAAAGAAATGGGCTAATCCTCTTTATATCAGCTAACGTCCACCCAATGGCTTCTTTGTGCTCTCTCAAAATTCGGATCAACTTCTCCTCTTGACTAGGAGACAGTGCAGCAGATATGATCACCGGTAATGTCTCTCCAACTCCTAGGAAAACATACTTCAAGTTCGAGGGCAACCTCCAATTCATCCTTTCCACTCAAGTCAAAGACTTCCTGCACATTGAGTAAGAACATCTACACAACACAAAGTATTAGGCTCCACAGGATATCCCATTGCATAAAAAATATTAAAATGATCCTTTACACCTTCGAACTCCATGGTCAGTGTCCCTATTTTAACATCTATCTTTGATTGTGCGGTGCGCATAAAAGGTTGTCCAAGCATAATAGACGAAGGATTAGGCGAATTACCATCATGCATATCTAAAATATAGAAATCAATCGGGAATATTAACTCGTTCACTTGCACAAGAACATCCTCAATTATTCCTTCAGGGTAACCGTTAGTTCTATCAGCTAGTCCCGGCGAGTGATTCCGGTGAGTGAGAAGCCCCGATTCCGGTGGGTGTCGAGGTTTAGAGTGATGAGCCGACCTCCACCTTGAGGTGTGGTTACCTCGGGCCGTTCTCGCACCTTGGTCTGAGCCTTCCGTCGATGTTCCTCTCGGTGATGAAAGATCGGAGAAAGAATCGAGAAGCCAGGTTCTGTTTGGTGGCAACGGAGGTGTGCTGCTATTGACGGAGGAGTCGTCGCGGGAGTTCTCCGCGGGTCTGCCGTCTGTCTGCCGGAGAAGAAAAGAGGAGATCGTCGGAAACCAAAACAAAAGAGGAGTTAAAATTTATTTAACCATATACATTATACAACCTTCGAGTAAAAAAATTTACAAAATTACTTTAATTAATATTAACTCAAAATCCAAACCAAACAAACAAACAAATAAATTACTTTTAATCAATATGCAATCGGTAAACAAACGCAGTAAAGTTTGAAAAGATAAAATCCAAATAAACACTCTAGAACGTGGGACGCCGTTGCTGCAGTCTATTGAATTCCCAAAATGCCCCTTTTACTATTTGACAATTACATCCCTCTTTTAAAGTACAAGAGAAAAATAACAGTTGAGTACCAGTTGAGTCATACCAATCCTTTCACTCACTCCCTTCTGCACTTCTTTTTGGACTTCCACTTCCAAACGAACGGGGAAGGCGCAACCTGCTTCCGATCGACGCCGAGGTCCCCATTCTTGCAGTTCTGATTCTGAGGAAAGAAACGATTGGAAGAATTTGGCTCCAATTTTTCGATTATTAGTGTTTAATTTATTCATTTACTAGAAAATGCCAATCAATTACGAATCGGCGACGCCGCCGCCGCGGATTGGGAAGATCGGGCCGTACACCGTATTTTTTACGCCACCGGCGACGCCAAATTCCGGCCGAGGACCAGAATCTCCCGGTGTAATTTCTCCGGTTCAAGTTCCGGTCGAGAAACCCTCCCCTCCCCCGGTGATGGCTCCGCCTGCGCAGTTCTTCAAAGAAAAGCCTCCATCACTTGGTTTCTTCAGGGACACGGTGGCCAAAATTCAAAATGGTATCTTCTCCATTGATTTGCTTAGCGTTTTCACTTGTGCGAATTTGGGCAACATGATTTGTATATCTAGTAAGGTAATTCTGTGAATTATGTCTAATTATGTTATTCGCCTGAATTGATCTTGTTCAGCGCATGCGAGTTTGGATGAGCATGTAGCTCGTTGGTTTGGTTTGGATCAATCCAAGTACCAGTGGGCATTGAACGATTACTATGAATGCAACGAGAAGGTAACTCGTTAATAATATAATATGCCTATTTAATACCTGTATGCATTTGCCTGACACCATGTTTAGGATGTTTATGCTTTGATTCCTGAGTGTGGTTTACTTCTGAAAGAGAAAGCTTTAGGAGACTTGTGCTAGTTGGAGATTCAAAACTTGAGATTCTAGCCCTGTCTCTTGCTGAGGTTTAATGGAATAACTTAATCAGCATTTGATAGGGAAAAACTAATAGTTAAGTGGTTGAGGGCTATATGTGGAAAAAGAGCCATAAGATTATAATTTTCATCTCAATTTAAGGGATTACTTTATCTCCCTTGTTTTATGGGATACATTTAGTTTTATAAGTTAGTGTATTAATCGTATACTTATATAGATACACTTCTGGTAGAGTGCTCATTAGCCTTACTCAGTAGATAAAAGAGAGAGAAGTGCATGCTTTCAACTATAGATGTGGATGAACATATCTCATGTGCGATGTGTAGACTATTGTTATGTGTTAGTTTATTTTCTATATTCTTATCAAATCAATTAATATAAAATATGGGCTGCTGTCTTATGATGCACAGTTAAGATTCAGCACTGAAACAGTCGCCGTATAAATAATTTGTGACACTAACATGTAAGCATGTGATTAGGAATGACAAATTAATCTGCCCTAATAACTTCTAGTAAACACACCTTTGGATTCATACACGTCTTGGCGATGGAGCAGGAAAGAAGGAAAAGAAAATAAATACTTATATGGGTAGAATCACTTGTTAGAAGCCTAACTACCATAGATGATGACAATGCTCGCGAGACAACTCTCTCTAAGGAACTCGGCAAAATAGCCCCGTAACTTCGGGAATCACATGTCTCACATTTCATTCTAGTATCGAATATGAAATAAATAATGTCTCATCAAAAGAAATAAACAAACAGGGATTGAATGTGCCCCTCTACCATATCTGTACAAATAGAATAGTACATTTCTACAGAATGGTAAAGGGGTACTTTATGATCATCGACTGTCTATCTCCAATAATTAATTCTCGCTGACCACGCCCTAGGACGGCGGTTTTGGTGCTGACTGGGTTCAAATCAGCAGCACTCAAACCGAAACTCACTGCCTAGATATTGTGAGATCATCTGAAGATTGAGAAAGTATTGCAATTTTGAATTGGAATTTGACCGTTCACAAAATTGAGAAAAGATTACATATTAGGTAATGTTGCTTCTATAAAAGCATATACGGGCCCTTCCCTTTTGTCTATCATTTCTTTAAGCATTCTTTGCAACAAAATTCAACTGTGGAAAGACTTTTTAGTTTAACCATTTGAATATCGAACTGTTTTAAAAAGTTCATTGCTTTGGTCAAATATCTTTTGCTAGTTATCTGTGGTTGATTTGCTGCCCTCTTAAGGGTTTTAATCAGCAAGTTCTTGTTGAGTTTATGTTCCATGCTTCCTTGGGGAAATTAAGATGTATTTTGGAATTGTTTTAAGTTTTTTGTAGAGATTTGGAAATAATAAAAAAATTGAACAAAAAATATATATTTGATGTGATGTAAATAAATGATATATGTAATGTTTTGTATAAAAATGTATATTTTTTAATGTAATTTATGATATAATTTGGAGAAATTTTTTGATGTATAATGCCAAAACATCAGTAAACATGCTACATTTAATAGTTGTTAAATGAATAGCCTAAGTGAAGTTTATGTGTTATATTCAAGCCTAAGTTCCTTTCTTGGCCTGATTGTAGAATCCGGAAGCAAAACCACAAATCACACCCGGTAGAGTGCCGAATGTATGAAAATGGTAAGAAACTCTCACAAGGTTTCTTTGATTTTATTCCAAGAGCATTTTGTTTCTTAAAAATGTGAATAACAACAATGGATACTGTCTCTGGACACATTTCTTCAGGTACTTAGTTCCTAAATCTGGAATACCAAACAACAGTTTCAAGTGGCTGATGTTTATGCATGGAAACTTCACCCTATTAATGCCCTGTAATATTATGTGATTTTATTGCCTATATTAGATGCTTACAGACTTTCAAACTATTCGAATAACCTAAATGCCTACTCCAAATCCAATGACAAGTTAAATTCCATTTACATACATTGTCAACCTATTTGCAGTTTAAATATAAGCATGAATATAATATAACTTCCTTGACCAGAGAAGAAAACTACAGCAGCAAGTCAATACTGTCTTACACGAAAGCAGTCTTGCAGCTAACAAATTTCAGATTCACATACAATACTTCAATATACTGGAAAGAAAATGGATACAATATGAAGAATATAGATATAAGATATGAGCAAAGATGCAGTCGAAACACGATGCAGGCAACTGTATATATACACATACCTATGTACATTGATCAGTCCATCTTTAGACAGGAGGTATGTTGGAAAAGGAGAAACCTTTATAGCCTTTATAAGCATAGTACGCAATACGAGTGTAATAGAATCCCGGAAGGAACAAAATTCCACCCAGTAATGCAAAAAAAATCCCTGCAATACAGCCATGCTTTCACATAAGACGCAGGATAGAAGGAAAGTAATCAGATTATCTATTCAAGTGACAAACATGAATAAGTGTCGGTAATAAATTGCGATACTAAGTGAATACAATAAATTTAACAGGAAAGCTCTCGTAAGCCTTATGGTCTTCATAAAACTAGAAAAGAACCTGACTTACGGATGGAAATGGAATAAATTGGAAAGATAATAGAATAATGAGAAGCGTCAACTGGCTGATGGCATAAATAGAAACCGTATAAGAAACAATATAGCCACAACGATACATTCTACGAGTCAGAGCTGCTCGGTAAGTGTTATACTCAAGGTTTTACGACACGAGCAACACTTAAAAGTCTACAAACACAATATTGGCAAAGCAGGACAGAAAGAAAAATGGAAGTTCACAAAGCTGCATTGTCTTAATCCGACTCTACTGATGCACTGCATCTATGTAAAGTCTCCGAGTATACATGATTCACAATCCAAAGAATTATGCATATGGAAACATCTTTAACTTCTCCTCTATAGCTATTACAGTAACTCCATACATAAATCGATTATTGACATGCATAGATAATCCTCGGCACGAGCTATCAGAAGTCGATATCAAATGACCATATAGAAATAAACCTTCTCCTTTTATTACCGTGAAAGTCTCTACAATTACAGCATACTCTTGTGACGTGTGACGTGCAAGTCTTGAGGTAAAAACTATTGTCGTGAAGATTGAGCATGCCCTCACTATCCATCCATTTACATTAAATCAATATGGCCTTTTTCAAAAAAGTCTTTTGGGAATATTTTTGCTACATACAAAACGATGAGAATATCTTCTGTTGAATCACACCGGAACACATCTAGAGAATGGGGTTTAGTTGGAAACATACAATTCTAAGAATATACTAAATCGCTAATTTATAGATCAAACATCTTACTTGCAAAGATTAATATTATGATTCTTCTGATTTTTGAAGAGTCATAATTTGTATTAATAAAGAAGCTATAAAAATGCTTACCACACCTAATTCACATAAAAAATCTCAAAAAGAGTTTGCATGCAAATTGATTGTCAGACAAAATACTTCAATCATAATCTATTATAATTCTAAGTATTTGTGGAGCAAATTTGCCTAAAAGTTCTATAGTAAAATGACGAAAAAGTAAAACGTCCAAGCAAGATTTAGACAATTTTCTATCTTTCCCTCGACCCTATAAGTTAACTCGACTGCACTACAAATTGCGTAGTTGTGTCAAAAACCATTTGCCAAAACAATCTCGTATAAGCACATAGAGAAAGACTCCAACCGCTTCAGCTTTACCTTGCAAAATCAATGCTTAGTGGAATATCAAAGCTACAACCAATATTCTACAGCGTGTAGGTTAATATAGTCCACGCCCGTATTGCCATGCCACGGCTGAGACACACCGGGCTTGTAGGTCTAACATCATCCTATACTCTAAAAATGACAAAGAAAGGTCTGAAATTCCAAACGATACAACTTCAATCCGAAAGACTAAACTTGAGGATTCTAAAACAGAACATAATGCAGAGAAGCTCCACTCTTACCAACTATCATACCAAAATGAAATATTGGTATACCATAAACCACCTTCCAGTTAACAATTGATTTTTTAACTTCCTCAACAACATGACCCATTCTTTGGTGCCTCAAAACATCATATATTCTTAGCTTTAAGTTTCAGTTATATCCCGACGAAAACAGGAATATAGGTAATCGATAAACTAAGAATTTAAATTGTTCAAGTACCACCATTTCTAGTATGCTAATTCTTATCAAACTTCCATACTTGTGTCTCCCTGATTAACAATTCACTAATTCACTGCTTTGTTATCCCGTAAGAGATCACAGATCGATACATTGAAGCTTATTATAAACTACTAAGAAGGCTGAAAATTCCGATCAATAAGTTAAAAAAGGAACACCTACTTAACTATGACCAATTCGACCTTGTGTTCTTGTTTTAGTTTCTAAAACCTCTCTTCTCTACTCTTACCCCAGTGAATATATAATCAAAATCTCCATAGATTAATGGCCTTTAACTACTATTAACAATTGGCTTTTCCTTTTGGAACCCTAACACAGTGATAAAGCGCAAAATGAACTATTGAATGCTATAGAGCAGCTCGAAATCCATTCCTAACCAAACCCTAGGCAGAAATAGTGGAGGCACAAACGAAGTGGAGGACAAAAACGGAAATATGAATAAAACCAAGCACCGTGAGCGCGATCGCCGCCGACTTCATTGACGGCCATTAAGACACCGATGACGATTCCGAGAGTGCCAAAGACGAGGAGAGCTACGGCGAGGGCGATCTCCTTGATAGGAGGCTTGTTGTTGACAGTGTAGGAGGTTCCCATCATTATATCATCGTCGGATATGGAGAAGGCGTGATCGACGTACGCCATTGCTGCTGCCTTCTAATCTAACAGCTTAGTACTCGGTGGACTATTCGTCTTGATTGATTATATATAGAAAGAGAGCGATTGGATTGGAGAAAGGGAGGGAAGAGCGGTGGTGGTATTATGGGGAAGAAAGAAGAAGGGGAGATGGAGATGGGGTGGAGGTGTTAAATGGTGAATTTTCTTTGGTGTGGTCTCTCTCTCCGCTGACCTGTATGAACACCGAACCAACAATAGCACTGACCCTTCCACTATTACCACCGGCACTTTTTATCATGTAACCATATAAACTAATAAGGTACATTTCTTGGGTATGTTTATTTTGTTGAGACTTGTGAACTTAACACAAATATGATATTTTTCGCTTTGGGCTGAGTCCGCACGAATGTGTTTTTGGATATCCTCCAAAAGGTCTCATACTAGCGGAGGACTTATAAGACCTTCCCTGCCCACCTTGTACCGCCTATCACAAAGGGACTCGCTGCTTGACCACCTTAATCGGGACCGACCCAACACCGTCAGGAGACTTTCGACACAAGGCACATCTGCAGGTTACGAGGGTGAGCCCACCACCACAACCAATGCCACCCAGTCTACTTCACCATCTAATCGGGCTCAGATACCAAATGTTAGAAAATAAACATATAATCAAATATGTTAGCGGAAGCGAGATTTAAACAAACCTCCAGCCATTGCTAAAAATTAGATTTGTCCTTGAGATCTTCTTCAAGAACAGTAGATTGGAACCGTGGGAAGATTGTGTTGTCAGACTTTGGAACCATTGGGAGGATGTTGCTAAACTTTGGAAACCTCCGAAGATAGTGCCAGATCGTGGAACCCTAGGACGATGTTGCCAAACCCTGGCTCTCAAATAACGATGGTGTATTCTAATTTTCTAATAGTATGTTTAGTAACCCATATGTGAGAGTATTTATAATAAAAAAGAGAAACCGTCCATCACGATTTTTCTGCCACTTCTCACGTATATTTTGAATGTGATAGACTATATGGGAGAAAAGTGGGCCACAATTTAAGGTTAATTTAATTATATAAGATAATTAAAAAATAATCAAAATTCAAATATGATTAATTAATTAATTAAACTAACATTCTCCCACTTGGCCCACTCAAACCATCACAACATAACGAGAAACCTTACATACGAATCATGGCGTTAGGTCTTCTATAAACGAATGTTACCTTCCATGTATTACGATATGTCAAGCATCTCAAACTAAATTCACAATCTTAATGAATAAATCATATATTTATTCCGGGTTAAACATAAGCGAGTTTTCTCAATAATAAACAAATATATGCACAATAAAGCGAGAAAACATCAAACTGAATAAGAGTCTCAAATAACAATGTGCGCAAATAAACTACATTGTAGAATCAAGTCCCATACTTGCTACGTGATCCCTCAAATTCTTTAGTGGCATGCCTTTAGTCAAGGGATCACAAGCATCAACTCTGTATTAACGTGTTCAATGACCACTTTATTTTCCTTGATATTTGATGTCGATGTGTTTACTTCGATTCCCACTTTTATTGCTTTTAGCCATAAACACCGCAGTAGAGTTGTCACAGTACAACTTGATCGGTCTAGAAATAAAGTCAAAGACTCTAAGCTCGGATATGAAACTCTTCAACCATACACCATGCAAGCTAGTCTCGAAACATGAAACAAACTCAGCCTCCATAGTGGAAGTAGCAGTGATAGACTGCTTCGCACTTCTTCAAGAGATAGCTCCACCAGCCAACATGAACACATAACCCGATGTGGATTTCCGAGTGTCAATGCAGCCAACGTAGTCCGAATCGGAGTAGCCAATCACTTCCAGGACATCAATTTGTCTATATGTGAGCATAAAATCCTTCGTACCTTAAAGGTACCTCATATAACATCCCTTTATCATTAGTTGCAAGCAAAATATCATCCACGTACAACTCAAAGAAGCAAATACGACTCCCACTAACCTTCTGGTATATATAGTGATCTATGACGTTTTCTTCAAAACCGAATGAAGAGATAACATCATGAAATTTCAAATACCATTGGGGAGGCTTGCTTCAATCCATATATGGATTTATTAAGCTTACAGACTAAATTTTCTCACATTCCTCCATCAATAATTTTTCATCCTCTTGAACACACATAGTCATCAATTTATTGATGGACCATTTATTTTTATGTGTATTGTAGGATAATGTCCCGCATCCGCATTATGTGCTCGCGCACACTCCTCACATCCGTGAATCTCATGGTGGAGAATTGAATGACTGGCATAATCAATGTCCATCCAACCTAAATGAAGGAGGATCCATTCTTCCAGATTTTGTAATTATCACCAGTCAATTCGGAGACATCACACTTAATGTCAGAGAAATTGATAGGATTAAACGCTCCAAAATTAAATATGCATGCTCATCAATAAACGAGACAAGTAAATTACATGTTCTACCAATGTAAACATGTTAAAACATGAATCTAGAGACATAAAACTTGTTTGTGGGCTAAAGTTTTACTCAATTAGGTTCAAACAAAAACTTAACAATAAAACTATCAAATTGTGTTCCTTTTCTTAACTCATGTGGATAGATTAAGAAATACAACTCGATATTTTATCATAATTACTCATATAAATATAACAAGACTCCTGTGGGTAGATCTCATCACATCGTACATGATAATTACAATCGATGTTTATTAATGTGATTTTCAAATAAATCATAAATAAAATTTTAATTAATCAAGGATGCTATGGCTATTCCGCAATTAAATAAAATTTAAAATAAATCACAAACATCATGAATATATAATATGAAGTTCACATAAATAAATCAGATTTATACCATCAGCATGCTTCAATTAAAAATTAGTGCAAATATATGCAAAATAATAATAATAATAATAATTCTGCATGCCTTTCCTTTTCTAAACTCATGTGGATAGATTAAGAAATACAGCTCGATATTTTATCATAATTACTCATATAAATATAACAAGACTCCTGTAGGTAGATCTCATCACATCGTACATGATAATTACAATCGATGTCTATTAATGTGATTTTCAAATAAATCATAAATAAAATTTTAATTAATCAAGGATGCTATGGCTATTCCGCAATTAAATAAAATTTAAAATAAATCACAAACATCATGAATATATAATATGAAGTTCACATAAATAAATCAGATTTATACCATCAGCATGCTTCAATTAAACATTAGTGCAAATATATGCAAAATAATAATAATAATAATAATTCTTCATGCTTTATTCCAATGAATTGGTCTAATAAAATAGATAAATAAAACAACCGATGCAGACTATCACATTCGTAACTAATGTCTGCTTATATATGTATATGTATATGTACGTTATTGCATTTAATGCTCATTCATGTACGAATAAAATAAACAAACAAATATTAATGTCTGCAGGATGGACTTTCAAGAATGAATTGATTCAGATTGATTCCAAATAACATATATATACGAAAACAGATGATTGCAGATAAATATCATCTCCTATATCAAAATTCGACACCGAAAAGCTTCCTCAAATAATTAATTGCGCATACAAGTCGACACAGATGTGAAGTGCACATAAAATATTACAGAAGAATCTGAATACTCCATCGAAATGCAAGGAAAATTCAAAAATTTAATATTTTGCATAAATTAATTTCAAAATAAAATTCAAAATTTTTCCAAAAACATAATGAAATTTTCTTATATCGCAGGATTGGATTTTGATCAAGAAAATATCGCAAAACAATTGTTGAAAATAAAAAACCAAAGTATTTTCAAATAAGAAATTAAAGCGAATCTTGATCAAGAATTTGACTAGAAGAAAATTCAAAGCAAGACAGAGGCAAAATTGCTCTGATACCAAATGTTAGAAAATAAATATATAATCAAATATGTTAGCGGAAGCAAAATTTAAACAAACCTCCAGCCATTGCTAAAAATTAGATTTGTCCTTGAGATCTTCTTCAAGAACAATAGATTGAAACTGTGGGAAGATGGTGTTGTCAGACTTTGGAACCATTGGGAGGATGTTGCCAAACTTTGGAAACCTCCGAAGATAGTGCCAGATCATGGAACCCTAGGACGATGTTGCCAAACCTTGGCTCTCAAATAGCGATGGTGTATTCTAATTTTCTGAGAGTAGGTTTAGTAATCCATATGTGAGAGTATTTATAATAAAAAAGAGAAACCGTCCATCACGATTTTTCTGCCACTTCTCACGTATATTTTGAATGTGATAGACTTAATGGGAGAAAAATGGGCCACAATTTAAGGTTAATTTAATTATATAAGATAATTCAACAATAATCAAAATTCAAATATGATTAATTAATTAATTAAACTAACATTTTTATCATGTAACCATATAAACTAATAAGGTACATTTCTTGGGTATGTTTATTTTGATTGGATTGGAAAAATTTGTTTTCATTTGATGTTGTCGATGTTATGTAAGAAAAAAATAGATAAATAAATTCTATTTCACATAATAATTATATTGTTGTAAATATTAATATTATAGGAATAACAAATATTGTTAATCATTATTTTGTATAAATATTACTCCCTCCGTCCACGGATAAAGTATACATTTACTTTTGGCGGGGAGTTTAAGAAATAATAGTATTTTAATTATAGTGGGTAGGTAAAAGTAGTGAAATGACATTTTTGCCCTTGCTTTTTGGTATAAAAGTAATGATGTGATGTAAAGTAAAGGTATTTGTGGAAAAAAGTGGGGTATTTAATAAAATGATTACTTTGTAATTGAACGTCCCAAAATAGAAATATGTATACTTTATAGCTGGACGAATCGAGTAATATAATATATTTAGTGTATATATCTATATAAATATCTTATAGTATGCAATATATGAGTATATATAATATGTAGGTATATATATACTGTGAGGTGTAATATATATATTACATATATATATAAGCATATGTGTTAGAGAGAGAGAGAGAGAGAGAGAGAGAGACCATGTGATATGAAATGAATTTGATTGCTTTCAATCAAATAAAAAAGAAAATATAAATAAACATAATATTAATAGAAGTTAATATAAATATTACAAAATACAATACAAAAAGATATAGATGATAAACCAAACTAGGACAACTAACTAAAAACAAGCTAAAATATGTTACTCCTACTCTTGAACTAATATGAAAACTAACATAATGCAACTATATTACAGCGATTATTTCATCTAAGTAACATATATTCTACTATTTAACAAGTTAACGATAAATAAGCCGTCATAGATAGTTGAGAAGAAATTCAAGACTTCTTGCTTTTGCAGCCAAATTTTTCAAAATTTTGGTGGTGTCGATTAAACTCCCCTCCTCACATTTGAATTATCGTTTGCCTTGAACAACTTTGATTAGGCTCCAGAGGGGCTGTAATCAAAACAAACATCATTTCAAAATAGCAGTATCCATCATAGATGTAATCAATCAAAACATGATGCTATGAAACTCCCTTTTCGACATTATGGAAACATCCTTATGGCTTAAGAATTTTCAGAATATTCCTCTCCTCATACTTATTGTAGAAGAGAAAGAAAAAGAGGAAAATAAGTACATATATAGATAAATCAATTTCCTTACCTGAACTTACCCATACTATTATCACCCAAAATTCTGAAAATTTTTCTCCAAATATTTTCGAAGAATCAATTTAGGGTTCAAAGCGCCGCAATTTTACTTTTCTCTGTGTCTTAATTTTCTCTGACCGGAGCACTGGTTTGGATAGACCGGCGGGTTCACTTGCCCTACAGGCACCGCTTCGCTGGATCACCGCTTGGCTCACAGAGAGATTGACGCGGCTGGTGCAGACCCACTTGGGCGGTTGCTCAAGGGGCCAACTATTGCTCCGCTCGTGGGAGACGGATGCCGCTCAAGGGCACATCGCTGCTCATAGGGAGGCCCCACACTCAAGGGCATTGCTGCACTTTCAGGAGAAACTTCTCCGCTTGGTCTCTATCGCTGCAGCAGATGGGTGCCTTCAATCGATGGCTGATGAGCGAATTACCGCTTCCGAGCTGCCACAACTTGATTCACAAGAATAGACGTCCGCTTTGCTTAGATTTCAATATTGGAGGATGAGCGGTTCGCCTGGAAATCCTGAATGACAAAAACAATTATTATTATTATTATTATTATTATTATATACGTTTATTTATGAGCAATAGTTATTATTATTTTTATTATTATGATTGTTATTATTATTGGTAAGAACATAACAAAAATAGAAACAGAGGAGAAGGCAAAATAGAGGCGGGCTGTAAATGGAATTTTTT
Organism: Andrographis paniculata; assembly: GCF_009805555.1. Taxonomy (NCBI): domain Eukaryota; kingdom Viridiplantae; phylum Streptophyta; class Magnoliopsida; order Lamiales; family Acanthaceae; genus Andrographis; species Andrographis paniculata. The sequence goes on from NW_026137591.1 coordinate 3,022,122, forward strand.
TTGTTTTTTTTTTTTTTGAAAAGTTTCTTTGGGAAGATAAATGCAGCGCAAGTTTGATCATTGAAGGATATCGCACCTTCGAAACCTACAAAGCATACCGCTTATGGATCAGAGGTTCAAAATAAAATAAAATTCATAATTAAAAATAAATTAGCATTAAACTCAATATTTTCCAATTAAAACAAAAATACTAGGCTTATTCCCCGGCAACGGCGCCAAAATTTGATCAGAGATTTTTGGGAGATTTAAAAATATCTTTTAAGATATAAAAAATGATATATGTATAAAATGAAAATAGTGTCGTGCGTGTTCGTGTAGTAACTCCAAAAACTTTGTCAAAAATAAAAAAATTTCTTTAACCAGTGAGTGTCCGGGTCGAACTCAGAGAATATGCGAATATCCTATATTCAATTAGAAAGAGTGCAATGAGTTAATGCAATCGAATAATTGAAAAGTTAAATTGTAGGAATTAAATCTAACTTAAAAGTGATAAAATATACGTATGTCGAAAAGGATAGAGTAAGGCGTTTGTGTGTGACTTTTGCATTCCTTAATGGCTAAATTTTCATGGATGAAATGAGCGGGATGACGATGGTGTGATAGCAAAAAATATATGTATAATTTTGGGCGACTCGGAGGAAGGAGTGTGATCGCATTTGCTCGCTTAAGCCCAAATCTCAACTCGGTTGGTACTTGACCTTAGGGGATTTACAATGAGACTTCAGCGACACCCGGCGAAGAACATTATTTCAAAGAAAAGCCGTTGTCACCAGAAATTTCTGCGACCTGATAGGCAAGTACCTATGCCCAATTAATTATTCTTCCAACCGTTCTGCTAGTGGCTCTACCCCTCTGATACCTCTCTTTAATCGGATTCGAATTTAGAACAGCAACTAAACAGGTCGACAAGGCTCCCGCGTACTTAGCTACGTTGAACTACCTAGAATCCGTTAATGAATACGACAGGAAAGTAGGCTGAAATAGTCGATTCTTCTATCGCCCTTCCGTAACCTTGTCGAAATCTAACTTGAACAATTCAAATCGAACATGGAATTTATTTTGGGTGAAGATGAGGTGGAGAAGTATGATAGAAATTTTACTAGCTAAAATAATATGTTGGAATTAAAAGAAAACGAGGGAGAAAATCAGCTTGCTCGCGCCACAAAATCGAAAATCTCGTATTATTAAACTAGATAAAAATATGGGGAAAAAGAAATTGAGAAAATAGAGTGTATGGAATGATAGATAGTGTGCGGTTATGTATATATATCGGTGTGTATAATATACAATTAGAGGGGATATTTATATGGGAAAAGGCTTCTAGAAGCTTAGGGGTTACAACCGTCCATAAATAACTACCTCTAAAAATAGCTACTAACTAGCTCTAATAATAGCTACTAATAACTACTTAATTTACTTACTAATAACTACTCATTTTCTAAAATGTTCTAGAATGAAAATATACAAAATAGCCAAAAATTGGCTAAATAATGATGTAGGAATTAAATTGCAGCAGCTCGGAGAGTACAGGAATAAATGTTGGGTGGCTGTAGTAAATGCAGGAGCTGAGGAGCAGTGCAGTAATTGCAACGAGAAATTATGTGCAAAATTAATGCAGTCGTCGCTTCGTTCACTTCCACGCCAAAGTTTCCGTGCAGCCGTCGCTTCGCTCACTTCCACGCAAGGACTTCCGCACTCGCTCACAAATTCCGCGTGGCCGTTGCTTGTTTTCCGCGCAGCGTTGACCGTTGACTTTGACTTTCGTTCGTTGATTTTTGTTGACTTTTGCACTGGCTGCTGTTTTTCGCTCCTGAAGCTATTTTTTCGCTTTTTAAAGCCAGTTTTGGACTCACAAACCAGTTTTCAATTATTATTTCATCTACATAAATAATAAACACCTTATAAATATTTATTTAAATAAATATACTTACTAAATAATATTAATGTAGCCAAAATTAAATACTTAAATAGCACATAAATAATGCCAAAAAAATATAATTCAAGAAACACATCAATTAATTTAATATATACACCAAATAAATTATAAATTACACCTAAAAATTAATAAATTAATATTCTATACAAAAGATGAAATAAATACAATCATTAGAATAAATTAATATAAATAATACCAAAATTCGACATAAATAAATAAATAATTAAATAAATATAAGTTATAAAATATGACAAAATCAAGAGTTATCAAATATACAAACAAAGGTACACATAAAGTAATTAGGGGTATATCAAAGAACAATTTAGGTTGAGTGAAATGTAGTGTAAATAGAGAGGGATGTGTTATAAGTATATAAAATAATATTGGAAGTGTTTGAATATATTTCAGGAGTATATTAAATTTACACTGTGCAAATTGATAGAAAAATATGAAATAGGAACCAATACTAAATTAAATAGGTAAATAAGGGAGTGCAAATTAATTTTTTTTATAATGAGGACTAAATTAAAATTGAATATGACTGATAGAGAATTTTGTCCAATTATCCCAAAATAAAAAAGACAACAATATAATTTTAAAACATTTTTTTTTTTAAAAAAAAAAGCTAAAACTAGAATTAATAAGATATAAATATATTTTATAATTAATTTATAATTAAAAGTAATAATAATAATAAGCTGAAAAGAGCACCTCTCATATGAGAGGGTGCTACATAAACCGTTCTGATAAGATGGAGAAATTTGCATATTTGCAGGATTGGAGCTGTTTTTTCTTTCCACTTATCAAAAATAGGAAAAAACGCTTTGGATTGAAGATTGTCTAAGTTTCAATTTAATTCTTGTTATAAAAGAATTGATCTATGCTCCAATATTGATCTCTGTTTATATTTTTTTTTTTTCAATCTGTTTGGTGTAAATTTGATGTATCAATAAATTATTTTTGTTGATGCCGATTTTCAACAATAAAAAGTAAAACTCGAAAATAGAGATTATCTTCGAATTTGATAAAATAAAATGCCTAAGATTTAAGAATCCCTAGACACCGTACGATACATAAATAAAATAGGAAAAATAAATACTACAAACTGTAAAAGTAAAATGGTGATCTCCAAAAGAAATTCACTGATTTTGATGTTGATTGAAGATGGTTTCTTTAGGTCATGAACAAACCTTTAAAACCTATGTCAACCGCCACAACTAGGTCGTGCCTTCATATCCGCTTGCCGGTTGTAACTTCTCTCAACCGTCTTAGAACTGCTTTTCGTCCGACCAGCACACCTGCTGCTACGTCTCCTCTTGCCCGCCTTCCACTTGTCCGATCCGCTCACCGGTTGTAACTTCCCTTAACCGTTTTTTCAGACGGATCATAAATCACCATCCGACTGAGAAATCGTCTGGACCATCCACCGACTGAACCTACCGAATAACCCAACGATTGACCAACCGACCAATCCAGATACTAACTAGTCGCTAGACCAAACGATTAATCGGTCGCCCAATCAAGCGACCACCATCCAGTCCCTTCAAACGGCTGAACAACCATTCGTCCAGACGATTCATCGGTCGCCCAATCAAGTGACCACCATCCAATCCCTTCAAACGGCTGAACAACCATTCGTCCAGACGATTCATCGGTCGCCCAATCAAGCGACCACCATCCAGTCCCTTCAAACGGCTGAACAATCATTCGTCCAAACAGTTCATCGATCGCCCAATCAAACGATTGAACAACTGTTTCACCAAATGACCGGCCAATCGATCAGGCGATTAACAGGTCGCTTAATTAAGCGACCAATTAACATACCTTTCTTCGCCCGACCAATTAACAGACCTTTCCTCTTGTCCGACCTCCGTGTCTGCCATCTCATCTTTCTTCGTCCGACCTCTTTTTGACCGACCTCCGTATCGGCCGTCTCATCTTTCTTCCCCCGACTTCCTTTTGTCCGACCTCCGTGTCTGCCCTCTCATCTTTTTTTGCCCGACCTCCTTTTGTCCGACCTCCGTGTCGGTCGTCTCATCCTCCTTTGCCCGACCTCATCTTGTCCGACCTCCTTATCGGCCGTCTCATCCTTCTTCACCCGACTTCATTTAAGACCCACCATTATCAGGCTCATTAGACTATACATCAATCCAATTTATAAACTCATTCTCAAGAAACCCTATACATTGGTTTTTTCTTACTCAACAATTTTCAAATGCTTCAAATAATAATTTTATATACTTATAAGATATTTTATTCTACATTCTACCTAAGTTATAATGAATCATTATTTACGTTCTACCTAAGTATCTATTTTATTCTACGTTCTACCTAAGTTATTCATTGATAAACCTCTATTTACTTTATGGATGCATTTGTTTGTGTATTTTAAAATAATTAATATAAAATAACAATAATTACAGTCATGTTTTATCGACGGATGAGCCAAAAAAATTACAAAAAATTGTAAAATATATATTCTATATCTTCTATTATTATTTTTGTTAATTATTTATTTTGTTGGCAAAATATATCACGTACATTCTAAAAAATTGCAATTTTCATATCTTATTCATGATTGGCACATGCAGGTTAATCATATTATATTTCAATACTCTATTTGCAATTTAGATACGATATATTCTTTTCCTTTTTTATTTTTTAGATTAATTTTTCTACCAAAAATAATTATCAAATTCAAAAGTTTTTAATAATTTTAAATTTAAAATTTTCATTGAATGATTTATATTATAACTTTTATTACTCCCTACGTCTCACATAAAGTGTCAATTTTTTCTATTTCCGTTCATCCCACATAATTTATTCTTTTCTCTTTTGAAATATAATTATACTCCCCTTGGATGCTTTATACAAAGAACGTGTCTCGTTAAAACTTTACTAGGAAAAAACCCTTGGGATTAATATCATAGTGAAGGAAAAATAGTACAACATTCTTGTATTAATATACTCTTCCTGTTTTGGACTTTATTTGATATCTTTCATCTGACGCATTCTAATTTCTTGCACCAATGAATGTTGTAGTCGGTAGCACATTGGTAAATAAATCTGTAAAATTTTCAGATGATTGGATTTGTTGCACATTAATTTCACCACTCTTTTGAAGATCATAAGTAAAAAAGAATTTTGGAGATATGTGTTTTGTCCGATCGTCTTTAATATATCCTTCATTTAATTATGCTATACAAACTGCATTGTCTTCGGATAATATTATAGGATGTAATGAATCATCAGAAACCAAGTCACAATTTTTCTAAATCTGGTGAGTCATAAACCTCAACCAAACACATTCACAATTGGCTTCGTGAGTCATAGACCTCAACCAATTGGGCGTACTCAGATAGTGAAATTTATTCATATAAAATTGCTTGAATACTTTTTGGATATATGTGGATTGATGGATAAATATTTTATTATTAATATGATCCACTTGTAATCCCAAACAATATTTTATCTTTCCAAAATCTTTGACCTCAAAATCTTTCTTTAGATATTCAACTGCAATTTGGATCTTTTCAGAAGTTTCAATTAAATTGATATCATCAATATATATTTCAATAATAATAAAATTTGATCAAATTTTCTTTATAAAAACGCATTGGCATATAGGATCATTAGTATCCCTCTTTTATTAAACATTCATTGAGACAGTTATACTGAGATTTTCAATTTGATGAAAAATATGATTCATTTGGGTTTAATTTGTATGCTTAATACATATTGAATTCCTTAAGAACTTTCATATAAATATCAGTATCCAATGAGCTATAAAGATACGCATGTCGAGCTTTTCTCGCACTTATAAGCTCAGAAGATATCTAAATGTTATACCATCGACAACTGGAGAGTATGTTTCATCAAAATCTACTCCAGGTATTTTTGAGAATCCCTGAGCAACAAGACGGGCTTTATATCTCACAATTTCATTAAGCTAATTTATTTTTTGTACAACACCCATTTGTATCCCACTAGTTATATCATTCGGTGTTTGAACAATTGGTCCGAAGACCTATATTTTGTTTAATTAGTCAAGCTCTGATTGAATCATATTTTTCTATTTTGGCCAGTCATTTCTTTGCCGACATTCAACCGATTTTGGTTCTGGATCCTCATTTTCTTCTATTATATCAAGTGCTAAAATTTATGCGAAGGCATTATCAATAATTGCCTCTTTACGGTTCCAATATTTTTTTGAAGTAACATAATTAATTGAGTTTTCGATAATCTCATTATGTTCTTCAAGATCGTACTCTTCTTGAGCAATCATTTTATGGTAATTATATATATATATAAATACCTATGTAATCCATCTTCAGAAAGGAGGTATGTTGGAAATGAGAAACCTTTATAGCCTTTGTACGCATAGTACGCAATACGAGTGTAATAGAATCCAAGAAGGAACAAAATACCAACCAGTAATGCCAAAAATATTCCTGCAATACAACCATGCTTTAACATGAGACACAAGATAAAAGGAAAGTAATCAGATTCTCTATTCGTGACAAACATGAATAAATGTCGGTAATAAATTGCGATACTAAGTGAATACAATAAATTTAATAGGAAAGCTCTCGTAAGCCTTATGGTTGTGGCTACACCTTCATAAAACTAGAAAAGAATCCTGACTTAGGGATGGAAATGGAATAAATTGGAAAGATAATAGAATAATGAGAAGCGGCGACTAGCTGATGTGGAATGAACAAAGGGCAACGAGCAGTCAAAATAGGTTAGTCCAGACCAGTGGTGGACGCAATCTCGCTCTCATCATTGGTCGCAGGCTAGACCAAATACCATATAGATGGCATAAACATAAACCATATAAGAATGAGGGTAATATAAATCAGGAGAGAGTGAGAGTAATCTCTTAATGATGCATTTTTTTTATCAATGATATTGGTGATCAATAAAAATTCACCGTCGGTATCACTCATAGTTTTAGTGTGATAACCATTTTCCGAATGTCATGAAAGCTCAATAAATTTCTTTGATCTTTAGTGGCCAATACTGCATATTGTATCATAATTTTTGTCCATATGGGAAGAAATATAATGACTTCTCCAGAGCCTTCAATTAATTTTGCAATGCCACTTATTGTATTGACATTCATCTTTTTCCCTTTTCAAATGGGAAAAATATTTTTCGTATTTCAATATAGTATGTGTCGTTGCATTGTCAATTAAACACATATTTGCATCATTTTGATTGGCATTCCTTTAACCTTCAAATATAAATAAATGTAATATTAATAAAATCTAATATAAATATTAAAAAATACAATACAAAAAGATATAGACGATAATTTAAAGATAACATAATGTAAAATGACATAATATGTCTATCACTGGAGGTTTTCTAGATCTACGAAAAAATTCGTTTTATCAAGATGCGTTGTGTCGTAATCTAGAAGATCATCATCGAGGTCATCATCATTATCAACATGATTAATCTCGGCTTTCTTCCTTTTTTTTCTGTAGTGAGGCTTGATAAAGATTAGCCAGGTATTTGGTTGTTCTGCAAGTATTGGCCTAATTACCTTCTAGGAGGTTGTAGAAAGTTTATCCTCGTTTCCAAGAGATTATAAAAAGTTTATCCTCATTTCTAGGAGATTGAATAAAGTTTAACCTCGTTTTCAGAAGATTGTAGAAAGTTTAACCTCGTTTACAGGAGATTGTAGAAAGTTTATCCTCGTTCCCAGGAGATTGTAGAAAGTTTATCATCGTTTCTAGGAGTGTTGAAGGTATGATTGCCCCCACTATTCAGGTGTTATATTTCTCATTGTCTGAGAAATCTTGGGTAGGCGGTTCATATATTCCACTAGTCATCATGCTCGATTCCATATCATGAGCGCGAGTGGCGAATTCTTCAAAAGTATAGGGTCAGATCTCTTGTAAAATGTATTTTAAGCCCCATTGCATTCCTTGAATGCACATGTCTATGCCGGAAGCCTCGGACAGACGGTCTTTGCAGTTGAGGCTTAGACTTCTCCAGCGGTTGATATAGTCAATTACTGGTTCATCTTTCCATTGGTGGATATTGGTGAGTTCGGTCATGCTGACAGTTCTCTTCGTGCTGTAGAACCGGTTCAAGAACTTGTACTCTAGTTGCTCCTAATTGTCGATGGAACTAGCCTATAAGTTGATGTACTAGTCAGTGTTGCTCTTTAGTGACCGCACAAATTGTTTGACTAGGAGGTCTCCATATGTTCCAGCATTGTTGCATGTCTCGAAAAAGTGCGCTATATGTTGATAAAGATTAGCCAGGTATTTGGTTGTTCTGCAAGTATTGGCCTAATTACCTTCTAGGAGGTTGTAGAAAGTTTATCCTCGTTTCCAAGAGATTATAAAAAGTTTATCCTCATTTCTAGGAGATTGAATAAAGTTTAACCTCGTTTTCAGAAGATTGTAGAAAGTTTAACCTCGTTTACAGGAGATTGTAGAAAGTTTATCCTCGTTCCCAAGAGATTGTAGAAAGTTTATCATCGTTTCTAGGAGTGTTGAAGGTATGATTGCCCCCACTATTCAGGTGTTATATTTCTCATTGTCTGAGAAATCTTGGGTAGGCGGTTCATATATTCCACTAGTCATCATGCTCGATTCCATATCATGAGCGCGAGTGGCGAATTCTTCAAAAGTATAGGGTCAGATCTCTTGTAAAATGTATTTTAAGCCCCATTGCATTCCTTGAATGCACATGTCTATGCCGGAAGCCTCGGACAGACGGTCTTTGCAGTTGAGGCTTAGACTTCTCCAGCGGTTGATATAGTCAATTACTGGTTCATCTTTCCATTGGTGGATATTGGTGAGTTCGGTCATGCTGACAGTTCTCTTCGTGCTGTAGAACCGGTTCAAGAACTTGTACTCTAGTTGCTCCTAATTGTCGATGGAACTAGCCTATAAGTTGATGTACTAGTCAGCGTTGCTCTTTAGTGACCGCACAAATTGTTTGACTAGGAGGTCTCCATATGTTCCAGCATTGTTGCATGTCTCGAAAAAGTGCGCTATATGTTGCTTTGGGTTGCCTTTGCCGTCAAATTGTTGAAACTTTAGTGGTTGATAGGCCGTTGGCATTTTTAGGGCGTCAATCCTTGCAGTGTAAGTGTGCGTCGGCCTTGAACTCCCTTCGAATTCTCTTTTGATTGCCCCCTTGATGTATTTGTAAGTTGTGATATATAGATGGAGTTGGATGATCCTTGAAATGGATTTGGTTCCGCCACCTTTTCTTTGCCATGACGTTGCTCCACAGATGTTGCCGCTTTATTTTGGGCCGCTGGGGAAGATGGTTGCTTTTCGATGGCATGACTGGATTCTTCAGACTTGTCCAGCTTTGTGAGAAGTGTTTTCGATGAGGGCGTCTTGTTGTTGCATGTGTTGAGACATCCCTTCAACGATTTTGGCAAATGCTGGAAGTTGGTCTTCTATTTGAAGCATTGATAGTCATAACCAGAGCAGAGCTTAATGCGGTTGAATGACTTAAAATTGGCCGATGAGTAGGTGGCATGAAAGTACCTTTGAAGTTTTTTTCTCCCTTGCAGAGCAGACTTTGATCCGCGGTCTTTGGGTCCTCAATATTCGAAGCGTTGGTAGTCATCACCGAAGCAGAGCTTGATGCGGTTTAATGACTTGCAGGTTGTTGAGGGGTGAACTGTACGGCAGTACTCTTGAAGTTGTCGTCTTCTTCTTAGAGTGGACTTTTTTCTGTGATTTTTGGAGAAATGTGTTAAGAGAACGACAATGCTCTTTTGGTCATGCTTCGTGCTTTCATTCCAACATTTGTTGAAGCGTTTGAGTTTTTTGATACGATAGATGTAGCGACACCTTTGGTGGTGGTGGCTTGGGCAGCAGCTTTCGACGCAGTGTTAGACGTCTTGATCTTGTAGAAAGCCATTGGTTGTTAAAAGTTCGTCGGAAAGAGAGATGAAAAGTAGAGAGGACCCACTGGCCGTGCCAAAAATCTGAGGACAAAAAAATTATGTTATTTTTAATAAACACAAAATTTGTACAAATTATATTTGATTTGGATTTAAAGCGGGTTATATTATCTATATGGGTCATTTGATTCTCCTTCCGGGTCGATTTGTTTTCCAACTTGGTTTTTGATGGCTTCTTTGATCCGAAGAAATTTGGTCTTCGGTTTGACTTTTCCGGACTTTGGAGGGCATTGGTCTTTGTGCAGGCGATTTGATCGTCGGCTTTAGATTTGATGCCCTCTTTGGACAATCCGAGGCTTTGATCTTTGGTTTGGCTTTGCCGCTTTTGGAGAGTTTTGGTCTCCGTGTGGGCGATTTGACCGTCGGCTTTGGATTTGATGTCTTCTTTGCACGATCTGCAGCTTTGATATTTGGTTTGCCTTTTCCGCCTTTTGGAGAGTTTCGGTCTCCGTGTGGCCGATTTTATCGTTGGCTTTGGATTTGATATCTCCTTTGGATGATCCGCAGTTTTGATCTTTGGTTTGTCTTTTCCGTCTTTTTTAGAGCTTCGGTCTTCGTATGAGTGATTTGATCGTCGGTTTGGGATTTGATGTCTTCTTTTGGACGATCCGCAACTTTGATATTTGGCTTTTCCGCCTTTTGGAGAGTTTTGGTCTCCGTGTGGGCGATTTGATCATCGGCTTTGGATTTGATGTCTTCTTCGGACGATCCGCAGCTTTGATAATTGGTTTTCCTTTTCCGTCTTTTGGAGAGCTTCGGTCTCCGTGTGTGCGATTTGATTGTTGGCTTTGGATTTGATGTCTTCTTTGGACGATCCGCGGCTTTGACCTCTGGTTTGGCTTTGCCGCCTTTCGGAGGGCTTTGACCTCCGTGAAAGGCGATTTGATCATCGGCTTTGGATTTGATGTCTTCTTTGGACGATCCGCGACTTTGATCTTTTGTTTGCCTTTTCGGCCTTTTGGTGAGCTTCGGTCTTCGTGTGGGCTGTTCGATCGTCGGCTTTGGATTTGATATCTTCGTTTGACGATCTGCGGCTTTGATCTTTAAGAAGGTAGATTTGGTTCTCCATAACGCTTTTGGTGGCATGTCCCTTTGACTTTTAGATCGAAGAGGGCCGAGTTGATGTTTTGGTAAAGAACGCGATGAACACCTCGAAGCTTTGGGATAAACTTTGGATGGTCTTCCTTGGCTTTGATGGATTCTTCAACGGGTTTTAGAGCTTTGATCCTTGAAGAGGTGGATTCGGTGCTCCATAACACTTTTGACGGCGTGTCCCTTTGACTTTTGGATCGAAGAGGGCCTGGTTGATACTTTGTTAAAGAATGCGATGAACATTTTGAAGCTTTGAGAGGAACTTTGGAGACCTTCCCTTGGCTTTGAAAAATTCCTCAACGGCTTTGGGAGCTTTGATCCTTCCTCCGGCTTGGGCATACGACGAAGAACGTTAACTCCATCGAGTCGTCAACCAATATCGGATCATTTGTCCAAATCAGCGACATTCGATGAAGAACGCTTCGAAGGACACGAAAAACATGAAGAACAATACAGAAAGAGTCTAGAGACTTACCCATTTGCTTGAATCCTCGATGTAACTTCGGTGTGTCAAATTAATTGGCCATGGCTCCTATTTATAGGGGAGGGGTGGCCTCGGCTTCCTTTTAGAATGATGCCACGTGGCGCGTCTTGATTGGCCAATATGAAGATTTTATAATCTTTCCTTTTCCATCAGATGCCGTTTTCTATTCTTGACGAATTTGATTATGCACATTCTTTTCTCGCCAAGATCTTTATATCATTGTCTTTTTCGGAAGATATTAATTTATATACTTTCTTTATTAACAAGATTAATTTATTTTGCTGCCAAATTTATTATGGCTCTATTTATGCACATAATATTTGTACAATATCTTCCATTTTAAGCAGATTTTTTGCATTAATGGTTGATATTTATTGTACAAAAATTAACATATGTGCATAATTAAATACCATATACTTATTTTATTAAAATTTTATTTTCTTCCAAAATACATGATATTTAATTTAATTTAGGAATTTAATTTTTAATGCCTACAGATGCAATTTGAATTTATTCTCATGAAATAACACAAGAATAATATAGTACTTACTTGAAAGAACTAATTCTAAAATGCTATTAGAACATCTATTGTGTTTTCTATGTAATATGACAAACATTTTTCTTTGAAAATATTTTGGTGCATAACATAGTAGACCAATCAATACTGTGAGGAGGGTGGATGTTAAGGCTAGAAAATGGATTAAAAAAGGGGTAGGGAGTTAGATGTAAAAATATTTGTAAAATAGAAGTGCAGATCAACAAATTTTTATTAGGGACTGAATCTCAATAAGACATTAGGCAGAGACATATATCTCTAATTTCCGGTAATAATAATACTCCATATATTTTTTAAAAAAATATACATTTATTTTTTACACGAAATAATATTGTTTTAATTATAATGTATAGTTAGAAGTAATATAAATATAATTTTACCTTTATTCTTTTTGTCACAAAACATTATAATAAATACTAAAGTGTCAACTTGTCTAATAAAAATATTGGGTGTGTTCACCCAATAAAAAAATTTCGATATATTTTCCTGTAGTTTGTTTAAAGTACACTTACATATCCATAAATATATATTTTTTCCATATATATTTTGACAAGTTTTACTTATCGAGCATGGTATAATGACTTACAAGACCGCCAATATCTTCTAGACATGATACGATACTCTAATGGACAAAGTCCTTTCGAAATTTTCAAAATAGTCCCTACTCATTTGCTTCAAGACCCTTAACTCCATCTATACAATGGGCTTGGTTTTTATACCAACTTGGATCAGCCCAATATGTATATATTTATATCCTTTAGAGAAGTGCTTATCTAGATAATTTTGTGAAAGTAATGTGAATGTCTTAAAATGTTTTGATAGTTGAATATCTCTTTCTTCAGCCTTAGTATTTTTTAAGGAGCACAATAATAACAACATACTGAAAACGATAAAGACAAGCAACACAGACAGTCTACATCTCATTTCTTCACATTTACTATCTTCCATGGCTTCCCCACTAAATCAATAAACTAAGAGATGTAGATGCCCGTGTATTAATAAAATTTTGATTGCTTAATCGGAGAGTGTAACAACACATAAAAAAAACAAATAAACAAACAAACAAAAGAGCATAATAATTATATTATGAGAGCACAATAATTATATCACCAAAATACAATGATTGTATCATTAGAATACAATATTAATTATTAAAAAATAAAAACACAACAATAAAATCTAAAAATAACAAACATTACTTTAAAAAAGTTCAATAATAATTTTGAAATAGCACACTAAAATAATAACAATAATGAAAGGTCGCCACCACTACTACCGCTTCATCGCAATTTTCACAAGCATCAGATGCCTCCCCAAGACTTTCTTCAGGTCTACAGAACTGTTTTCCATGGCTTCTCCATGTTAATGAAATTTTGAAATCTTGATTGTTTTCTAATATGAGAGTGTAATAAACAACAAATAGACAAAATAAAAAAATAAAAATAAAAATAAAATAATAAAATAATTATTTTATGAGAGCACAATTATTATATTATTGTTAGATATTAAATATTTTAGGGTTTTATTGGGCCTGTAGATGGACTCAAAAACTTGGGCCCGCAGACAAACCCAAAAAAGGGGGTGGGTTTCCCGCACATCCATTAAGGTAACCAGTCAACCAGTCGGTAGCCTGTCTGGTTGGTTGGTCGGTTGGTAGCCTCAGAACAGTCACCAAAGGTGCAACCGCAAGACGGTTCATCAGGCCGTTGCAAAGGAGCCAGTCAACTAGTCGGTAGCCTGTCTGGTCGGCTGGTCGGTTAGTAGCATCAGAACAGTCAGGAGCGACCAAAACCACCAGAACCATCGCCAAGACAAGGAGGTCAAAAAGGCTCTTTACTCAGGGAAAGAGAAGAAAATAAACCAGTTAAAAGGCTCGGTATTTTCATTGTCAATTCTATAGACGGATTAATATCGATCCCGTTATAGAAGAAGCAAGGGAAGAACCATCCAACGTGGTTTTTGGTTCATTTTCTCGATATGAGATAAAAGAATTACGCAAAGGGACCCGAAAAGCAGAAGGGACAGATAGTACGGCATTTCAGGTTGGGATGGTTGGTGTGCGTCGGTTCGAAGAAGAATATTGGGCGAGCTTGAGTGACGGTTATATAGAAGAACCAGAATGGGCACATATAGCGATTGGCCCCAATTTTTTGTATCAGAATCACCCCCGCCAATGATCTTCCCACCTCTGCCTGAAGGAGCGATTCCTCATTTGAAGCCATTATACGTAAGTGCTCATATATGTGGTAAGCCGATCAACAAAGTTTTTATTGATAATGGAACTATTTTCAATGTCATGCCCTTGAGAACCCTCAGGAGACTTGGAAAGGGAATTGGAGATCTGTCTCCAGTAGACATTGAAATGACCAGCTTTACAGGGCAACCGACCAAACCAGAAGGCATGTTGGTCGCCCCTATTGAAGTGGGGGCAAAGGTAATCTCTACAGTGTTCTTTGTGGTAGATGCAAAAACTACCTATTAGGTGCTGTTGGGAAGGGACTGGATTCATGCCTCCAAATGTGTCCCCTCGTCACTCCATCAATAAATAATGTTTTGAGAAGGAGACCAGGTGTACAAATTAGATGCTAATCAGAACCCTTTTGATGCTACAGAGATCGTGGAAGAATCGGTGTTGTATTCTAAGTATGTTCCCCCGATCTCTCAAACAGCCATGTTTGACAAGGAAAATCTATGGAAGAGTTGCAGGCTCACCACCCAGGGTTATGTGTTTCAATAAGAAACATTCTTTGTATCTTTTTGGCTTTGATGCTAGCCAGACTTCTGAAGCCATTATTTATTCGACTTTTATGGAAGAAGTAGATACTTGTGATTTTCTCATCAAACAATTATATTTAAACCAATTAATGGTTAAATTACATAAAAATAGGGGGTGGAATAATTGTGTCACGGAAGGAGAATGTTTTCGTTGGCCAGACCTTCTGGAAAAAAATAGAACCTTCCTTATCCTCACAAGACCCACTTACCGAATATAACCTAGGAAGCAACCAGGTACCAAGAATGGTTCGAATAAGTAGCTTATTGCCTAAAAAGCAACAGGAGCAGATGGTAGCGCTAATACAAAAGAATATGGAATGTCTAGCGTGGGATTATTCAGAAATGCCTGGATTAGAGCGTAAGTTAATTGAGCATCGATTGCCTATTAAAAATGGTTTTAGGCCGTATAAGCAACCACCCAGGAGAATCAATCCTAAATTGCTCCCTTAGATCAAAAGAAGAGATCGAGAAGTTACTGAAAGCAGGTTTCATCTGACCTTGTCGGTATGCGGAATGGCTGGCAAATATTGTTCCTGTAACCAAGAAAAATGGGAAGATCAGGATATGTATCGATTTTAGGGATCTTAATTTGGCGACTCTAAAGATGAATATGTCATGCCTATGGCGGACATGTTTATCGATTCGGCTCCAGGGTATAAGATTTTGAGTCTTATAGATGGATACACATGATACAACCATATTTTTCTAGCAGAAGAAGATATTCCAAAGACTGCGTTCAGATGTCCAGGGGCATTAGGTAATTATGAGTGAACGGTAATGTCTTTCGGGATGAAGAATACAGTGGCAACATATCAGCGAGCCATGAATACCATTTTTCATGATCTTATTGGGCAATCAATTGAGATATATATTGACGATGTGATAGTAAAGTCAGCCGACTTCAACACGCACTTGGGCGACCTCGAGCGTGCCTTTACGCGGATGAAGAAATATAACCTTAAGATGAATCCGACTAAGTGTGTTTTTGGAGTTTCGGCTGAGAAATTTTTGGATTTTCTGGTACACGAAAAGGGAATAGAGGTGGATGCCAACAAAGCCAAGGCAGTTCGGACAATTCGGCCGCCTTGAACAATGAAAGAGGTACAAAGTTTTCTGGGTAAGGTAAATTATCTAACGCGGTTTATATCAAATGCCGCGGGGAAACTAAGACATATTACCAAGCTGCTAAAAAATAAAGCAGCCGATGTGGTTTGGGGTTCCGAGCATCAAGAAGCGTTTGAAGTAATTAAGCAGGCGTTGGCAGAACCACCTGTTCTAGTCCCCCCAAAAGGTAACCGACCTATAAGATTATATGTAGCAAATGGTTTTGATGTGGTGAGTAGTCTCATGGTTCAAGAATGAGATGATGGAAAGGAGAGGACTATCTACTATTTGAGTAAAACTCTGACAGGGTCCGAGTTAAATTATACCATGGTAGATAAAATGTGTTATTCTTTGGTGTTCGCTTGTACCCGATTGGAGCACTATATATTGCCAATGGAAACTGAAGTAGTTTCCAAAGTGGACCTCCTCAAGCCTCTCTTGCACAGGCCTACCATGCAAGGGAGATTGATAAAATGGGCTATCAAATTGGCCCCATTTTCGTTAAGATACAGACCACTCAAAGCCATGAAGGGCCAAGTGGTGGCGGACCTCTTGGCAGAATTTACTGAGGGTGGGTCTGACGAAAATGAGCTAGTACCTTATGTAGGGACTAACCCCTGACGAATGTTTTTTGATGGGTCGCGGGCAAACGGAAGATAAAGGGCATAAGTGATTCTGGAGGGACCTGGCGCGCAAAAGATCATGCTACAACTGCAGATGGATGAGGTAACTCACAACTCCACTGAGTACGAGGCACTGATTTTGGGGCTGAAAATGTTCATGGAAAAAGGCGTTCAGCCAGTCATCATCTGTGGAGATTTGCAGCTAGTTATTAACCAAGTTCTGAGACGGTATGTGTGCTATTACCCCCATTTGCGCAAGTATAGAGATATAGTGCACCATTTATTGTCTAGAATCGTAAAAGTAGTTATTGAACACATCCCGAGAACAGAAAATCAGCATGCAGACAGTCTGGCCCAGGGTGCATGCGGGCAGATTGCTATCAGAAATATTGATATACCTGCAGACTGGAGGACTGAGATTATCGTCTATCTGCAAACACCGGACCCATCAACATCTGTGGGGGTCCGACTAAAGGCTTTGCGGTTCCGGTTGATAGAAGGAGTGTTATATAAAAGAACCATTGAAGAGGTCTTGCTGAGATGTTTGGGTCCGAAAGAATCCTTAGAGGTAATTCATGAGGTTCATGTGGAATATGTGGGGCACACAGAGCAGGCCTTAACATGAGATGGGTCATTCACCGTATGGGTTTTTATTGGTCAAGAATATTTGAAGACTGCATCAAATTTGCGAGAGGATGCCAGGAATGTCAGAAACCTGGCCCATTGAATCACCTGCCGTTGGTGGACTTACAGACAATAGTTAAACCATGGCCCTTGAAAGCATGGGCATTCGACGTCATTGGTAAAATTCATCCATCTTCATCAAAACATCATTCCTTTATTTTAGTGGCAACTGATTATTTTACCAAATGGGTAGAAGCGGTTCCTTTGAAGAATGTGACGCAAAAGAAAGTGATTGAATTTGTGATCAATCACATTATTTATCAGTTTGGAATTCTGCATACTCTCATTACCGACCTGGGTTTGATGTTCATGGGAGAGAAGTTTATTAAGTTTTGGCAAGTTTTTATGTAAAGTTACACCATTCTTCACCTTACTATCCACAGGCCAACGGGCAGGCTGAGGCAGCAAACAATATCATTATCAATATCATTTGGAAACTGATAGCAGGAAATCCCAGGAAATGGCATATGTTATTGTCTCAGGCTTTATGGGCTCACCGGAACAATAAAGTTCATCCACAGGATTCTCTCCTTATCAACTTACGTTTGGTTAGGACGGCGTACTTCCAGTCGAACTCAACGTACACACTTTCAGAGTGGCACATGCTAGTCTGGACCACACTGCAGAATATCAGTAAAGCATGATACAACAACTAGAAACAGTGGATACCGAACGCATGGAAGCCTTGGAACAGATGATCCAGCAGAATGAAGTACGAGGATATTATGGGAATAAGGTATCTCCTAGAACTTTTACAGAAGGAGATCTGGTATGGAAAAAAACTATTACCCACATACAAGAAAGTTGATCAGTTGGGTAAATGGTCCCCGAATTGGGAAGGCCCTTTCATCATTCACAGAAAGATCGGGAATAGAGCATTTATTATTGTGAATGAGGAAGGGAAATTAATACATGAAAATATTAACGTCAAATATCTGAAAAAGTATTTTCCTACCTTTTCAGAGCATGATCGTTAGCCTTTATTACAAAGAATCTAAGAACCCTTTAAGGGTTTGAACCCACAAAGAAGGGTTTTATTCGTCATCCGAAAGGGTGATACAGACATGATCAGCCTCTGATTCAAAATCCTCGTCTCAATTAGCAGTAACCAATTCTGGTTCCTCATCAAGAAGATCTTCCAAGTCGGGATGGTAACGATCCCATTGATCCTGCATTTCTTGAAGGTCTTGCTCAGTACGAACCTTCATATCTGTAGAGAATGACGTTCTCATTCGATAAGAACACGAAATCTGGAAAGTGTTGATCTTTGCTGACATAAAATGTTGTTCCAGTCAAGATTGGGAAGAACAACCATGACATGATGGTCTATCATGTCCATATGATGATCAAGGTCTGATATACGGTTGAGAATGTCAGTGAGGGGTTCATTGCCGGTGGACACATGTTCCATAAGACGGATCGTACGGTGTATGATTTTTCTACCTCTGCCAGAAAATTTGAATTTAAAATCTAGCTGTTTGAGCACTTGTATTAGGTCCTCAGCATGATGGCCTATGGGATGGTTGCCCACGAAAAATGGCTACATAGAGCTTTCCCAATTGTTGGAGAGAATGCGGATGCGGGGAGAGGCCATGTGTTCAAAAGATCAAAGGATTGTTGTGACTTTCTTCTTTGAGGTTTGATTTAAATAAGTAATTCCTGTTTTAATTTTGTGGTGCAAATTTATGGATCGGTGATCGAAAAATAGGATGAAATTGAGGTTAGGAATTACACATATATACAAAGTTTGAACTTTTCAAAGTACTACAACAGAAGGGCCCATAGAGCGGTTCGGAGGTCCGACCACTTTTGTTCGGGCCGGGCCGTCCTCCTCTGTTGGAAGGCCATCTGGTGCTCATGTACAAGCCTCGACCGAATACCTGCTTGTAATTGGCCATGGAGGTTTGTTTGAGTCTAACGATGTTCGGTCACCAGACGACCTCCTTCCTGAATGCATCCGTCCAGAGTCTCCAGCTCTTTTTGGAGGCTTTCGAGTTCCTTGATTTTATGAGAAATCGAGGGAGCCAAAGTATGTCGCGCATGTTGGAGCTCATTCAACCGAATAGAGGCTCGATTGAGGAGTTCTGTCGCTTTTGACAAAGAGGCCTCAATGGCAGCTGTGTCGGGTGGTGGTTGCGATGGAGTAGCGTCGGACGATGGAGGTCGGATCAAGGGTAGCTCGGCTTGAAGTTCAGTGATCCTCTCCATCATCCGACTGAGTATCGGGGCCACCGCAGACCCAGCAAGAGTCTGCACCAGCAGGTCAATGGCCACTTGAGCCAGAGATTCAAGGTCTCCAAGGCTCAAGTCGGCAAATGACAAGTCGGTGCAACACATCACTACCGGTCGGGCAGGCGCCAGCGATGGTACTCTTGTCAGGAAGTTGATCTTGCGGGTAGCCTGATTATACAAGTTGAAGTGATTAGAGAAACATAACTCAAGCGTAACTAGTTGGGCGATGTGAAAGTTACTTGGTTGAGGACGGTCGTGGCCTCAGAAGGAGCCAAACGAACTAGGGCTATCGGTGGAGGACTCGGACGGGTCCTCGGCCTGGCAGCCGACTCGTCGGCTGCGGACAGGGGACCGACAAAATCTGGCTCCGAACCCTGGAAGAATAAGATTCTGAGTTAAGAAAGGTTGGAATTTATAAATAAGGAACCACAGAATAAAGAAGTGCTAACCACAGCCTCGAGATTCTGATTTACGGAGGCATCACCCGACTCAGAAGAGGAGAGTTCAACTGGTTCAGGGTTCGGTTGGACTGGTTTAGGGTTCGGTTGGACTGGTTCCGGGTTCGGTTGGATTGGTTGAGGGTTTGATTGGACTAGTTCGGGATTCGGTTGAACCGATTTGGGAGTCGGCATATGGTGTTCGATACCGGCCGGTTCGGCCATAAAAACGACCGCTACGGGTTCCTAAAATAAGAAGTTTATATTAATTTACGAAGGGAAAGAATATAATCCTACAGTCAATTCGGACTCACCAGAGGCATGTATGGACGGGTGGAAGATGTTGAGGATAGAGAGGAAACCTGCCTCATCGTCGGGTCCTCCTCCGACGAATCACGGGCGGCTCCGCTGGTATATCAGCCTGTTGTGGAAGGGCTGCTGCAGCTGGCAGGGAAGGAGCGGTCTGCTCAAGGAAGGAGTCAAAGTTAGTAATAGAAGTTTATGGAAGGTAATGAATATTGGGGATTACCTCTTCAACAGGTGATTCGGTTGTTGGTTGGTCGGCAGACAAGACAGTCGGTTGATTGGCAGGCAGGACGGTCGGTTGCTCGGCAGTCGGGGGAAGTGACTATGGAGACAAGGATTTTTGAACCATACGGGATAGAGAAAGTAAAGGTTGAATTAGTCTAGTCCTTACCGAAATATCGGCGCACATTTGTGGGCAACCAAGCGGGATCCATAGGCAAGGACACCAAGTAGTCCTCTACCATTTGTCGATCGAACGCTGGCTTAGTGGCGGCTTTAGTTCGGGCGGCTCTTTTCTTTCTTTTCGGTGCGCTTGGGCCTTCGGCAGGAGCCGCCCGTTTCTTCCTTGGGACAGTTTCGGGGTGAGTAGAGCCCTAAGCAAGGGCTGGAGGGGGAATGAAATTCCCCAACAATTGGTCGAAATGAGGGGCCACCACAGTCCAGGTAGCCGACCACCAAGACGGGAAGGCCTCAACCGAATAGGGATTCCGGAGAAAAGGAAGATAGGAGTTTGAAGTAAGGTAAGAAGAAAGCTGGGAGAGATAAGGCGAAATTAGGGAAAGGATCACTTGCCCGTCGGAACTTTGGGTTATTAGATGCGGTCGGGTGAGTGGACCCAGGAGACCTTGACAGCAGCTGAACTGTCGGGACAAAAATTGGGGTTGGTAATTAAAAGTATAAAAAAAACTTTTGGTTTTTCTTGTCGAATCTCTGGCTGGAAAAAAAAACCGAGGTTTTAGAGCAGAATCCCAAAAATAGGGATAAGTCAGGTGAGGTAAAGGATCTGGGTACGAATGAGGGTAGTCTGTATCCGGATAGGGCCAGAATAACTCAGTGGCATACTGTACATAAGCCTCATAAACAAAATACTTGGAATTGCTACGGTCTTTTGAAAGAATGGCAGAAATTACGGGGTCGGATGGGTGAAGTTTGGAATAGTTCTGAGTTAGTTGGGCAAGGGCTAGTCCTAAGGATCTCTGAGGGTTCGGGGTTACAGGTAACCGACCAAAAAAGGCTTTTGGGAAATATAAATGAAGCCAAAGCTCTAGAAACCAGAATGGGCCAAAGGCGGCTGTGTCCACCTTTTTGGTATCTAGGAGGCGGACACAGACTCTGGACAGACTCTCATATAGGTTGGCCAGAAAGAGGGTGCCTAAGGAGAAAAATCGGCCATTGGCCATTGGACCGGAAGGGAGAAGAAAAACGCCTAGTTGCGCGTTCCAGAAGGTCGCCATTGGCCATTGGAGATATTTTTCAAATATCTTTTAAGATACAAAAAAAAAATATATGTATAAAATGAAAATAGTGTCTTGCGTGTTCGTGTAGTAACTCCAAAATTCTTCGTCAAAAATAAAAAAAATCTCTTTAACCGGTGAGTGTCCGGGTCGAACTCAGGGAATATGCGAATATCCTATATTTAATTAGAAAAAGTGCAATGAGTTAATGCAATCGAAGAAATTGAAAAGATAAATTGCAAAAATTAAATCTAACTAAAAAGCGATAAAATATACGTATCTCGAAAAGGATGAAGCGATGCGTTTGTGTCTGACTTTTGTGTTCCTTAATGGCTAGATTTCCATGGATGAAATGAGCGGGATGAGGATGGCGTGATAGCGAAAAATATATGTATAATTGCGGGGCGGCACGGAGAAATGAGCGTGATCGCATTTGCTCATTTAAGCCGATTCTCGACTCGGTTGGTACCTGACCTTAGGGGATTTACAACGAGGCTTCAACGACACCCGGCGAAGAACATTATAAGTAAGAAACTCTATTGTCACTAGATATTTCTGTGACCCAATAGACCACCACCTATGCGCCATGAGTTATTCTTCCAACCGTTCCGCTAGTGGCTCTATCCCTCTGATACCTCTCTTTAATCGGAATCAAATTCAAAACAACAACTAAGCAGGTCAACAAGGCTCCCGCGTACTTAGCTACGTTGAACTACCCGGAATCTGCTTTTGGCACGAAACAGGGCTGAAATAGTCGATTCTTCTACCGCCCTTCCGCAACCTTGTCGAAATCCAACTTGAACAATTCAAATCGAACATAAAATTTTTAGGCGAAGGTGAGGCGGAGAAATATGATAGGATTTTACTAGCTAAAATAATATGCATGAATTAAAAGAAAAAATGGGAGAAAATCAGTCTGCTCGCGACACAAAATCAAAGATCTTGTATTATTAAACTAGATAAAAATATGGAAGAAAAGAAATGGAGAAAATAGAGTGTATAGAATGTATATTATTGTGTATATATGGTGTGTATATATATATGTATGGTGTATATATATATATGGTACAATTAGAGGGGATATTTATAGGGAAAAAGCTTATAGAAGCTTCGCGGTTACAACCGTCCATAAATAACTACTTATAAAAATAACTACTAACTACCTCTAAAAATAACCATAAATAACTAACTCTAAAAATAGCTACTAATATAACTACTAATAACTGCCTATTTTCAAGAAGGTTTTAGAATAAAAATTACACAAAAATAGCCAAAAATTGGCTAAAAAGTAGTGCAAAAATTTAATATGGAAGCTGAGAGAGAGCAGAAATAAATGTAGAGCTGAGGGAGTCCGGGCATTAAATCCAGCCGCTGACCCAGCGGCAATAAATGCAGCGAGAATTAATGCAGCCGCCGCTTATGGACTCCACGCCAGCTGCCGCTCGAATTCTGCACCAGCTGCCGCTTTGCTCACTTCCACGCATGGCCTTCCGCTCCGCTCACATTTCCGTGTCAACCGCCGCTCGCCTTCCGCGCTCGCTCGCCTTCCGCGCTCATAAATACAGCCGCCGCTCGCCTTCCGCGCTCGCGCACTTTTAATGTCAGCCATCGCTTGTCTTCTGAGCTGCCGTCGCTTGTCTTCCGCGCTCGGTTGACTTTGACTTTCGCACGTTGACTTTCTGCCGTTGACCGTTGACTTTTATTGACTTTCACGCCGGTAACTGTTTTTTTCGCTTCTGAAGCCATTTTTTCACTGTTTAAGGCCAGTTTTGGACTCTCATATCAGTTCTCAAGCATTATTTCATATATATAAATAACGAACATCTTATAAATATTTATTTAAATAAATAATACTTACTAAATAAAATTAGTTTAGTTAAAATTAAATACTTTAATAGCACATAAATAATGCCAAAAAATATAATTCAAGAAACACATCAATTAATTTAATTTATACACCAAAATAATTATAAATTACACTTAAAAACTAATAATTTAATATTATACAAACAAGATGAAATGAATATAATTATTAGAATAAATTAACATAAATAATACCAAAACTCGATATAAATAAATTATTAATTAAATAAATATAAGTTATAAAATATGGCAAAATCAAGAGTTATCAAACTCCTCACACTTAACCTTTATTCGTCCTCGAATAAATTCAATTAATGAAATTAAACCAAGTATTTTCTAAATAAGGACTCAATATTGTCGGCAATATCAATGGTGGTGTGTAAACGAATCTTAGCTAAAGTTCAGATCCTTAAGCCATTTACGCGATATTGCTCATCTGCAACGATTCGAAATTATGTCTCCCGAAATATTTTCAAACTTAAGTGTTCGGAGTAGCTTCTAAAAATGATGCGACGACTCAAAGCTTTAAATAAACCGCCATAATAAATCATAAATTAAGAAACAAGGCGGCCCGGTAGACATTGCTACCGATAATAAATTAATTTCGACATTTTTCGCGTCGATTTTTTTTTTTTTTTGCCAAATCAAGTTGTATATAAAGATAATCGACATCTTCCTCGCACTGTTCGTTCGTCAATCTCATTTTTAAGGAAACTTAATTCATCCTCTCCGCTAACAAGCGCAGCTAAATAGACGAAAGTTCTAAAAATTAGACTAAGTATGGAATAAATGAAACGAATGGGATATCAACCAACTTTATCAAAATCCCGACTTATACTCATGCTCAAAAGAATTTCAATTATTGAATAGATTCAATTTCAAACTCAAATTAAGCACAATGGAAATCGATTGACTCAAGAAAATAACATATTTCACTGCTAATTTTATTTTAAATAAAAATAAATATATAAATTTATTTCAAAATAAATTAGACAACAATAAATTAGAAATTAAAAATATGTATGAATAATTTAAGCCAAAATAAATTAATTAGCACATATTATTTATTACGGCTGAGAATACACATTATTATAAAATTAAAATTAGAATTAAACTACGGCTAAACAAAAGCATACACATAATCAACATCCTAAACTAATGCTCTGAAGAAAGATAGACTACAACCTACTAATCTTAAAATTAAGCCAAACAAGTACTCAAATAAATATCCATTGAACAACCCTATACTTGCTATAAATAAAAACAATAAATAATTCATAAAACAACAATTATCCTAATAGGATTTAAAGAATGACAGCAAAGCCTGGGAAAAGACTAAATTCTAAAACAATATATGAACTTTTGAGACTAGATTATTGAAATACTAACAACACACAAAATATTAAACTAAACGGATTAACTAAATACATAATTAATTAAGTAAACAAGCAGGCATGCTGCAAGTTGTTTATCTAGACAAAACAAGTAACATGGACTAAAAGCAAATATAGAAGTAAACTACCCGACGCATTAATTCAAACAAGCAGGCTGTTCATGCTAATTATCTAAATTAATAACGCGAACTGAACTAAAACTAACACAGAGCTAGACTAACCAATAAGTTAAACCAACCAAGCTGGTTTCAACAATTGACAGCAAGACAAAATTAAAAACTCAAACTATGCAACGAAATTGGGGTAATATATTACATTACAGAAAAGCTAAGCTTCATCATTTACAAATTCGAATAATATTGATACCAAACCAGCAGCCTAAACTATAATAACTACAGAACAAACTTAATGATGCACTGTATACAACTAATGCTATAATAATAACTAAGCCAATTATGCTAATTGCTAATCACAACAGCCTATTACTAAGACTAGTTACGTAGACTATGAACAGAACTTAGAACTAACCGATCTATCTACACAATAAGCTAAACTATTCTATCATTACTTCTAAACCATTCTGAAAATTAACCTAATACAACTATATTACAACTACTAATTTATCTAAGTAACACATATTCTGCTATCTAACAAGTTAGCAATCAATAAATAAGCCGGCATAAATAATCGATAAGGGAATCAAGAACTTCCCTGATTCATGTCTTGCAGCCTGATTTTTGTTCAAAATTTTTAGTGGTGCCGATGGCTTCCCTCCTCACACTTGAATTGTTGTTCGCCCTCGAACAACCTTGAGTAAGCTCGGTAGGGACTGCAATAAAAACAAACATTATTTTCAGCAGCGAAAGATTAGATACAGTCACATTATTTGTCAAAGAATTCAAGAGATAAAAGACAGTAAAACTCCCTTTTCAAAGTTACATAAGTCTTCTTGCTTCGGAATCTTCAAAGCAGCCTCCTCCTTAGCGTCAATTCACCACTGAATGAATCTGAAAATTTCAGATTTTGCAACCACCAGCAGCTGTTGTATGCAGATTTTTATCGAATGCCCTCAGTTATCAATCCTCAAATCAAATCAATCCAACACAGCCTGCAATCAGCCCTTGGAGGTTGTTTGTGTCTTCTCTAAATTATCGATTAATCCTAAAATCATCATAAGAAATAAACTCACAACTCATCTTACTGAAAACTCCTACACACAGTCTGCAATTCACCAATCAAATGCCAATTATGTATACAAACTCGACAACTAATTCCAATCTAACCCAAATCAAAATTCCAACATAATTTAATTCCAATCACAACTAAATCCTAAATTAAATATCAGAAGGAGCATAATTAACAAAATTACAAGAGGTACAATCCATCCCATAGCAGCCCTTGCAAATTTTCAAATTATTAGTATTATGTTCGAAATTAAGAAATTCGATGAAAATAGGCAAGAGAAGGTGAAATTGAATAATACAACCTTTCTTCCGATGTTTACTGGTGGATTCGTAGGCAGCTAGAATTGGAGCAAGTGGTGTGGTTAGCTTCATCGTCGTCGGTGGGAGAAAAGAGGTTACGGTAAAGAAATTGGGGGAATTTGCGGTAAAAGAATTAGGGCTTGACGAAATTGAAAGAAAATTGGGTGTGAAATTCAGATTTTTTCTCAGAATTAGGTGATGAAGATGACGGAAGGAAGGAAGAGATTGAAGGCGTAAGTAGCTAGGGCTTACTAAAATGGCGAAAATTTTAAGGAAGAAAGTACTGGGTGAACGATTGGAAAGGGAGAACGATGGAAAATAGAGAGAAATAATTTGGGGAAGAAATAATATACAAATAAAAATCTTCTTACCTGGAATTACCGACTATTTATTCGAAATCTGAAATCTCTCTAGCCCAAGACTATGATTTGGGATTTTCTTAGTAGGCGCCGTTGAACAAAATGAACTTTTGCCAAAATAAAGAAGAATAAATTCATCGCTTCACTTGCAGGAGGGGTTGGATGCAGCTTCACTTGCAGGAGGGGTTGGTCTGCATCGCTTCGCTGCACTTGCCTGAAATTGGCTTTGCTTGCAGACCCGCTCACATCTCCCGCTTGTTTTCTTCGCCGCTTCATTTGCACACAGAGACATTAATGCCGCTTTGCTTTGATTCTATTTCAAACTTCAGATGAACTGATCCGCTGAATGGCATTGGGTGAAGAAGAAAACAAAATTAATTAAAAAAAATATAATAATAATTTCTAAAAACATATATATATATGATGCGCAGGCCTTTTTTTTTAAAAAAAAAATAATTAAATATATATAATAAAATAAAATAATAATAATAAATATAATTTTGCCCTGAATTGGGTGAAGAAGACGCCGCCGAGGAGCGCTCAGGAACGATTTTCATTCTATTGCTTGAGATTGTCCATCGCTTTGCTTGCCGACTGACTGGTTACAAACGGCGCTGCTAATTCCCGCTTGGACAATCGCCGCTCAAGGCTGCTGCTTAAAAAGGGTGAGACAGAGTTTGATCGGTGCCATCGCTCGCCGAAGTTTTCACTCGCTTGTGTCCGGCTGAAGTCGCTGCTTTGTATGTAAGCATCACTCGTTGCTGGTTCTGCTTCGGACTCCATAAGTTCACTTGCAGTATTGGCCGCTTGGCTTGGGCAGACCGCCGGTTCGGGTGCAGGATTGGCCGCCGCTTGGTTAGGGCTGACCGGCCGGTTCGGGTGCAGTGGCGCTTCATTTTGATCAAGGATCAGCTGGCAGTGGGTTCATCTCTTGTAAGCAATTCATCCATTAGTTCACAAGGATAGATGTCCGCTTCTTCTACTTCAAAATTCACTATGAACCGACGTGCGGATAATCTTTAATTTCCTGAATGAACAACAAAAATTATTATTAATTTATTATTATTTATTTATGCAGTTATTATTATTATTACTAATATTATTTATTTATTTATTATTATATATATAGAAAAGAAATAACACAGGGCAGCGGCAAAGGCCTAGGCGCCACTGCAGATATTTTTTTTTTTTCGAAAGATAAATGCCGTGCAGGTTTGATCCTCGAAGGATATCGCACTCTCGAAACCTACAAAGCATACCACCATGGATTAAATGTTCAAAATAAAATAAAATTCAATATTAAAATTAAATTAGCATTAACTCAATATTTTCCAATTAAAACAAAGATACTAGGCTTCTTCCCCGGCAACAGCGCCAAAATTTGATCGAAGAATTTTGGAGAGTTTTTAAAATATCTTTTAAGATACAAAAAAAAGATATATGTATAAGTGTCGTGCGTGTTCGCATAGTAACTCCAAAATTCTTTGTCAAAAATAAAAAATCTCTTTAACCGGTGAGTGTCCGGGTCGAACTCAGGGAATATGCGAATATCCTATATTTAATTAGAAAAAGTGCAATGAGTTAATGCAATCGAACAAATTGAAAAGATAAATTGTAAAAATTAAATCTAATTAAAAAGCGATAAAATATATGTATCTCGAAAAGGATGAAGCGAAGCGTTTGTGTCTGACTTTTGCGTTCCTTAATGACTAGATTTCCATGGATGAAATGAGCGGGATGACGATGGCGTGATAGCGAAAAATATATGTATAATTGCGGGGCGGCACGGAGAAATGAGCGTGATCGCATTTGCTCGTTTAAGCCGATTCTCGACTCGGTTGGTACTTGACCTTAGGGGATTTACAACGAGGCTTCAGCGACACCCGGCGAAGAACATTATAAGCAAGAAACGCTATTGTCACTAGATATTTCTGTGACCCAATAGACCACCGCCTATGCCCCATAAATTATTCTTCCAACCGTTTCGCTAGTGGCTCTACCCCTCTGATACCTCTCTTTAATCGGAATCGAATTCAAAACAACAACTAAGCAGGTCAACAAGGCTCCCGCGTACTTAGCTACGTTGAACTACCCGAAATCTGCTTTTGGCACAAAATAGGGCTGAAATAGTCGATTCTTCTACCGCCCTTCCGCAACCTTGTCGAAATCCAACTTGAACAATTCAAATCGAACATGAAATTTTTAAGCGAAGGTGAGGCGGAGAAATATGATAGGATTTTACTAGCTAAAATAATATGCAGGAATTAAAAGAAAAAAGGGGAGAAAATCAGTTTGCTCGGGACACAAAACCGAAGATCTTGTATTATTAAACTAGATAAAAATATGGGAGAAAAGAAATGGAGAAAATGGAGTGTATAGAATGTATATTATTGTGTATATATGGTGTGTATATATATATACGTATGGTGTATATATATATATGGTACAATTAGAGGGGATATTTATTGGGAAAAAGCTTATAGAAGCTTTGCAGTTACAACCGCCCATAAATAACTACTTATAAAAATAACTACTAACTACCTCTAAAAATAACCATAAATAACTAACTCTAAAAATAGCTACTAATATAACTACTAATAACTACCTATTTTCTAGAAGGTTTTAGAATAAAAATTACACAAAAATAGCCAAAAATTGGCTAAAAAGTAGTGCAGAAATTTAATATGGGAGCTGAGAGAGAGCATAAATAAATGTAGAGCTGAGGGAGTCCGGGCATTAAATGCAGCCGCTGACCCAGCGGCAATAAATGCAGCGAGAATTAATGCAGCCGCTGCTCATGGAGTCCGCGCCAGCCGCCGCTGGAATTCTGCACCAGCCGCCGCTTCGCTCACTTCCACGCATGGCTTTCCGCTCCGCTCACATTTCCGTGTCAACCGCCGCTTGCCTTCCGCGCTCATAAATACAGCCGCCGCTCGCCTTCCGCGTTCATAAATACAGCCGCCGCTCGCCTTCCGCGCTCGCGCACTTTCGTGTCAGCCGTCGCTTGTCTTCTGCGCGGCCATCGCTTGTCTTCCGCGCTCGGTTGACTTTGACTTTCGTACATTGACTTTCTGGTGTTAACCGTTGACTTTTGTTAACTTTCACGCCGGTGATTGTTTTTTCGCTTCTGAAGCCATTTTTCACTTTTTAAGGCCAGTTTTTGACTCTAATATCAGTTTTCAAATATTATTTCACCTATATAAATAACGAATATCTTATAAATATTTATTTAAATAAATAATTCTTATTAAATAAAATTAATTTAGTTAAAATTAAATACTTAAATAGCACATAAATAATGCCAAAAAATATAATTCAAGAAACACATCAATTAATTTAATTTATACACCAAAATAATTATAAATTACATTTAAAAACTAATAATTTAATATTATACAAACAAGATGAAATGAATATAATTATTAGAATAAATTAACATAAATAATACCAAAACTCTACATAAATAAATAATTAATTAAATAAATATAATTTATAAAATATGGCAAAATTAAGATTTATCAGAGGCGGACACTGACTCTGGACAGACTCTCATATAGGTTGGCCAGAAAGAGGGTGCCTAAGGAGAAAAATCGGCCATTGGCCATTGGACCGGAAGGGAGAAGAAAAACGCCTAGTTGCGCGTTCCAGAAGGCCGCCATGGCCAGTAGGACCTTGTCATGAAGGTATAAGGATTGGATGGAAAGGTAGATGGCTTTGTCGATCCCCTGGCACTTCCATTGCTCCCCAAACGTGGGGGATAGCCTGGAATACCAAATCCGAAAGGCTTCCTTTGGATTCGTGAGGTGAGTCTTGATGTGGTTTTTGATACGTTCGGATTTGAAACCTACATTGTTAATGGCTAGAGGGGTAACTTGAGAAATGATACTCCTCATGCGAGAAGCATCTTCAGAAGGGGTGCAGTAAGAGCGCAAGGTAGGGGTAAGAACACAGGATGAAACGAATGAGACTTCAGGATCAGAACCATCGAAGGGTAAAACAGGGATGTATTGGTTTGCCATGATCACAGCAGGTTGAAGTTCGCGTGAGAAGAGAGGGATTTTAACAAGAGAATAAGGAAATTAGGAAATGGAAAGCGTAAGGAGGAAGACGAAGTAGAGGGGTTTTAGTGGGGTTTTTCGTAAACCCCGTGATGGGACAGCGTAATGATGAATAGACTCCCAAAACGTCACATCTCGCATTAACCGAGAAGTGACGAAAGGGAGTCGGGCGGGATGAGGCAAATTGTTAGATATTAAAATATTTTAAGGTTTTATTAGGCCTGTAATGGACTCAAAAATTTGGGCCCGCAGACAAACCCAAAAAAAGGGTGGGTTTCCCACACATCCATTAAGGGAACCAGTCAACCAGTCTGTAGCTTGTCTGGTTGGCTGGTCGGTTGGTAGCATCAGAACAGTTAGCAAAGGTGCAACCACAAGACGGTTCGTCAGACAGTTGCAAGGGAACCAGTCAACCAGTCGGTAGCCTGTCTGGTCGGCTGATCAATTGGTAGCATCAGAACATTCAGCAAAGGTGCAACCACAAGGCGGTTCGTCAAGCAGTTACAAGGGAACCAGTCAACCAGTCGGTAGCCTGTCTGGTCGGTTGGTCGGGTGGTAGCATCAGAACAGTCAGTAAAGATGCAACCACAAAACAATTTTTTAGGCAGTTGCAACCGCAAGATGGTTCTTCAGGCAGTTGCAACCATAAGGCAGTTCCTCAGGGTAGTTGCAACCGACTGATAATCCAGCACATATGATCCAATAACCGTCTTGAAAAGCATATAACATGCACCTCGCATCCGGCAAAGGCATCTTCAATCAGCATCAATTTTAGAGAAATTCACTTTCGGGATCATCCTTTTTATCTTTCAGTATTTATTGCTTTTATTTTCTTACGTACGGTGTCTAAGGATTTACAATTCCAAATATTATTATAGTCAAATTCGAAATTAGTTTTTGAATTTTACTTTTTATTGTTAAAAATAGCATCAACAATTACGAGAACATAGTAATTATATCAACCGAGCATAATGATTATATCATTAAAATATAATATTAATTAAGAATATAATATTAATTAAGAAAAAACATAATAATAATATTTAAAACTACAAAAACTATTTGAAGAAACACAATAAAAATTTTGAAATAGTACAATAATATAATAACAATAGTAAGAGCGGAGGGAATTGATAAATATTTGCATATTGGTGTTGAGTATCCGAATAGAATGAGTTGGAGCTTTAATTGATGATTGTAAGCAGGGTTGTCTCGCATTTTTTTTTTAGACCTTGAGCAAAAATTAAATAATAGGTCTTGATTAATTTTATTTTTTTAATATTATAAACAACAAATATAATAATAAACTATACAAAACTAAAAATTATATTAATGATATACTCAATAAATAAAATATACATTCAATAATAATAATACCGTGACTGCCACAACAATAATACTCCCTCCATCCCAAATATCATCCCAAATACCATATCCACGTTGTCGTTTCTGTCCGTCCCACATACCATGTCACTTTTTTTTTTTGGAAAATGATTACACACTTTAATCTCATTTTAAATTTTATTTTTTTAATTTTAATTAAACTAATTAGTTATCTTAATATTAATTTATAATTATTTATATTATAGAATAATTATTTTTACTAATATATTCTTAATTATCTATTAATTACACCCCTCCTAAAATACCGTGTCTACAGTGCAACAGACACGGTATCTGGGACAGAGGGAGTAATAAATAGGAATTTTAAAGACTGAGAAAAATAAAATAAAGTTTAGAAAAAATATAATTATGTTGTAATATTATTATAGAATTAGCCAATAGAAATATTAATTATTTCTACCGCTAACTACTATTTTATATTTTGTATATAATATATATAATAGGTAAGTAAATATATATATATATATATGTAAATGTGTGTGCATGAGTGTGTATATTATATATATATATTAATAAGAATGTATATATATATATATATATATATGCAGCACAACAAAGGAAAATGGAATCTGGGAGAGTAAATGGGTTGATTGGAATTAATGTGTAGTGTAATTTTTTTCATTACAGTAAAGTCCTATTTATAGGGAATATGAGTCCACAATAATAGGCTACAAATGATACAACGTTTCATCTACGAAGATGGAACGTAGCAAGAGTAGTTGCATCCACAACTTATACACGTATGTATGATGTGTATAACACTCCCCCTTGGATGCTTTTATACAAAGAATGTGTCTCGTTAAAACCTTACTAGAAAAACATCCTGTGGGACAAAAAATCCTAGTGAAGGAAAAATAGTACAGCATTCTTGTATTGATTCGCTCCCTCTGATCTGAGCATTATTTGAGATCCTTTAACCGACGCATCCCAATTTTCTTCACCAATTTTTCAAATGTTGCCGTCGGCAATGCCTTGGTTAATATATCCGCTAAGTTATTATCTGATCGAATTTGTTGCACATTAATTTCACCATTTTGTTGCAGATCATGAGTAAAAAAGAATTTTGGTGAAATATGTTTCGTTCTATCTCTTTTAATGTAACCTCATTTTAATTGCGCTATACAAGCTGTATTATCTTCATACAATGTAGTTGGGGGAATTTTATCGTCAGGTATTAACTCGCAATTTTTTAGAATATGTTGAGTCATTGACCTCAACCAAACACATTCTCGACTAGCTTCATGTATTGCCAATATTTCAGCATGATTTGAAGAAGTGGCAGTTAAAGTTTGTTTCATTGATCTCCAAGAGATCACTGTTTCGCCACAAGTAAATATATAGCCAGTTTGCGACATGGCTTTATGAGGATCCGATAAATATCCTGCATCGGCAAATCCAATCAATTCGTGTCGAGAATCTTTCGAGTAAAATAACCCGAGATCAATTGTTCCTTGGAGATAGCGAAAAATGTGTTTAATCCCGTTCCAATGTCGTCGAGTAGGCGATGAACTGAATCTTGCCAATAAATTTACAACAAATGATATATCAGGTCGGGTGCTGTTAGCAAGATACATCAATGCGCCTATAGCACTCATATATGGCACTTCTGGGCCAAGTGTTTCTTCATTTTCCTCTTTTGGTCTAAATGGATCCTTTGCTGGATCGAGTGCTCTGACGATCATTGGGGTACTAAGCGGATGTGATTTGTCCATCAGGAACTGTTTTAGTACCCTTTTGGTATAATTTGATTGGTGGATAAAGATTCCACTTTCCAAATGCTCAATTTGCAGACCGAGGCAAAATTTAGTTTTTCCAAAATCTTTGATCTCAAACTCCTTTTTCAGATATTCAACAGCTTTCTGGATTTCATCAGGAGTTCCAATTAAATTGAGATCATCGACATATACAACAATGATTACAAATTCAGACCCATTTTTCTTTATAAAAACACATGGACAGATAGGGTCATTTATATAACCTTCTTTTGTCAAACTTTCGCTGAGACGATTGTACCACATTCGGCCTGATTGCTTGAGCCCATACAAAGATTTTTGTAATTTGATGGAATATGATTCTTTTGGCTTTGATTTGAATGATTCAGGTATGTTAATCCCCTCTGGGATTTTCATATAGACATCATTGTCTAAGGAGCCGTACAGATAGGCAATAACCACATCCATTAATTGCATATCAAGATTATTGTGTACTGCCAGGCTCACCA
This sequence comes from Andrographis paniculata, assembly GCF_009805555.1. Classification (NCBI taxonomy): domain Eukaryota; kingdom Viridiplantae; phylum Streptophyta; class Magnoliopsida; order Lamiales; family Acanthaceae; genus Andrographis; species Andrographis paniculata. The sequence continues at coordinate 3,056,533 of NW_026137591.1, forward strand.
GATACCTAAATGTTATTCCATCCATGACCGGGGAATATGTTTCTTCAAAATCAATACCCGGTCTTTGGGAAAAACCCTGGGCTACAAGCCTTGCTTTATATCTTGTAATATCATTATTTTCATTTCTTTTTCTCACAAACACCCATCTGTAACCAACAGGTTTCACATTTTCCGGTGTTTGGACTATAGAGCCGAATACTTGCCGTTTTTTCAATGAGTCCAATTCAGACTTAATTGCGTCTTTCCATTTTGCCCAATCATCTCTTTGCCGACATTCATCAACTGATTTTGGTTCATAATCCTCGTCATCTTTCATTATATCGAGTGCTACAGAATATGCAAATGCATTATCAATACTTGTTTTCTTTCTGTTCCAATATTTTCCACTGGTGGTATAGTTAACAGAAGTTTCAATAACTTCATCATCACTTTCATCAGCATTTTTAGTATCAACCTCTTCAGGGGTTGTACTGACCTTTTCAGGTATCTGATCATTGTTGATCTCTTCACCAGGATTTACAATTTTCTTCTTTCGTGGATTCTTGTCCTTGGAACCCAATGGTCTGCCACGTTTTACGCGGGCAGTATGCTCATTAGCACTTGGCACTTTTCCTTCTGGGATATTTATTTTAGCTGGTGCATTTGCTGCTGCAATATATGATTTCGTAACCCTGGCAGCATCATTAAAAGTATCAGGCAATTGATTTGCAATTTTCTGCAAATGCACAATTCTTTGAACTTCAAATTCACTATGTTTCGTACGAGGATCAAATTCAAGTGGTGTTTTCCATGAAATTTCTTTTTTCAGTAGATTACTGTCTCCCCCCTAATGTCGGGAAATGAGATTCATCAAAATGACAGTCTGCAAACCTTGCAGTAAATAAATCACCCGTTGTTGGTTCAAGATATTTCGCAATCGAGGGTGATTCATACCCGACATATATACCCAACCTTCTTTGAGGTCCCATTTTCGTGCGTTGGGGTGGTGCAATTGGCACATAAACAACACACCCAAATATTCGCAGGTGAGATATATTTGGTATTTTTCCAGAAACCAATTGAGTAGGGGAATAACAGTGATAACTTGTCGGCCTTATTTTCACGAGGGCTGCTGCATGTAATATAGCATGTCCCCAACATGATACTGGGAATTTAGACCTCATAAACAATGGTCTAGCAATTAATTGCAATCTTTTGATAAGGGATTCAGCCAGGCCATTTTGCGTATGTACATGGGGAATAGGATGTTCCACAGTAATCCCAATTGACATGCAATAATCATCAAATGTATGTGATGAATACTCTCCAGCATTATCTAGACGTATTTTCTTTATCAGGTGATCTGGAAATTGTGCTCGCAATTTAATTATTTGTGCAAGTAGTCTAGCGAAAGTTAGATTGCGAGTAGATAACAGGCATACGTGTGACCATCGCGTTGACGCATCGATTAGTACCATAAAGTACTTGAAAGGTCCACACGGTGGATCTATTGGTCCACAAATATCACCCTGAATTCTTTCCAGAAAAGCTGGGGATTCAAATCCAATCTTTGTTGGAGATGGCCTGATTATTAATTTCCCTTGGGAACAGGCAGCACAAGCAAATTCATTCGGACTCAAAATATTTTTCTTTTTCAATGAGTGACCATTTGAATTTTCAACAATTCGCCTCAGCATTACATTGCCAGGATGCCCAAGTCGATCGTGCCAAGTTTTAAATTCGCTAGTAGCCATTTGGTCTACTAGGTGATATGTTTCAATGGCACTGATTTTTGAGTCATATAAGCCGGAAGAAAATGATGGCAACTTTTCTTTCACAATTCTTTTGCCATTCACAACCTGAGTTATCAGAAGATATTCATTTTCTGCCTCATTCAATGTTTCAATGTGATACCCATTTTTCCGAATATCACTGAAGCTCAGTAAATTTCTTCGAGCTTTGCTCGAGAACAAGGCATTTTCAATTGCCATTTTTGTCCATTTTGGGAGATATACAATGGTTTTTCCTGAGCCTTCAATCATTTTCGATGCACCACTTATAGTAATAATTGTGGTCTTTCCCATATTAAGATGGGAGAAATAGCTTTTGTTTTTCAGAATGCTGTGAGTCGTAGCACTGTCGATAAGGCAGATGTTGTCATCGGCTCCAAAATATTTGGCATCCATATCTTTGCAAGAAGGTAAAAATAATAAAAGACATGTATTAGTAACATAATCAAAATAGACTTATATTATAGGGGGTAAAACAAAAAGGGGGGCAAAAAGCATCAACATGACAAAAGAGATACAATATCATTTTATCATTTAACATCATCAGCTATGTCAAGCAGATCATCGGCATCCAGGTGCGTGATATTTTCATTCATCACATCGTCAAATGTGTCATCGTGGGCAGCGTGATTTGTTTCGGGGGCAATTCTTCCCTGTCTTTCTTTTGAAGCCCGATACAGTTCAGCCAAGTGACTGGCTGTGCGACAAACATGGGCCCAATGGCCCTTGATTCCACACCGGGTGCATTCCTCGTCATTATTTCTGTTTCTCCCGGTGTTGATCCTCTGTTGAGGTCTGTACGGCCTTTTGTCATTGTAACGCCGATTTGGCACATATCGGGGTCTGTTTTGATAATTATTGTGACTGTATGCGTTTGCCCGGCCCCGTCCGCGATTCTGATTTCGATCGCGATCAATTCTTTGATTTCTGACTTGCCCACGACCACGCACCGGATTTGCCGGTTGTATTGCATTTGCCTCTGGAAATGGATTTGCACCTGTTGGCCGAGATTCGTGATTTTTCAACAGTAATTCATTATTTTTTTCGGCCAGTAAAAGACAGGTGATCAGCTCAGAATATTTCTGGAAGCCTCTTTCGTGATACTGCTGTTGCAAAACCATGTTAGAGGCATGAAAAGTGGAGAAAGTTTTCTCCATCATATCAGATTCAGATATATTTTCGCCACAGTGGCGCAGCTGTGATGTTATTTTAAACATTGCAGAATTATATTCTTGGACTGTTTTAAAGTCCTGAAGCCGTAGGCTTTGCCATTCGCTTCGTGCCTTTGGCAACAATGTCAGCCTCAAATGATCATATCTTTCTTTCAATCTCTCCCACAATTCGAGTGGGGATTCCAGCGTGACATACTGCATTTTCAGTGCCTCATCGATGTGATGGCACAAAAAGATCATGGCCTTTGCAGGATCTTGGCTCGGGGAGTTTTTATCCCGAGCAATGGTATTTTTCAAGCCCATTGATGCCAAATGCATTTTAACATCGCGAGCCCATGCCATATAATTTTGGCCAGAAACGAGGAGAGGGAGAAATTCCTGTTTGGCAAGGTTAATCATAATAAACAGATAAAATATGAAATGTTACCTTGCGGGAATTAAAATATATATAATCGTGCTGATAACGTGTTGTAATATTATTATAGGATTAGCCAACAGAAATATTAATTATTTCTACCGCTAACCACTATTTTATATTTTGTATATAATATATATAATAGGTAAGTAAATATATATATGTAGATGTGTGTGCCTGAGTGTGTATATTATATATATATATTAATAAGAATGTATATATATATATATATGCAGCACAACAAAGGAAAATGGAATCTGGGAGAGTAAATGGGTTGATTGGAATTAATGTGTAGTGTAATTTTTTTCATTACAGTAAAGTCCTATTTATAGGGAATATGAGTACACAATAATAGGCTACAAATGATACAACGTTTCATCTACGAAGATGGAACATAGCAAGAGTAGTTGCATCCACAACTTATACACGCATGTATGATGTGTATAACAAATTATAGTTTAATTTTAAAATATCTTTATTTTCCTTTTTAAGTAAAAATATACTATTTTTATTACTTTTTCTTTATTGCAAAATAATAATAATAATAAATACTATTTCTACTAGTCTTTTTTAAAAAAACCTTATATCATATTAATTAGTAGAAATATATCATATTATTTCAATATTTTTGTTCTTAAAAATAAAAAAGAAATAAATATTTTTATAAAAATTATAAATATGTTAACATTTAGGTATGATTGTTTAACTATAATCAAAATAAATATTTTTGAGTGAAATAAATAAAAAAATACATTAAATTGAAAAAGAGGAAATATTTTTTTAAAAACATTTAAAAATAACATAGTTAAAATTTTATTTAACCATATACATTATACCACCTCCGATTAAAAAAAAATTACAAAAGTCCTTTAATTAATATTAACTCAAAATCCAAACCAAACAAACAAACAAATAAATTACTCTTAATCAATATGCAATCGGTAAACAAACGCAGTAAAGTTTGAAAAGATAAAATCCAAATAAACACTCTAGAACGTGAGACGCCGTTGCTGCAGTCTATTGAATTCCCAAAATGCCCCTTCTACTATTTGACAATTACATCCCTCTTTTAAAGTACAAGAGAAAAATAACAGTTGAGTACCAGTTGAGTCATACCAATCCTTTCACTCTCACTCCCTTCTGCACTTCTTTTTGGACTTCCACTTCCAAACGAACGGGGAAGGCGCAACCTGCTTCCGATCGACGCCGAGGTCCCCATTCTTGCAGTTCTGATTCTGAGGAAGGAAACGATTGGAAGAATTTGGCTCCAATTTTTCGATTATTGGTGTTTAATTTATTCATTTACTAGAAAATGCCAATCAATTACGAATCGGCGACGCCGCCTCCGCGGATTGGGAAGATCGGGCCGTACACCGTATTTTTGACGCCACCGGCGACGCCAAACTCCGGCCGAGGACCAGAATCTCCCGGTGTAATTGCTCCGGTTCAAGTTCCGGTCGAGAAACCCTCCCCTCCCCCGGTCATGGCTCCGCCTGCGCAGTTCTTCAAAGAAAAGCCTCCATCACTTGGTTTCCTCAGGGACACGGTGGCCAAAATTCAAAATGGTATCTCCTCCATTGATTTGCTTAGAGTTTTCACTTGTGCGAATTTGGGCAACATGATTTGTATATCTAGTAAGGTAATTCTGTGAATTATGTCTAATTATGTTATTCGCCTGAATTGATCTTGTTCAGCGCATGCGAGTTTGGATGAGCATGTAGCTCGTTGGTTTGGTTTGGATCAATCCAAGTACCAGTGGGCATTGAACGATTACTATGAATGCAACGAGAAGGTAACTCGTTAATAATATAATATGCCTATTTAATACCTGTATGCATTTGCCTGACACCATGTTTAGGATGTTTATGCTTTGATTCCTGAGTGTGGTTTACTTCTGAAAGAGAAAGCTTTAGGAGACTTGTGCTAGTTGGAGATTCAAAACTTGAGATTCTAGCCCTGTCTCTTGCTGAGGTTTAATGGAATAACTTAATCAGCATTTGATAGGGAAAAACTAATAGTTAAGTGGTTGAGGGCTATATGTGGAAAAAGGAGCCATAAGATTATAATTTTTCATCTCAATTTAAGGGATTACTTTATCTCCCTTGTTTTATGGGATACATTTAGTTTTATAAGTTAGTGTATTAATCATATACTTATATAGATACACTTCTGGTAGAGTGCTCATTAGCCTTACTCAGTAGATAAAAGAGAGAGAAGTGCATGCTTTCAACTATAGATGTGGATGAACATATCTCATGTGCGATGTGTAGACTATTGTTATGTGTTAGTTTATTTTCTATATTCTTATCAAATTAATTAATATAAAATATGGGCTGCTGTCTTATGATGCACAGTTAAGATTCAGCACTGAAACAGTCGCCGTATAAATAATTTGTGACACTAACATGTAAGCATGTGATTAGGAATGACAAATTAATCTGCCCTAATAACTTCTAGTAAATACACCTTTGGATTCATACACGTCTTGGCGATGAAGAGCAGGAAAGAAGGAAAAGAAAATAAATACTTATATGGGTAAAATCACTTGTTAGAAGCCTAACTACCATAGATGATGACACTGCCTTGATATTGTGAGATCATCTGAAAATTGAGAAAAGATTGCAACACTTTTGAATTGGAATTTGACAATTTACCAAATTGAGAAAATATTACATATTAGATCATGCTGTTTCTATAAAAGCATATCCGGGTCCTTTTGTTTATCATTTCTGAAGCATTCTATGTGACAAAATTGAACTGTGGAAATACGTTTCGATTAGCCATTTGAATATCGAACTGTTTTAAAAAGTTTATTGTTGGTCAAATATCTCTTGCTACTTAACTGTTGCTGATTTGCTGCCCTCTTAAGGGGTTTCAGCAAATTCTTGTTGAGTTTATGTTCCATACTTCCTTGGGGAAATTAAGATGTATTTTGGAATTGTTTTAAGTTTTTTGTAGAGATTTCAAAATTAAAACAAAAAAAAAAAAACAAAGAGAACAAAAAACATATATTTGGTGTAATGTAAATAAATGATCGATGCAATGTTTTGTATAAAAAAATGTAAAATTTTAATGTAATTTATGATATATATGGAGAAATTATTTGATGAATAATGCCAAAATATAGCAAAACATTTTACTTTCTCACGTCCTAGATCTATTATTGTTACTTCTAATGCCTTCCTTGCCCTGATTGTAGAATCCAGAAGCAAAACCACAAATCACACCCGGTAGAGTGCCAAATGTATGAAATGGTAAGAAACTCTCACACAAGCATTTTGTTTCTTTTCCAAGAGCATTTTGTTTCTTAAAAATGTGAATAACAATGACTACTGTCTCTGGACACATTTCTTCAGGTTCTTGGTTTCTAAATTCTGGAATACCAAAGAACAAGACCACAGTTTCATTGGTACACTTGTTCTTGAAGTGGCTGATGTTATGCATGGAAACTTCACCCTATTAATGCCCTGTAATATTATGTAATTTTTATTATTGCCTAGATCAGATGTCTTACAGAGTTGCCTATTGCATGCTCCTCCATTCTTATGTTACTAATATTATAGTATCATGTAATATTTATATTCAAACTATGGTAATAACCGAATCTTCTGTTGGGTGTCTGATAACACGAGAACTTAAAAGAACCAAATGACTAAACTTTATTGATAACCAAGGAAGAAGTATTCTTCCCGACCAAGCCGAAGCCGTGAAACTGAAGGAAATCACAATTCTAATAATGCCTCAAAATAATACTTAGGGCAAAATTACTTTGGGCCTAGGCCTAATCAACTTAATAATTTATTCAAAATAATCAAATAAGAAAATAAATAACTAAGTTATTTAATAATAAACTTAGGTTTCAGGTCAGTGCTACAATTAGCCCAAAGCGCACTTGTTCTTTTTTTTCTCGTCGTGAATTAACTTTTGGCTGCGCCCACCGCATATCAACTGCGTCTCCCTTAAGAACTGCCTTGTCCTCAAGGCAGGAGGTTGGGAACTGAGCACAGAACTATTCCTCGTCGATCTAAATTGTATCATTTGGATGAAGACCGCGCCACTGAATCAAGTCTTGAGAAACCATACTTCCGGCACGTTTGATCAATCGTCTGTCCAGAACAACTTCAGGATCGTAAACAGGCAGCTGCTGGACCTCTAAGTTATTGGGTAAATGAGGCTTAACTGGTTGATTGCTCAGCACTCGATGAAATTGAGATACATGAAACACAAGATGGATACGGCTAGTAGCTGGCAAATCCAGCTTATATGCGACCTTTCTCACGCGGAGAAGGACGCGGAATGGTCCATAAAATTTGGGCATGAGCTTGTGATGGATGCCCTGGCGCAAGCTGCCATGGCGATAGGGTCTGACCTTCAAGAATACCAAGTCACCAACCTGGAAGGTGAGCTCACGGCGATGGGCATTGGCTGCCCGCACCATGCGATGTTAAGCACGCTCCAAATGGTGTTTCAACTGTCGCAGAACTGCCTCGCACCCGCCAAGTAACTCTGAAGCTGCAACAACTCGGCATTCCTCTGGTAAGAAACTATACAGTGTGGGTGACGGTCGGCCATAGACGGTCAAGAAGGGAGTAGTGGCAGTGTAAGTTTAGAAGGAGGTGTTGTACCATAACTTAGCCCATGGAAGGCACGCTGCCGATTTTCGGGGTTGTTCCGAGCAAAAACAACGAAGGTATGTCTCTAGTGTGCGGTTCAAGACTTCAGTTTGGTCGTCAGTTTCCAGGTTGTACGCCGAGCTGTGCAAGGTCACCTGCTGTCCCGCCAAATAGTACTGTATCTCCAAGGCTTCCCAATCTATCTGAATTTTTTCCTAATATCCTGAGCCATGCGACACCCAATATTATATCCACCCCACCAAAAGGAAATACGTGACAATCTGCCTGCACTTTTGCTCCATTGATCTGTATACTCAATTTCAAGCAGACTCCCATACTTGCCACCTTGCGACCATCGCCTAGTACAATGTTGAATTCCTGGGTGTCTACGTTCAATTTTGCATGTAGAACCAAGTTTTGGGAAATAAAATTATGGCTTGCACCGCTGTCGATTAGTACCGTTACCCTAAATCCAAAAAGACTACCACAGAGACGCATAGTTCGAGGTCCTGAAAATCCAGCCAAGGCGTATAAAGGAAGGGCCCCCTGTGTTGTTTCCTCATGGGCGGTTGGTCACTTTCCAAGGTAAGTCCCGCCTCCTCAGTAAATTTGCTCTCTCTCATCTCCCTTAACTCTGCAACCCAGTTGCCTATCCTTCACCACAACATTAAGATATTTACTTTTGCATTTGTGGAGTGGACTATTAGATTGTTTGCACTTGTAACAAAGCTGCTTCTCTTGACACTCGCGATACTCGTCTCGACTTAATTTTCTTGTGCTTCCCTTTGAAGAAGGGGTTGAAGTGACTGATGTTTGCCCCCCACAATATTATTGCTAGTTGAATGGCGGTTCTCTACCCCTCCAACTGTGTTTGAGGAGATAGTGCTTTCAGCTCGCCCAACCAGGTTACTTCGCAATGTCGAAGAGTTTTTCGCAGGTAAAATTCTGCCATAGATCCATTTTTCAACTTCCATTCAATGCTTCTGCTTAAGCGGATTGCAGATTCGAGATCCGGAGGCTCCACTACCCTTAACTTATTTCTGATAATTTGTTTCAAGCCCCCTAAATAATACCCTAAAGCCTGCGCTTTTGTCAATGGTTGAGCCTGAGTGGCAAGTTGAGTGAATGAATTAACATATTCATCAACAGAACATGTTTGCCTTAACGTTACCATCCTCTCATACGGATTCCCTATGAATCGATCATCAAACCTAGTAACCAATGCCTGTGAGAATTTGATTCAGGAGGCAGAAACATGCATTATCATATGCCAACGGGACCAATGGAGCGCCACATCTTCCATGGCCACTCGCACAAGACTCACCTTAATCTCCTCGGGGACTCCGTGTAATACGAAGTGTTGTTCGGCCTTCGCAACCCATCCCAAGGGGTCGTGGCCATCAAAGCTAGGGAGTTGCGCATCCTTAAGCTTAAAATCTGTTGTCGGAGTAGTCCACGTTCCTCCAACATCCTTAAACAGACGTGCTGCCCTGCTGATGCCGGCAGCCCTCGTCGACGAATCCGCTGCCTCACCTTCTCCCGCCATAGCTCCCTGCGCCGCCGAGCCCCTAATAGATGTGGTGGGCGGCCCATGCGGGAACAACCCAAGAATCGTATCCCGCATGACTGCTGAAAGTTCTGTTTTAAGAGTATCCACTTGTCGATCCACCTTTAATTCGACGTGCGACAATCTTTCTTATTGTGTTTTCATGCCTGTTCGAAGTTCCTATAGGGCTTCGTCCAAAGCTTTAATGCGTTGCGTATTTGTTAGCGTCATCCTCCTCCGCTCAAGAACTTAAGAAAACCAAAAGACTAAACTTTATTGATAACCAAGGAAAAAATACTCCAAGCCGAAGTTATGAAAGTTAAAGAAATCAGAATGCTAATAATATCTCAAAATAATACTTAAATATTATGGAAAAACTACTATGGACCTAGATCCAACCAACCTAACAATTTATTTAAAATAATCAAATAAAGAACTAAGGTACTTAATAATAAACTTAGACTTCAGACCATTGCCACAATTAGCCCAAAGCACACTTGCTCTTTTTTCCGTCATCGTGAATCAACTTTTGATTGCATCCCACCGCGTATCAGTGTAAGTATGAAAGAGGAAGAAGAAGCATATTAATGTGAAAGAGTTATGTCCCCCGTGGTAAAACAAACAGATTTAATTTAATTTGATCCCAATAAATGAATGAATGATTGGGATTAGATTGGATTGACTTGGGCTTGCCTGAGTTTAAGCCGTGTGAGCTTGACTATAATTATATAAGATTTGGGACTTATTCCGTACTCCGTACGGATAAAATAAAAATTAAATTGTTGCAACCAAACAACGAGCAAAACAGGGTGGTGGTGATTGCAAGATCTGTGTTATTTAAAATTCATTTTCTTCTATGAATATATACAAAACCCTACATTCTTTATAACAATTATTATTATTATATTTTTTCTTTCCGAGGTACACAATATTTGGTCTCTATACTAAAAAATTTCTCCGAAAAATTCCAGCGATTTTCCAAGTTCAGTTCTTGGATAGTTCGTTCTATTCTAGAAAACAATTGGTGGCGAGCCAAACTTGCTTCAAAGAATTCGCGTGCAACGCGAGGGTCGAATACAATATTCAATCAGTAAATTGTATCTGTTAATTGATTGGATCTATTAATTAGATTTTTGGATTTCACCCATCTCGTTTGACACGAATAGATTGTTAACATCTTCAATGTCTACTCCGTATCCAATGACGAAAATTCAATTTACATACATTGTCAACCTAATTGCAGCTCAGATGAAGGCATGAATATAATGTAACTTCCTCAATCAGAAAAGAAAACTACAGCAGCAAGTCAACAGTGTCTTACATGAAAAGCAGTCTTGCAGCTAACAAATTTCAGATTCACATACAATATTTCAATATACTGGAAATAAAATGGATATAATATGACGAATATAGATATGAGATATGAATAAAGATGCAGTCGAAACACCATGTAGTCAGTGTTATATATATATATATATATATATGCATATACATACATACATACCTATGTACATTGATCAGTCCATCTTCAGACAGGAGGTATGTTGGAAAAGGAGAAACCTTTATAGCCTTTATAAGCATAGTACGCAATACGAGTGTAATAGAATCCAGGGAGGAACAAAATTCCACCCAGTAATGCAAAAAAAACACCTGCAATACAACAATGCTTTAACATGAGACACGGGATAGAAGGAAAGTAATCAGATTCTCTATTCAAGTGACAAACATGAAAAAATGTCGTAATAAATTGCGATACTAAATGAATACAATAAATTTAACAGGAAAGCTCTCTAAAGCCTTATGGTTATGGCTGCATCTCCATAAAACTAGAAAAGAACCACGACTTAGGGATGGAAATGCAATAAACGGAAAACATGATAGAATAATGAGAAACTGCGACTGGCGGATGTGGAATGAACAAAGGGCAACGCGCGGCCCAAAATAGGTTGGTCCAGACCAGCGGTGGGCGATATCTCGCTCTCATCATTGGTCGCAGGCCATACCAAATACCATGTAAATGACATAAATATAAACAATATAGCCACAACGATACATTCTACTAGTCAGAGCTGCTCTGTAAGTGTTATACTCAAGGTTATACGACACGAGGAACACTAAAAGTCTACAAGCACAATAATGGCAAAGCAGGACAGAAAGAAAAATGGAAGTTCACAAAGCTGCATTGTCATAATCGACTCTATTGATGCACTGCATCTATGTAAAGTCTCCGAGATCCATACATAAATAGACTATTTACATGCATAGATAATCCTCGGCACGAGCTATCAGAAGTCGATATCAAATGAACATATAGAAATAAACCTTCTCCTTTTATCTCCTTGAAAGTCTCTACAATTATAGCATACTCGTGTGACGTGTGACTTGCTAGTCTTGAGGTAAAAACTATTGTCTTGAAGATTGAGCATGCTCTCACTATCCATCCATTTACATATAAATCAATATGGCCTTTTTCAAAGAATGCTCCTTTGGGAATATTTTTGCTACATACAAAACGATGAGAATATCTTCTGTTGAATCACACTGGAACACATCTAGGGAATGGGGTTTAGAGGGAAACATATCATTCTAAGAATATACTAAATTGCTAATTATAGATCAAAAATACTACTTGCAAATATAATATTATGATTCTTTTGATTTTTGAAGAGTCATAATTTGTAATATTAAAGAAGCTATAAAAAAGTACTTACTACACCTAATTTACATAAACAATCTCAAAAAGGGTTTGCATGTAAATCTATTGTCGATGTCCTCTATATCACACAAAATACTTTAACCATAATCTATCATAATTCTAAGTTTTTGTGGAGCATATTTGCCTAAAAGTCCTATAGTTCTTTCTAAGAAAACGACGTAGATGTAAAAAGTCCAAGCAAGATTCAGACAATTTTCCATCTTTCCCCTTGACCCAACAAATTAACTCAACTGTACTTTTTTTTCCCTATATAGCAGTGGCTGAACCCAAAGTGGGCTGCCTACGTACCCGAATGGGATCAAACCATACGTAGTTCTTAGCAGCGCTACATAGTCCAAGTAAACAATATGCAAGACCAGCCTAGGTAATCAAAATATCTATCCTAAGGCAAAATATCAACTGTACTTAAGAATTCAATCTTGCGTAACTGTGTCAGTAACCATCTTGCCAAATCAATCTTGCATCAGCATATGTCGAGAAAGACTCCAACCGCTTCAGCTCTACCTTGCAAAATTAATGCTTAGTGCAATACAACCAATATTTTACGGCGTGTAGGTTAATATAGTCCACGACCATATTGCCACAGCTGAGACATCGTGATATGGCCACAGAACTATACTGCCTGGCCGCACCGGGCTTTTAGGTCTAACATCATCCTATACTCGAAAAATGACAAAGAAAGGTCTGAAATTCCAAACAATACAACTTTAGTCCGGAAGACTAAACTTGAGGATTCTCTAAGAGAACATAATGCAAAAAAGCTCCACTCTTACCAACTATTATACCAAAATAATGAAATATTGGTACCATAAACCACCTTCCATCCAGCTAACAATTGATTTTTTAACTTCCTCAACAACATGACCCATTGTTTGGTGCCTCAAAACATCATATATTCTTAGCTTTAAGTTTCAGTTATATCCCGACGAAAACAGGAATATAGGTAATCGATAAACTAAGAATTTAAATTGTTCAAGTACCACCATTTCTAGTATGCTAATTCTTATCAAACTTCCATACTTGTGTCTCCCTGATTAACAATTCACTAATTCACTGCTTTGTCATCCTGTAAGAGATCACAGATCGATACATCGAAGCTTATTATAAACTACTAAGAAGGCTGAAAAATCCGATCAATAAGTTAAAAAAGGAACACCTACTTAACTATGACCAATTCGACCTTGTGTTCTTGTTTTAGTTTCTAAAACCTCTCTTCTCTACTCTTACCCCAGTGAATATATAATCAAAATCTCCATAGATTAATGGCCTTTAACTACTATTAACAATTGGCTTTTCCTTTTGGAACCCTAACACAGTGATAAAGCGCAAAATGAACTATTGAATGCTATAGAGCAGCTCGAAATCCATTCCTAACCAAACCCTAGGCAGAAATAGTGGAGGCACAAACGAAGTGGAGGACAAAAACGGAAATATGAATAAAACCAAGCACCGTGAGCGCGATCGCCGCCGACTTCATTGACGGCCATTAAGACACCGATGACGATTCCGAGAGTGCCAAAGACGAGGAGAGCTACGGCGAGGGCGATCTCCTTGATAGGAGGCTTGTTGTTGACAGTGTAGGAGGTTCCCATCATTATATCATCGTCGGATATGGAGAAGGCGTGATCGACGTACGCCATTGCTGCTGCCTTCTAATCTAACAGCTTAGTACTCGGTGGACTATTCGTCTTGATTGATTATATATAGAAAGAGAGCGATTGGATTGGAGAAAGGGAGGGAAGAGCGGTGGTGGTATTATGGGGAAGAAAGAAGAAGGGGAGATGGAGATGGGGTGGAGGTGTTAAATGGTGAATTTTCTTGGGTGTGGTCTCTCTCGGTGCTCTGACCTGACCGGACACCGAACCCAACAATAGCAATGACCCTTCTCGCCGCCAACCGCTGGATTGCTTCCAACCCTATTCTCACCAGCACTTTCTTTTCATGTAACCATCTTAAAACTCATAAGGTATAATGGCATTTCATTTTTTTTTTTTTTTTCTTTTATGAATTTGGGAAAATTTGTTTTTATTTTAGTATTAAAATAATATATATTTAGTGTGTTGTAACAGAGAAAAAAAAAAAAAAAATTGTATTTTAGGCTACAGTAATTCATGTAATATTTTTTTTTTATATCTTATTATATATATTTTTTAAATTTTATAAATAATATTAAATATTTTATTTATTTTAATATATTTCAATTTTTTAATTATTTGATCATAAAAAATAATAAATATTTATATTAAATAAATAAATTTTTAATATTATTAAATAATATTTATGCAAAATATAAATAAAAATATAATCATTTGATTAAATACAATATAAAAATAATATTAATTATAAATTAAAATATAAATATAAATATAAAAAATAATTTAATTTATAAATAATAAAATAAATAAACAAAAATACAATTTGAAATTAATTATAAAATTAAAATAAAATAATATAAAATCAAAAAAAAATCAAGCAACAACTTTTTTTTTAAAGGGTATTTTAAATAAATTTTTGATCAAACTTAATAGTTTATAAATTAAATTTGATAAAATAAATCACATCTTAATATTTTATAAATTAAATCAATAAAATAAATCACATTGCAATCCATAGCAAGCAAAATCAAAAGGCTACTTAAGTTTGAACCCCGACCTCACCGGCACTTTGGTTACATGTATTCTTAGTTACATATTTATATTTGAATGAATCTTAAAATTATTTAATACTTCATCCGTCCCAATACAATAGTCTTGTTTACCATTTTTGTCCGTTTCAAAACAATAGTCTTATTTTCATAAATAACCATATCACCATAAAACTACCCCTACTTTTTTATTTTTATTACACAATTGTCACTATTTTTTACACTAATACACTCACAAGGGCAAAAAAGTATTTTATCCATACTTTTTTATCTACTACTAATATAATATCAATATTTCTTAAATCTCCTACCAAACCTAGTTAAGACTATATTTATGGGACGGAATGATAAAGCAGATGTATTTGTAAAAAAAATAAAATGAGGTATTAATTTAAAATGATTACATTATAGTTAGACAATTTAAAATAAAAATATGTATATTTTGTAAGTGAAAAAAAAAATAATTAAATATATATATGTCAAATAATACTTAGTAGATAGACGTTTTGGCGCGAGACTCCCAGTAGAGGGCATTGACTGCGAAGCTAGTGGTTATAGGTTTTTGACTTTTTTTCTCTACCCTGTTATTTTCCTTTCTTCCCGATTTAATTTTTATTACTCCACCTTCCACCTAACATAACCTTCCCCTCTTCCCAAAAGCACCGATAGTTGCAGATCTGTATTTTGCTCATTGACAGATGTGAAGGTGTGTGGCTGCCGGTGATGATACTGGCGACATGGTTGGGAAGGCACGTTGTATGAGTGGAGGAGCAATTCATCCGATCTTCCGGTGGGAGAGCTCAAACCAGTAAAATTTCGATCTTCTTTTGCATATGGGGTTTAAATGAGTTTCAAAAAGTTTGATTGGTTGTTAGAATTCGATTTACTTGCCACAAATGCATTGGGTTGTACCAAAAATGGGGGGAGGGGCTCCAACCCACCCCCAAATCCCCCCATTTTTGCAGCAATCAACAGTGTTACTCCAAAAATGAAGTAACACTGTTACTTCACTCTATTTTTGGAGTGGAGTTTTTGTGGTGTTTTTTATATTTTTGGTAATTTTTTGTGTATTGTGTAATTTTAATTTTTTAGTTGATGATATATAATTTTATATTTTAAAAAGTTGTATGTAATTTTTATTTTTTGAAAAATAATGTATAATTTTATTTTTCAAAAGGGATATAATTTTAGTTTTTGGAAAGTAATATATAATTTTATTTTTTTTTTAAACAAAGATGCTCATTTTGCACTACGTAATGATTTAATAGAGCATATATGGGAGCAATATAGTAACTCTATTGAATAAATATGTCGTATTTTATTTGAACTATTTTGTAATGTATGTTTTGTAATAAATTGTTATGAAATAATAATATTACGTTATCTTTGTTTAATTATTATGATCATATTTGTCTTGATAGCATTTAATTATTTATTTAAAATTATTTTATTTGTAATAGTTATTAATTATAAATGTTAATTTTTACATATGTAATTTTTAAATATTTTATAAATTATATGTGTATAGATCTAATGTAAAAATAAATTAAAGTTGGGGTGTAATTTATAAATATGAAAAGTTATATAAAATAATATAAAAAAAGGAATATATAGAGAATATACTTTTTAGAGTAAAAATTGAAGTTTATGATTGGAGTAAAATTACTGATAACTGCATTTTTACTGTAGCAACTGCAAAAATGGAGTGGAGGTTTGGAGATGGTCTTAGCCGATTTGGAATTTATTTGCTTGTGTTGCGCTATCGAGTACGGGAGATGTCGGGTATCTTCTGCTGCCGGCCAAAGTTTGTCGGCCCTCTTTCCGGCCGGCCAGAGGACGCGCAGTTGGAGACGACGCGCCGCCCCGTGGCCTATTTTGGTGAAGTACTTTCTTGATTTATGTATTGTAAATTTATTTCCACGCCCACCTTAGTGAAATAGTTGTAAGGGCAATAATTTCTTACGTAGGCGGACTATTTATTTCACTAACCTACCAATTTTGAGTTAATATTGGAAAATTTGTGTCCATTTAGATGTGTCTGTTATGCCGTTGACCAAAATAATTTTTTTGTACACAGTGTGTGTTTTCAAGCACTCGTTCAAACTAAGAAATATATATTGTTCCGATTACTGAACAAAATCCGATCGGTAACTTTATCCAAAAACAGCTCAGGTATCTAGTTGATTCGATCCATAACGTTGGTTGGCCATTCCAATGTTTAGAAACTCTAACCTCGATCGCATTTAATATTTAACTTGCTTTTACTAAAATATGAACCTCGTTCAATTACCGATTCCATATGTACGTGTGGAATCTGTCACTTTGCTTGAGGGTGATAGCTGCGGCGAATTGTAGTAATTGGTAAAGAATTTCGTTGTCTCCTCTAGAATAGCTTAAAAGTAGAGGTTCCCCTCGTAGCCAACGATGTAGTTTCGAGTGTTGAGGTTGTAATGTTTCGTTTGATTAAAGACTGTGAGGAATGTATAGCACCATGATAGTTATGGAGATGACACAACCCCCTCCCAAAGTGATGTTGTGCGTTTTTGTTGGATGAAATATAATTATTTAAGCGCTCCTTTTGAACATTTCATTGTTGATTTTCAGTGGTGCACGGTAAAGGGTTCCCTTCGTACAACCACATTGGAGAAGTCCTTTATAGTACTCATCCTTGGTTGTGTTTTCCCATCACGTGGGTCGGATGCTCTTCGACGATGTCATCAAGGTACGCCTTCTTCCACGGCCTCCGATTTGGATGGTAATTGTCATCATAGGGGAATAAATTTTTGTGCACCGTGCACAGCCTATAATCGTATTTATATGAAAGTTAAATAATATTTTAATATTAATAAGTGATTACTTTTATTATAATAGGAAAAAATATTTTTAAGTGTGATAAACGAAATTGATAAAAGAAGTACTTCAATTGGAACAAAGTGATATTATCTTAGTTTAGTTTGTTTTAAGTTGATGTATATTTTTTGGTATTCTTTATTTTTATAAAATTTTAGTTTGTTTTAGGTTGATGTATATCATGTTTTACAAACTGTATTTGCTGATGAATTGATATTATCAATGAAATAAAAAACTAGATTGAAATTTGAAACTGAAGTCAAATAAGTTGATTTAAAATTGAAACTATTATACCTGCCAAGAAGTTATGAAAAGAAGTTGCAGGAAAATTATAATATCCGTATGATATTTTCTTAAGTATCAGACTGATGATTAAATTTGTTCAACTAAACGGTTAGTTAGTTACCAACTACTCATAGGTATTTTACTTGACTATAAACCTTATAATTCCTTAAAGTGTGATTGGTTGAGGGTTTAGATTTTGGATTTGGATTTTGAATAGTTAAAATTTTGAATTTGAATGGTTATATAATATGATATAAATATTATTGATGTGATATTTTGAATATAAAATTAATATTTAGTATAATATAAAAAAATATAAAATAAACATTTGATTTGATATTTTCTTAAAAAAAAATTAATTAAGTAAAACCCAAGATAAAATCCTTGACCAAATACATTCTTGGGTATAATAGTTGTTGATGTATTTTTTCAACAAAAATAAAGTAAAATTCAAAGATATAGAAAATATCCTTAAACTTGATTAATTAGTGCCTGAGATTAGGAATCTCTAAACACTGTATGGTACAGAAAATAAACTGGAAAATAAAAGACTGAAATTTAAAGTGGTGATCCCCAAATCTGACTTTGCTTTGTTGAAGTTGATTGAAGATGCCTTGTCAAATGATGATCCAAATCCTTAAATATTCTCTGGGAAACTGTACTGAAAACCGTCGCCCGAACGGTTACAACGTCTCCTTCCCAACCGTCTTCCAATCCTTCTCCTGCTGACACGTGTCCTCAGCAGACCAAAAATTATCCCTATATTCCACTCTTTGAGCCGACCACAGACCTTCCGCCCTTTTGGCCCGACTGCCAATCTACAACCGCATTGGTCCGACTGCCAATCCTCCCGACTTGCAAACCATCTGACTTATTTGGAGTAGCTACAGACATCCCGACTAACAAACCATCCGATTTGTTGGTCCTGCCGCAGAGTTCCGACCTGAGAACTTCCCGTCCTGAAGGCCTCCCGACCTGCGGATTTCCCGTCCTGAGGGCCTCCCGACCTGCGGACTTCCCGTCCTGATGACTTTCCGTCTTGAGGACCTCCCGACCTGAAGACCTTCCGACCTGAGGTCTTTCCGTCTTGAGGACCTACCGACCTAAAGTCCTTCCGTCCTGATGACTTTCCGTCTTGAGGACCTCCCGACCTGAAGACCTTCCGACCTGAGGTCTTTCCGTCTTGAGGACCTACCGACCTGAGGTCCTTCCGTCCTGAGGAGTTTCCTTAGAAATAAACCTATTTTCCTTGAGCTAGTTCAATCAACTCTATTGCCAGGCCCATTCTTCTTTTTACCTTGGGCTTTTAACCTAATTCTAAATTTCGTACGTAACAACTTGCCCGCCGCCAAGGGACTTTCAAACGCCATTTAACAATCAATGTTTGGAAGTTCATAAATCACTACCCTCTTGAAAAATTCCCTTAGCAACTGCACCAGTTACTGCAACACTCCTGATTAACTTCCTTCTCCGCAATACGAGCTTTTGTGAATCACAATCCCAAACACTCCAACCATGGCGAATCAATACATTCCTGCCCTTCCCTTCGACGGAAACCTCCCAGAGGGCCCCTTTTCAGCCTCGAAAGTATTAACTCCGACGATTCGCCCATACTGCACTACAACTGAAGACTCAAATCGGATGAGGGAAGTTTTGGAATCCCGAAATTCCTTGGCTATCAACAACCCTAACTACCAAGCAGTTCGCATTCGAGACAGCATCAAAACCCATCTCACGGACCCAAAAGACCCTTACCGCGCTTGGTATCGACGGGTAGCAGAACACTTCCAGACCCAATGGCGATCTCAAAAAATCGACCAAGCAATACTATTGTCCACCATGCCTATCAACCTGCATGAGAAGGTGCTCTTGGCCATGTCTGCCTTCTGGAATGCGGAAAATGGGACTTTTCTCTTACCATCTGGCCCCTTTGGTCCAACTCTTATGGATGTGGCAATGATCGCGCATCTCCCAGTCGTGGGTGAAGACCCTGTGATGGGAGCCCTAGATGGGCAGGAGCCATCAGAAGACCATCCAGGGTGGTCTTTACAAGGTGTGAAGGAATGGGGCTGGACAAAGTTCGCAACCGATCAGCAAGGGGCTCCAGGGACCCCCGTGACCGACCGGGAGCATACTGCCTTTATTCTTTTTTGGCTTTGTAGGTACGTCATTGTTTCCCCTTCCAAATGTGTTCTTCCTTCTCATCTCGACCTGGCCATTCATATCGCATCAGGTCGGTTCTTTTCCCTTGGCACCCTGTTTTTAGCCAATCTGTTTGAAGGACTCACCAGAGTTAGCCTTCGTTTAACAGATAATGATAATAGAAAATTAGACACTGCCGCATCGGGTCCTTTTTGGTTTTTAGAACTTTGGTTCTGTCTTTACTTCCCCAACGCGTTCAATTTAGGATCTCCGCCCACTATGCCAATATCCGAAAAACATTTGGGATTAGCCCTCAACCGACTCTGCTCAGGACGCAATAAACTCCAATCTTCCGATCCAATAATAACCACAATTTTAACAGAAACCCGCAGTAACTCTCGATTTTCTATGTATAAAAAGTATGCGGGTTATGCTCCCGACCATTTTTGGCCCTTTCCGGCACCAAATCCTCTTCCGACTCCTGAGCCTGTAGATACATTCAATGAATGGTGGTCGGTTGCATGGCCCCTGATTTCCCCTAATGAAGATCGGTTGCTGAACATACTCCTTCCCCCCCAAGGATTAGTTCTAGGGGCGGCTAGACATACTAGCACTCAGCAACAAACAGCCGCCCCGGGAATCGGATCTAGTGTTCCAATGCGAAAAAGGAAAGCTTCCCAGCTGCAAACACCCCCGACCTCTGGGGCCGACCAGCAAGCTCCAGCGGACCTTGGAACTACTAGGACGTCAGCAAGGACCCGACCCCGAATAGGTAATTTTTCTTAAAACCGTGAACCAATTCACTATATCTTAACTTTGATTTCACTTATTTCATTCACCAGAACCGACCTTGGTGACACCGACCACACAAACGACGCCAGCCCCAGCCGACCATTCAATCGGACCTTTGGTCCAGACCAATTTGCCAATGAGCAGTCGGGCGGAGGACCCGACGAGGAGGCAACCTCCCGTACCGAGGAGTGGTCGGGCCAGGCACCCGACCAGGAGGCAATCTTTACCAGCAGTGCCTATAGAACCAGTAAGTTCTCTCATCAGCAATACTTAGGATTCTAATGATCAACCTTGATATATTTAACAACAACATTTCCATGATTTTTCACAGACACATTCACCAATCGCATCAGCAGCAGGGGTCTCTTCAGACAGTGAGGGGACTACTTGCCAGATGGGTCGACCGCCATACATGGCATCAGACTCCTCCATTTCGAAGGAAGAACCAACTGCCCCTGCCGAAGCTGACCCTCACAACGACATCCTTGCTGCTGCTGATCCCGAAATAGTCCAATCGGATGCAGCCATGCTGGAAACCGAAAGTGCCCCAGCTGCGGCTATCTCAGTTGCTCCAGAGATCCCGGCTGCAGTGGCTCTAGATGCAGCCGCCCACCCTGCAGCCGCCCAGCCAGCAGCGGCGCTACCTCCAGCAATCGAGTGGCAGGCAGAAGAACCACCTGTGGCAGCCCAACCTCCAGAAATAGAAGAAGTTTCTTCATCCAATTCGGAGACTTCTGTGAATCTGGTAAGATTAAACCAATTCATACCACAATGTTTCTTT
The DNA here is from genome assembly GCF_009805555.1 of Andrographis paniculata. NCBI lineage: Eukaryota > Viridiplantae > Streptophyta > Magnoliopsida > Lamiales > Acanthaceae > Andrographis > Andrographis paniculata. The sequence goes on from NW_026137591.1 coordinate 3,078,258, forward strand.
CGGAAAACACTAACTGTTTTATATACTACTTTCCATAGGGACCCAGGTCGGCACCTCAACGACCATTCGCAGCAGCCGACGAGTCGGCTGCTGTTATACCAGCTGTCCGCCCTACTCGACCGACCTCATTGTTGCCCCCTTCACTGACAGCAGTTCGCCCAGAGGTGACACATATCTTATCTGAATAATTTTACACCTCCCTTGGAATGCTTATTGAAACTGTAAGACTTGCAGGGGCCTTCGGACTTAGCTATCCTATCGACTGTTCCGGTTCCAGCGGAGGCCCAAACTATATTCACTGAGGCCATTAACCAACCCCTGTCAGAATTAAGATCCGACCTATTAGACAAACTCATTCAGACGGTTGGTGGCCTTCTTTTTTACACTCCGACGGAATCACCAGCCGTCCCCATTCTGCATCAGCTGATGGAAAGACTTACGGAGCTCAAGACTGAAGTGTTAGTTATTGGACTCCTGTCAGCCGAAACCCCCCAGCCTGTCTTCGATCAAACAACACTGGAGAATTCTTTGGCTAAAACCCGAGAATCCCTTCAGCAGACTACTGGAAGGCTGGGCGGTCTCCTTAGCACGAAGGCTCAAGTTGATGAATCCATCCAGAAAAAGGAGGCAGAATTGCGGGAACTAAGGAAAGAACAGTCTATCCTGGATAATCAAATTACCAATGAGCAACGTCTGCTTGAGAAGTATACAAAGAACGAGGCTGAATTGGATCAAGAGCTGAAAACCCAAGCTCGATCCCAATTCATCAGAAGATATCAGACGGCTGCTAATACCAGAAGGTTATCTAGGGATGAAGTCAAATGGACACATATAAAAACTGCCCTAGGGGCACTTTTGTAACACTTCCCCCTCTGTAACAACATTTGACTTAGTAATATATTTTTCCTTCTTCTCTCAAAACAAGGATCACCTTTTAATTTCCAACTTTATAGGAACTGAAACAAACTCCTTCCTTTAAAGAACACTGTTTCTCACATTTTAAGAAACACATTCTAAGGCATATTTTGAAAACCAAAACACTTGAGGTGTTAACAAACATGTCGAACGACCGACCTCATGTTCCATCAAGCAACTGGGAAGGTGTTCTTCAACCCTTCTTTGTAGGTAATCACCCTATTGGAGGCCATGCAGAAGACTTGTTACATATACTCAAGCAACTAGACTTCAAATTCCGATTCTCCCAACGAGGTAGAAGAACCATTCATCGCGTCATCCGCCTAATGGAAAAAATCATTGAGGGGTATGAACCTCTTCGTGACATCCTTGGTCGCATTCCTGACCTCCATCATCACATGGAAATGATTGAAAATCACGCAGCAACCATACTTCCAGATCTTGGTTGGGATAATATCTTTTCCAATCAACGAAAAGTCTTTTCAAGGTTGCGTACCATTGTTGACCGTGAATATCAAGCCATAACAGACATGCAAGCACGTACCAATCAAGATTTAGACGAAATGCAAAGCCAATGGGAGAGGTACCGACCAGATTTGGAAGATCTTATTGAAGAAGAACCAGAACTAATATCCACTCACTGGGATGAAAAGTCTGATTCAGAGGCAGAAAATTTCTCACAAATACATGATGACTAACAGAAATGAACCTTTAAATAGGTTCGAACCCCACAAGTGGGTTCTGAATAATAGTTTGCTTCAGGCAGTTTTGTTATCTGAAAAGGCAGGATAATACCTCTTCAGATATTTAGCATTAATACAATCATGTACTCTTCTACCTTCATGATTTACAATAATGAAAGCGCCATTCCCAATATCTTTTTGAACAATGTATGGTCCTTCCCAATTCGGTGACCACTTTCCCAATTGGTCAGTTTTCTTATATGTAGGAAGAATGGTCTTCCAGACTAGGTCTCCTTTTTGGAATGTCCTGTGAAGAACTTTCTTTCCGTAATTCCTTGCTCTGATTTCACTCTGTTTCACACTTCGACTTATTGCATGAAGTCGGCTAATATCCAAATCCTCCAACTGTTGCATCATAAGTTGCTGGTATTCTTTTGTAAGACCACCATCAGTAAACTCTGTTCGGCCAGATGATACTCGGATTTCGGCTGGTAAAACAGCATCTTGGCCAAACGTGAGTTGGTAAGGTGAGAACCCTGTGGCCGTATTTCTGGTATTCCTATGTGCCCATAAAGCCTGAGACAATAACAAATGCCACTTTCTTGGGTTCCCTTCAACCATCTTCTTTATAATCCCAATAATAATCTTATTTGCTGCTTCCGCTTGTCCATTAGCTTGGGGATAATAAGGTGACGAATGATGTAATCGAACACCGAATTCTGCCAAGAAAGTAGAGAACTTTTCCCCTGTGAAAACTAGGCCCTGGTCGGTTGTTATAGACTGAGGAATGCCATATCTGTAAATAATTTGATTCAAAACGAAGTCTATCACCTCCTTCTGATCTACATTTTTCAAAGCAACTGCTTCTACCCATTTGGTAAAGTAGTCAGTCGCGACCAATATGAAACAATGGTGTTTCGATGAAGCAGGATGTATCTTACCAATGATATCCATAGCCCATGATTTAAAAGGCCATGGTTTTGCCAAAAATTGCAATTCGGTTACTGGCAAATGGTTTAAGTTTCCATGTCTCTGACATTCCTGGCAGCCTTTGGCAAATTGTATGCAATCTTCGAAAATCTTTGGCCAGAAAAAACCCAAACGATGAATGGCCCATCTCATATTCAGACCTGCCCGATGAGCTCCACATATCCCACCATGTACTTCTGTCATTACCTCTAGAGCTTCTTTAGACCCCAAGCATTTCAAAAGTAAACCTTCAAATGATCTCTTATACAAAATTCCATTTATCAATTGAAAACGTAAAGCCTTCAATCGTGTCGCAATTGAAACACTCGCACCTGGATTCTGTAAATACATGATAAGCTCTGTTCTCCAATCGGGCACTGTTTCGCTGGTATCTTTGTGTCCGACTATAACCACGCCGTCGGCCTCCTGCCCGACAGTAACTACGCAGTCGGGCTCCTGACCGACAGTCTCCTGCCCGACCGTAACTTCACAGTCGGGCTCCTGTCCGACATTCTCCTGCCCGACCGTAACTTCGCAGTCGGGCTCCTGTCCGACATTCTCCTGCCCGACCGTAACTTCGCAGTCGGGCTCCTGTCCGACATTCTCCTGCCCGACCGTAACTTCGCAGTCAGGCTCCTGTCCGACAGTCTCCTGCCCGACCGTAACTTCGCATATTGGGTCTGTCTTTCCTTCTATGCCCGACTTGACCTCCGACCACATATCCTCCAGAATTCCTTTACAGGCCCTTTGAGCCAATTCATCAGCACGTTGGTTTTCTTTCCTCGGAACGAACTCAATTATTACTTCTGAGATTCTTGTCAGTAACCGACCCACAATATCCCTGTATCTGCGAAGATGAGGGTAATTGCAAACATATTGATTGTTTACCTGGTTGATTACTAGTTGAGAATCCCCTCTTATGATTACAGACTGGACCTTTCTGGCTATTAAAGCCTCCAAACCCAAAATTAAAGCTTCATACTCTGCCGAATTATGGGTCATGGCTTCCAATCGTAGTTGTAAGTTGATCTTTTGACCGTCAGGTCCTTGCAAAAAGACCCCTGCCCCTGATTTATTTCCAGAGGTAGAACCATCAAAGAACATCAACCATGTTCTGGTACTTATATAAGGTACACATCCGACCTGTAGATTATTCAAATATGATGAACAACCAAGTGGTCGGACGCTATCACAAAGAGAATACCCGACTTGTGAAAATTCTGCTAAGAAGTCGGCTACTGCTTGTCCCTTGATTGCCCTCAAAGGGGAATGTTGAAGATCAAAAGGAGCCAATTTGATGGCCCACTTCATGAGTCTGCCCTTCATAGTAGGTCTCTGTAAAATCAATTTGATGAGATCCACCTTTGATATGACCTCAATTTTTCTGGGCAGCAAATAATGCTCAAGTTTAGTACAAGCGAAGACCAATGAATAACACATTTTCTCTGGCATAGTGTAATTCAGTTCTGGTCCTGTAAGGGTTTTACTGAGATAGTAGATTGCCCTTTCCTTCCCGTCATCACCATCCTGCGCCAATAAACAGCTAACCACTTCATATGTATTTGCCAAATAAAGTTTGAGTGGCCGACCTTGTTTAGGAGGCATCAAGACTGGAGGGTGAACCAATGCCTGCTTGATAGCATCTAAAGCCGTCTGTTGATCGGGACCCCATTCAAAAGCATTTTTTCCAGCTTTCAACAATTTAGTAATGGGTCTGACCTTGCCAGCAGCATTAGAAATGAAACGCCTCAAATAGTTCACCTTACCCAAAAGACTTTGGATTTCTTTAACCGTCTTGGGTGGCCGACTGTCAAGAATGGCTTTAGCCTTATTGGCATCGATTTCAATTCCTCTCTCATGAACTAAAAATCCTAAAAAGCTCCCAGCTGATATTCCAAAAGCACATTTGGTTGGATTCATCTTCAACTTGTACTTCTTCATTCTTTCGAATGCCTCTTCAAGATTTCTCAAATGTTCGTCAAAACTGGCAGATTTAACAATAACATCATCAATATAAACTTCCATAGATCTGCCAATTAAATCATGAAAGATTGAATTCATGGCTCTTTGGTAAGTTGCCCCTGCGTTCTTTAACCCGAATGGCATGACTGTCCATTCATAAATACCTAAAGCCCCTAGGCATCTGAATGCTGTCTTAGGAATGTCTTCTTCTGCCAGAAATATTTGGTTATAACCTGCATAACCATCCATCAGACTAAGGATTTTATGCCATGCTGCTGCATCTATCAACATGTCGGCCATAGGCATCACATATTCGTCCTTAGGGGTAGCTAGATTCAAATCCCTGAAATCGATGCATATCATAATCTTACCATTTTTCTTGACCACTGGCACAATGTTAGCCAGCCACTCCGCATAACGGCAAGGCTGAATAAAACCCACTTTGAGAAGTTTTTGGATTTCTTCCTTGATTTGAGGCATTAGATCCGGGCTCATTCGCCTTGGAGGTTGTTTGTAAGGTTTGCAACCTTCCTTGATAGGCAATCGATGCTCTATTAGATTTCTTGTCAAACCAGGCATTTCTGAATAATCCCATGCTAAACAATCAATGTTGTTTCTAATAACTTCGAGCATCATTGTCTGTTGCTCTTTAGACAAATAACCACTTAGCCTGATCACTTTTGGAACCAATTCGGTTCCTAAATTAAACTCCAATAATGGGTCTTGTGATGAAGCTGTTGGTTCTGTTTTCTCCAATAAATCAGGCCAACGAAATTGTTCATCTTCTTGGAGGTGAACATCAAGAATCTCTTTACTATTTTCTGCTTTATGTAATAACTGCTTTAAATAGAACTTATTAATAAGAGAACTACATACTTCTAAACTTGTATCATCCATAACAAACAAATTATATGGGAATGGGCGTGGCTTTATCATGAGCCATACAATAAAGGTGTTCTTTTAATAGAACATCGAGTTCTGGCCAGTGACTTTATAACCCTTGTTTGGGTATTCCCTGGCCATATACAACTGAGACATCGGAGCCAAATGACTGGAATAAAACACTGACTCTTCAACTTGTTCTGTTACATCGAATGGGTTGTCATTCGCTTCCATTTTGAAGACCTGATTTCCTTCCCAGAACATTAATTGTTGGTGCAAGTTTGATGGCACACATTGAGAGGCATGAATCCAGTCTCTTCCCAGCAAGAGAGAGTATGTAGTATCTGCGTCCACAATAAAGAAAACAGTGGAGATCTTCTTTGGTCCGACCTCGATCGTGGCAACCATCATGCCTTCAGGCTTAGTCGGCTGCCCTGTAAAACTTGTCATTTCGAATTCCACAGGAGACAGATCATGAATTCCTTTCCCTAGCTTCTTGAGAGTCTTCAATGGCATAACATTAAAGACTGCTCCATTATCCACGAAAACCTTTGTGATTGGTTTCCCACAAATGTGAGCATTAACATATAGAGGTTTCAAATGGGAGATCGCACCCTCTGGAATAGGAGGAAACACAATCGAAGGTGCCTCCGGCTGAGGCTCGGAATCTGAAGTCTTTGCCCACTCTGTTTCCTCTAATTCGTCATCTGCCAAGAATGCCCATAAAGGTTCGTCCATAGTATCATCTACCAGACTCGCCCACATCGGTTCATCTCTAATCTGATTAATCTCTGTCATTCGACAAGGGATTCGTGGTCCCAGACGAGATTTAACAGATCTTGAACTTTCCTCTGTTGTTACAACTTCTTCCTTTGTCTTATCCCGAGATTGAACCGTCAAAGATTCTATACGGAATTCCTCAGGAGATGGATTGATGTTGATCCGTTCACAATGTTGGCATCGAAAACCTCTAATTATTTCATCTGCCATTCCTTTACCTTTCCCCTGTCCCGACAAACTTCTTTTGGTATAGTCGGAAGCGCCTAATCCGTCGTTCGGTTGCTTTCCTGAACAGACCCGACTGGACCGACTTTTTGGAGACTGAATGGCTGCTCCCCGCTCGTTGGTCGTTTGTTCTGTAAAGACTCTAATGGACTGATCTCCTGCCGAGTGGTCGGCTGCTTTTTGTTCGTCGGTTCGTTGTTTTACTGAAGGAACTTGTTTCCTATACTTTGCAGCATACCTGCGTTTGGCATTGCGAATCTGTTTACGATTCATACCTGGGAAACGAGGATCTATATCAACGGGTAAAGGCTTTTTATTTCGAGCCCAATTGTTCCCGACTGAACCTGTTTTTCTGGTCGGGTGGTCACGCACTAAAACCCTTTCTTTCACCTCCACATTAAAAGAACCGTCTGGATGGTCCCATTTTTCAGCGACTGGCTTCTCACAAACTTTGAGTCGTTCTTCCGGTCGGCTGCTGTTTGGCTGATTTCCTTTCTTTGTTCCGGGGCTTGCCTGAGTTCGTTCCCCTGTTTGTCCACTATTGGCCGAACTTTTCCCTATTTCCAAACTTGGTTGGATGTCAACCATTGCCGTTGTTACTTTCGGAAACGGTTGCTGGTCTACACCTAGAGTGATGTATTTGAGCCGACCTGTCTTGATGGCCTTTTGAATTTCCTTCCTGAAATGAGTACACTGACTTGTATTGTGTGTGAAAGAATTATGCCACTTACAATATGGTCTCCCTTTGATTTCTTCTTTAGTGGCCAATCTTTGCCCCTTTGGAATACGGATCTGCCCATCAGTCAGTAGGATATCAAAGATTTCATCAGCTTTCGAACTATCAAACGTCGGTTGCTCCTTTCCTTCAGATCCTGGTACTGGCTTCAATTTAGGGCATACATAAGGTTTTCCAGAAAGGATTTCGGCTGCCATCTCTTCTGACTGATTAAAATCAAAGTCACATGTTTCTGTTCCCATACTCGCCATATGTTGGCCTCTATTACGCCTGTTATGCTGATCTTCCTCTCTGAACAAAGACTCTAAACGTCCTGCCTTGGATGCAAGACTTGCCAAATCCTCAACATCCAGGGCAGTGAGTGCCTTTCGTAAGCGAGTATGCATATTCCGGACCACTAAATTGGTCATCTCTTTCTCACTGATTACCGTAGGACATCGTCCCTTCATCAATCGCACCCTTTCTATAAACTGTGAAGCAGTTTCTTCTGGATACTGTCTCAATTCAAGTAAATCAGTTAAAGAAACAGTTGGTAAAGGATTGAAGAATCTGGCATGAAATGCCATCTCCAGTCCTTCCCACGTCTGAATTTGTCCAGGAGACAGACTTGCAAACCACGAAAACGCTGTTCTAGTAAGAGATAAACCAAACAGCTGCAACTTATAAAAAGGGTTATTGCCAACTTCTCCTAATTGTGCTGTGAACCGACCAACATGTTCTATGGTGGAAGATCCGTCCTCCCCTGAGAATGCATGAAAATCGGGTGGTCGATAATTCCTTGGGAGAGGGTGTTCATTAATGATCCTTTCTGGGAAAGGTCTCTGATATGCAGGGCGGTTAGCCATCTGAGGAGTTAATCCATACTGATCCCTTAATATATGTGCAATCTCATCAGGATCTACATGAAAGCGTTGATGATCAGGAACATGGAACGGATCCTGCACAGGAATATGAATAGGATCATGTATATATCCTTCAGGCCTGTCCTCCCTTGTATTGTTCGGCTGCGGATTGGTAACCCTTGGTCCCAGTGGAACAGTGTTGGGAAAAGTCAGAGGAGATTTTCCCCTATCCGTTCGGTTGGGATTTGTGGCACTTGGGAATGTACTATCCACGAATGATGGCCCTGCGAAATTTGCCTGTAGTCTGGATGGTGATACTCCTGGTGGAGTTTGAGTGGGTTGAAGACTAACCCTTGACAGTGCTTGATCTATCATGTTCTGCATCAGACTCTGTTGCTCACGCAACATGTTCGTTTGTTGCTCACGCAACATATTCTGCATAACCAAAGTGTGCTGGTTGTTCATTTGTTGAACATAAGACCACCAATCAGTTGGTGGTTGTGGGATTTCCCCGGCATTTGGCACAATAGGTGGTGGAACGGATTCTCCCACCGGTGCCGAAGATGATTGAGGTTGTGAACCTGCCATATGGACCCTTCCGATGATACGGCCGGATCTTAGACGTATGAAATTATCGCCGGAATTGGAATGAGCAATTTTGTCTTGCTCCCACTGTGGTCGCCAATTTGTTGATGTATTTTTTCAACAAAAATAAAGTAAAATTCAAAGATATAGAAAATATCCTTAAACTTGATTAATTAGTGCCTGAGATTAGGAATCTCTAAACACTGTATGGTACAGAAAATAAACTGGAAAATAAAAGACTGAAATTTAAAGTGGTGATCCCCAAATCTGACTTTGCTTTGTTGAAGTTGATTGAAGATGCCTTGTCAAATGATGATCCAAATCCTTAAATATTCTCTGGGAAACTGTACTGAAAACCGTCGCCCGAACGGTTACAACGTCTCCTTCCCAACCGTCTTCCAATCCTTCTCCTGCTGACACGTGTCCTCAGCAGACCAAAAATTATCCCTATATTCCACTCTTTGAGCCGACCACAGACCTTCCGCCCTTTTGGCCCGACTGCCAATCTACAACCGCATTGGTCCGACTGCCAATCCTCCCGACTTGCAAACCATCTGACTTATTTGGAGTAGCTACAGACATCCCGACTAACAAACCATCCGATTTGTTGGTCCTGCCGCAGAGTTCCGACCTGAGAACTTCCCGTCCTGAAGGCCTCCCGACCTGCGGATTTCCCGTCCTGAGGGCCTCCCGACCTGCGGACTTCCCGTCCTGATGACTTTCCGTCTTGAGGACCTCCCGACCTGAAGACCTTCCGACCTGAGGTCTTTCCGTCTTGAGGACCTACCGACCTAAAGTCCTTCCGTCCTGATGACTTTCCGTCTTGAGGACCTCCCGACCTGAAGACCTTCCGACCTGAGGTCTTTCCGTCTTGAGGACCTACCGACCTGAGGTCCTTCCGTCCTGAGGAGTTTCCTTAGAAATAAACCTATTTTCCTTGATCTAGTTCAATCAACTCTATTGCCAGGCCCATTCTTCTTTTTACCTTGGGCTTTTAACCTAATTCTAAATTTCGTACGTAACAATAGTGAATAAGAGAGTGTATCTTAAAATTATAGTTAGAGAGTTGAGAGTCCAAATTATGTATAAATCACGTCTAGTGAAAAAAAAAAACAAAAAAAAACAAAAAACTGTGTGAGATAGTGACTTCTTCAAGAACATTGTTTTAGAGTGTGCTTTCTAATTTTTTATTTGCCGGAGAACTAAAGTTCATGGATATTTGAGATATAGTTTCGAACCTTTAGAATGAAGATCAAATCACATGATTTACATGAGACTCTAACGTTGCGACATTAAAGAGTTGTTTGGTGTTAAACGAATCCAAATAGTATGTGAGACACAAGGTTTGTGTGTGATGTTTGTTTAATATTTAGTTTGGTTGAGTGATTGTGGGGGGGTTTGAGTCGAATTTTGGAGGGAGTTTACATTATGTTAGTGGAGTACTCGGGATAGTAAAATTTAGTAGAGATTGGTATCCCTTATAATGAATTTTTACGATATGGTCCAGCTCCATGAGGGAAAAGTTTCCCACGCCGCAGCCCCGGGAAACGTTCTTTACGCAAGTGCACCCACACCCAATCGCCGGGTTCAAATATCACACGCTTCCTTCTTCAATTAGCATATCGGGCATATGTCGCGGCCGCCTTGCCAATATTCTCCCGTACTTTGGCATGCAGCTCCTTAATTGATGTAGCACGATCCCTGCCACTAAAATTCAAATGCTCACTACTAGGTAGTGACAGTAAATCTGTAAGAGTTAAGAGGTTAAAACCATAAACAACCTCAAATGGAGACAAATGAGTAGTAGAGCTAACATGTCTCTTATAAGAAAATTCAACATGGGGAATGCATTCATCCCATGTCCACCCACTATCATTTACCATAACATGTAACAAATTACCTAACGTGCGATTCACAGCTTCCGTTTGGCCATCCGTTTGGGGGTCACATGTGGTAGAGAAAAGTAAGCGCGTCCCAATTTCATGCCAAAGACTCTTCCAGAAATAGGATAAAAACTTCACATCCCGATCGGAAACAATGGTTTTTGGAACCCCATGCAATCTCACAATCTCCCAGAAGAACACTCGCATTCATTGTCTTCGCACAAGGTATAAAGTGCACCATTTTGGAAAACCTGTCAACCACTACAAAAATTGAATCTTTAGCACGTGGTGTCCGAGGTAAACCAAAAATAAAATCCATAGAGATGTCCAACCAAGGTCCCTCCGGAGTGGGAAGAGGAGTATACATACCATGTGGCTTCAAATTACTCTTTGCCACTCTACAAGCAAGACACTTATCAACAAAAGAATCAACATGTTTACGCATATGTAGCCAATAAAAATTAACACTAAGAACATCAAAAGTAGTTTGTCTTCCAAAATGTCCAAGCATATGACTACCATGACTCTCCTCAATCAAAACATCCATAATGCTACATACGAGAATGCACAACTTATCACCACGAAACAAATAGCCATCATGCATATAATAATCGTAAAAACCATGCTTTTCACATCTCCTAAATATATCACCAAAATCTACATCATGCTCATACAACTCACGGATATGGGCAAATCCAACCAAATGTGCACGAGTATGATTAAGTAAAACATACATTCGAGAGAGTGCATCAGCAACTACGTTCTCCTTCCCTTGTTTATACTTAATAACATACGGAAATTGTTCAATAAAGCTTACCCACCGAGCATGACGCTTACTGAGTTTTTGTTGCCCACGCAAATGCTTAAGGGTCTCATGATCCGTGTGAATTACAAACTCCTTTGGCAGCAAGTTTACAAAAGGAGGAGACTAGTGAGCAAATGAATCAAAATCTATCACAAGTATATTTTTAGTAAAAGAATATAAAAGTAACTTCTCTCATCTTGGTTACTGTTTTGGCGAATTTCCTTGTTGAACTCTTTGAGACTAAGCAATATTTTGCCGTCGTCTCCCCCCCGAAGATTTCGCCAAAATTGTAGTGGCAGCCCCTTTTTGTTTCACCACATCACGCATAGATCTACGCAAGTATTCAGCATCACAACGTACGGCCTCGGGTGGTAGGGAAGAAATGCTCAGCTTCTTACCATTCTGAGAAAAGGATATTTGATTTTTATACCCATTGTACAAGACACGCCGATCAAATTTCCAAGGACGTCCCGAGAGAAGATGATATGCAGTCATGGGACACACGTCACAAAACACATCATCGCTGAATCCACCAATGGAAAACGTCACTCTTGCTTGCTTATCCACATGAACAGCCCATTCGTCACTCATTCAATGTAAACTATATAGCTTCGGATGAGCGGTAGTATTTAAACACAACTTCTTTATCATATACGAACTAACAACATTAGTGCAGCTGTCCGAATCAACTATCATGGATATGGTACGCCCTGCTACCTTGCAATGACAATGGAACAAATTTTCTCGTTGTTCATCTTCCTTACAGTTTGCATCTTCACGTGGTAGAGATGTCAAGGCTCGCATCACCATTAAACTTAAATGATCCTCATCACAAACTTCCTCAACAACATCATCATTATCTTCAGCAACTACTATGTAATCACCATCTCCATCACCATCGCCATCATCTATATAACCCCATTCGCCATTCTCTAAAATGATAACAGTCCGCTTATTGGGACATTGGCCTGCATAGTGCCCTTGCCCATGGCACTTATAACATGTTACAATCTTCTCTTTCCTATGCCCCAACTCCTTTCCCTTGAACCTTACAGCAGCACCATCATTTTCTTCTACTATTTTCGCCTTGTCTTTATCCATATTTTTATCAAAAGGCTTTGTGAAAACTACTCCCTTAGAACTAGTGGAAGAGACGAACGAAGTTACAGAGCTGGTTGGAAACTTCCTTTGATAGGAATGCCCGCTTGATGTTGGTCTCTTGAGCTGCTCCTCCCGTTTGATTGCCAAATCCACAGCTTCCCGAAGAGAACAAAAATGGTGTAGCTCAACCGTATCGGCTATCTCACACCTCAAACCCTTAATGAATCGAGCCTCTGTCAAGGATTCACTCTCATCAATGTCCAACCTCATCATCAAAATTTCCAGCTCCTTAAAATACTTTTCAACCGACTTCGAACCTTGCACCAAGGATTGCAACTTAATATTCATATCCCGCTCATAACTATCCGGAACAAAGCGTCTCCTCATGATCTCCTTTAGTTTCATCCAAGTATCAATTGGATTTCTTCGATGTCGCTCCCTATAGCGTCTCTCCTTCTCCCACCAAGTCAAGGCATAATCTCTGAAGTCACAGATTGCCATGCGGAATTTCTTGCCTTCCGAATAATTATGACAGTCGAACACCAAATCACACTTGGTTACCCAATCAAGGAACTCCTCCGCCCCGCCTAATCCTCCGAAAATGGACAGGGTAATCTTAATGGTGGAGAGATCGTCATCCAACCCACTGTGCCGATGATGAGTTCGATCATTGAACAAGTAATCCGAACTATTGCTATGGTGTGAGACTTACCTCATCGAAGGGCTCAAATTGCGGTGATGTGAAGATTCAGCCGCAGCTTGTTTTTCCCGAACAGCAACAGCTACTCCAGAAGGGATCCCTGTTCGAGCATTCTCCAAAGATGACAGTCTATGATTGATATCATCCAACTTTTTATTCATAGTGTACTTTACATGATCCCAAGTCACTTTTTGTTGCATGGACAATGTTTTCTCCATATTAGCTTCCAATTGCTGCATATTAGACTCCAATAGTTCCTTCATTTGTTCAAAAGAAGTCATCCTACACTCAAATGACAAACTATATATGTATATCAAAATGTTAGTATCCTCATTCTCCCTCACAACATCAGAAGGAAAAATCAGAAACAACCACGATCATGAAAGGGAAGAAACGAACGCAATTACCTCAAAACATAATGTAGGAATCCTTCAAATGCAATACTCAAGAGAAGCATGAAATACAGACGCATCAACTAGGGGAACAAAACTAGAAGATTCGACCCCAAACTATAAGTGCAGAATGTCAAATAAAGGTCGATATAAATTCTATTCCTCAATTAAGCAACTAGTCGAAATCAAAATCCTAACGCACCAGGTGAATAAGAATAATCAACAACCTCTCAACACACTCAAGAGACAAACCCGGTGAAACAACTCCCACAACACGGACTAGGAACCCTCAAAAAACAACATGACTACTACAAGAATATTAATCGATGCAGTGTAATAGAATACTAAGGTGTGCTGCTCAATTTTTTTTTCTTGTTTCTGTTTTCTTTTTTTTTTTTTTATAAATATATATATACATTTTTATGCTCTAGGCTTTTACTTGATGTTTAGAGCATGCCTTTTTCAAAATTGGATTGCCATATTGGCTCTTTCAATGCAATTTTGCCACACCTTTTAACAAAACAGAGGATAGTGCATAACAATCAACTTCAAACGCAATTTTAGAGGGCTATTCACGTCCAAATGTCATGATTCCAAAACTTACAATCAAATTCAAGGAGTTATCTAACAGCACAAACACGAATCACTCAGAAAATTTCAGCCAATCAAGAGCAGTTAATAAAACAAACCGACTGCTCAAAACAAAAAACAGAAAGTTCAACCCCAAAACTTTGTACTGACCGATCTCTGTATTCCAGGAATTTTTTGACGATTTTGAGATTGAAGAACTGCAAATAAGTGCTCACAATCTAGAATCGGAGTTCGTATGCAAAAGTTACGGCCAAAATACGATCTACTAACAAAACTCACAAATTTCACTCGATTCACCCCCAAATCACTCAATTCCTTGATCACCTTGATGCAATTAGACTCTAATTCAACTATATTGATTAATCAAGGCCTAAGAACACTTAGAAAACTACGAACAAGGCTTGCTAGTTTTGGCCAAAAATTACTACTAATTGTGTTTTTGAGATCAAATTCAAGAATACTACTCACATTTGACAACTAATGGATTGGAATTTGCATTCATTTCCAACAATTATCAACTATTTCCAATAAAAAAAATTCAAAAAATCTTCATTACGGACTGGAATTTATAGATTTCCAAACAAAATATGATATCAAAAACAACTTGGATAAAAAAAAATGGATCGGATAAAAAACGATTTGATCAAAAAGGCATTGAGACATATGATCGAACACATTGAGATCAACTCGAAGCAAGTATGATAACCGCTCTGATACCAAATTTTTATGATATGGATAGGATCAAATGACGTATAATCTCCATTCAAGAGAAGAATCAACTACAAAATCGAATAAACGAACCGGCGGATAATTTGGAATCAATCGACGAATACTCCTCTCGAGCAAACACCTTCATGAATCCACACGAACTTTTTGAGGCTTGTGAATGCTTCTTCCATCTCTCACGTAAGCTGCATTCCAAAGGCTCAAAAATTAACCCTCTCGGTTGATTGGAATCACTCCAATGGATGGTTCGAATCTCTCCGAAAAGAAGGAAACTTCTTCAAAATGGTAGTTACTTTTCTGAAAATTGTATGGAATGAATGTTTTACAAGTAGAATATAAGGAATATATGCTAAGAATGCCTAATCTAATCTGGGCCATACATCTAATCTAAAAATCAACAGCTCATGACCTCTAAACAAAGTAATCTTTGATCGGGTACGGGTCGCGATTGGTCCGCCGATATTCAGGTTCAGGTCACCCGATACCATGTCACATACACGCCACGCCATAAATTTGTGAGCCCGTTCATGACTACTCCGTTGTGCATACAAGCACTCACCCACATATATTTTTAAAAACTTCAAAACTCTAAAAGTGTGTTTGTTTGTCGAGTTTCAATTTCGGGTTTGAGTTTTAAATAGTAAAATTTTAAATTAAAATAGTTATTTGATGTAATTTAAATATATATTGATAGATATTATATTATCTTTTAAAACTTCACGAGTGTGTTTGTTTAGTATAAGTTATTTTTTATATTATATATTAAGTATATCATGTCAGGTTAAGTTCAGGTTTAGAGAACTTCTTACATAAACCTGATCATGTCAGCCCGGGTTTAGGTTTGGATCGGTTATAAATAGTTAGGGAACTTTTGACATAAATCTAACATATTTAATCAAATATGTTGATATTTGCAACCATAATCTTATCTTTTATTAATCGGGTCAACTTGAATATGATTTGTATAATCTGTAAAGTCTAAAACAAAATTATCAAATGCACAATATATATTTTAAAACAAAAAGTATTTATTCATTTCATGGAATCAATATCCAAGAGTCGAATCAACATACATTATACCAAAAACTAAAGAAGAAATGACGTCTCATATTATAAAGTCATAAGGTAGCAATTAACCAACAACACAAAATTTTCTACTATCACCCTCAATTAACAAACACAATCCACAACCAACCACCTCAAATCACCATTACATCTCCCCTCACTTCCAACTTCAAGATTCACGAGTATTTACAATATTTGAAACTCATTAATTTTTCACATAAATCATCCAATTGAGGATTCAGTTTTTCTATAAATTAAAACACATATAAATACAAATGAAAATAATTAGATTTTTATTGATATAAAAATAAATATTTAATTACTTGTTAATATATAAATTTATTACCTTTTCAAATGTCCAATCCCTAAGGCAAAAATAATTACCTCAACAGTTGACGGCTTTAACGAACTTCTAAAATAATAAAGAATCCTTTCACCAATTAAAAGATCGAAAGAATAAATCTATTTTGATAAGAGTGTACAATATATATATCTATTGAGAGATAACTAACAATACGCCCAAATTATCTCAATTAATAATGTACAATATATGATACAATCAAATTAAAGATTGCAAGTATATTCTATCCTTTAATAAGCCCCCGCAAAATCAACGTGCCATCGGCAATGGAGAATTTGTTCCGAAGTTCTTGAAAGCGTGAACGTGGTAAAGGCTTAGTGAGCAAGTCGGCGAGTTGATCCTTTGTATGAACATAGGCAACCGAAAGTTTGCCTTGAGCAGCCAAGTCTCGGGCAAAATGAAGGTCAATAGCAATGTGCTTCAATCGGGAATGATGCACAGGATTGAGAGCAAGTCTGGTGTCGCCCATATTGTCACATAGCAAGCAGAGTGATGTGGGAGGAAAAATACCGAGTTCATGGAATAGGTGGTTAAGCCAACACACCTCGGAAGCAGCTGATGCAAGAGCACCATACTCAACTTCAGTAGATGAGCGTGCCATGCCACGTTGTTTTTGTGAGCGCCATGAAATAGTATTTGCACCAAGGAATATGACATAAGAAGAAGTTGATTTGCCGTCACTGAGATCACCGCCAAAATCAGTGTCACTGTAACCTATCATATGAAGATTGGGAGAGCGTTGTAACAATAAACCATGATGTAAAGTGCCCTTCAGGTATCGAAAGAGGCGTTTCACAGCATCCCAGTGAGCTGTGGTAGGAGAGGACATGTGTTGGGCTAGACGATTGACAGTGAAGGCAATGTCTGGCCTGGTGAAAGTGAAGTATTGGAGACCTCCAAGGGCACTTCGATACTCAGTGGAATTTGCACTCTCGGTTAAGATAGTGGATTTCGGTTGCGTAGGTGTAGTGATGGGTTTGACGCCGTCAAGATGAAAGCACCGTAAAAGATCAGTGGCATACTTGTGTTGAGATAACAACAAACCCTCCTTGCAAGAAACAACCTCAATACCAAGGAATTAAGTAAGGGGGCCAAGGTCCTTCATGACAAATGAATTTTGAAGGTGTGTAGTGAGCGCCGAAATTGTGCGGGAGAAAGAACCGGTGATAACCAACTCATCGACATATGCAAGAGCTAACAAGGTAGTGGATTGGTGTCGAAAAATGAAAAGTTAGGAATCAGCCTGTGATTGCGAGAACCCAAATGATATGGAAGTTGATTTAATTGCAGTATACCAGTCTCGAGGGGCCTGACGAAGGCCATAGAGAGTCCGGCGGAGAAGACAAACATGCTCTGGAGGTAGAATCAATGAATCTAGGTGGATGGTGCATGTAAACAGGGACATCTAAGGTGCCATGTAGGAAAGCATTACTCACATCAAGCTGGTGAAGAGGCCATTTGTACTGCAGTGCAAGAGATAAGACAATGCGGATGGTAGCTGGCTCAACAACCGGACTAAAAGTTTCCTGAAAATCAATCCTTGATCGTTGCTGAAACCCTTTGCGACAAGCCTTACTTTGAATATATCAATGGAGCCGTCAGGATGTCTTTTAACACGAAACAACCACTTGCATCCAATTATGTTGGCCCCAGGTGGAGGAGGGACAAGATCCCATGTGCCGAAGCGCTGAAGGGCAGTAAATTCGTCTACCATTGCAGCTCTCCATTGGGGATGAGAAAGAGCTTGGTGGAATGTGGATGATTCAATAGCATTAGGAATTGGATGTTTTGTTACTGAATGTAGTCTCTTTGGCTTGCGGATGTTGGTTTGACTTCTTGATCTCATCCCATGTGGGCGGGTGGTTGGTTGAGCTTTTTCAGTAAGAGAGGATTGTGGGGCAGAAGAATGATTGTACGATGCCAGAGGGTCGATGACAGGAGCTGATGGAGCTTCCGAAGGAATATGGTCATTGGCAGCCAACGTAGGTGCTTGAGTCGGAGGATAGATGATAGAAATAGTGATCCCAGAAGTGGTACTAGGAGTTGGTGGCGGTGGAGATGAGACACTTGGAAATACATTTTCAAGGAACCGAACATGACGAGATAAATACATCCTTCCAGTGAAAGAGTCAAAACATTTATAAGCATTCTGAGAGGTGGAATAGCCAACAAATATACACTCAAGAGAAGTTGGCGTGAGTTTGCTTGGGAGATAGGGGCGAAGCCACAGAAAGCAACGACAACCAAAAGTGCGTAATTTTTTGTAGTTGAGGGGTGGCGACTGGACAACCTAGGCGGCTGTGGGAGGGCGGCGACATTGTAAGGCTGAGTGACCCTGGTTGGGCACAAAGTTGGCAGATTATAAGCGGACGACAATAGAAAATTCTGATTTCTAGAGTAGTTGTCGACGATTTTGGGAACCCCGACGATTGTTGGAGTTTCGTGGTCCACTGATCTGTCCAGAGTTCAAGCCACGGGAGAAGTGGTTGCGATGAACATTTGAGACACAGATTGAGGGCTGACCACGGGTTGAGTGACCAGAATTCCGTGGTTGAGAGTGTGCTGGATTGGTAGTGGCAAGAAGTTGTTGCTACACAGATTCTCGATTCTTCAAGGAAATCTCGTGTTCGATAAGAAGATCATGGAGTTCTTCGAATCGGAGTGGTGTCTCATAAGTGTGAATGGGCCCAACAATAGAGGCATATTCAGGACCAAGTCCATTGATGACAAACAAAGTAAGGTCATCATCATATACAGGTTGATCGATGAGAGCAAGTTCATCAACCTTTACCCTGACATGGTGAAGATACTCTGTGATAGTGCGATTTTGTATTTGGATGCGATAAAGATCACTTTTGAGTTGGTTGATGTGAACACGTGATTTCCCAGCAAAAAGCCTATTGAGAATGCCTCAAGCATCGGCCGCGGTCTTGGCGGAAGCAACCATGGGTAGGACATTAGCCGATAGAGACCCAAAAATCGCCGCAAGCAAAAGTTGGTCTTGACGGATCCAATCGTTGACATCATCAGTATTGGAGGCATCGTTGGCTGGTGTAGGGCAAGGATAAGATCCATTAACAAATTTGAGAATATTGTGACCCCGTAAAAGAGCAACGAGATGTGCATGCCATTATGGTAGTTTGTGTGATTGAGATGTATGAGAAGATGATAGTGCGTTGTGATAGGGACAATCGGAGGTCGAGAAGAGTTGGGGGTAGACGCTGAGGTTTCTATTGTTTTCAAAGTTGACATGGTGGGGAAGGGAATGGATTTCAGTAGTTGTGGTGGTGGGAAGAAAGCTCAGATCGACACTGCTCTGATACCATAAAAGATGGAAAGAATAATTCTTAATTCTATCTTTTTTTTTTATAAGAGTGTACAATATATATATATATATATATATATAAATTGAGAGATAGCTAACATTACGCCTAAATTCTCTCAATTAATAATGTACAATATATGATACAATCAAATTAAAAATTGCAAGTATATTTTATCTTTGAATATACCAAATGACTATTTTGAGGTCAGAATTAATACAGAAATTGCTAATATATCCTTAGCAATTTGAAAAATGATAAGATATTGAATTGTATTAGAATTCCAATGTCTCAAAATATCAATGTCATTTGTACGAGATATTAATGACTCTTCGTAATATAGTTCGAAATTAGATTTTACATTCCCACCAACATGAGAATTTAAAAAGCTGTCAAAATTCTAAAAATATAATTATCAAATAAAATAAAAATTATTAAAACATATACTTCATATATATATATATATATATAAAAAAACTAAAAAGAGAATAAGTATAATAGAATAAAAATTAGTATATGAAAATACCATCATGAACTCATCATACAATGCATCACAAACACTTATATTTTGATTGCCATCTTTTTGCTATCTCTTTGTAACGATTTTGTAACGATTTTTGTGATTTGGATGAAAATTGTAATGTATAAAAATCGTATAAACGCTTCATTTTTTCTTTAAGATTGAAAAATTCAAAATTATAGTCCTTCCCACTCTCATAAATTTTTCTCAAATTCTATTGAACAAATTGCAACTTAAAACGAAAATTCAAAATCACAGTAAGAACCATTATTGTGCTAAATTGAGACGAATATTTGTGAAAATTTTCAAACGCTCTACTTGTCATTGTCTCAATGAAAGTATCCAAATTGTCATTTTCATCTTTTAAGAGTAATTGAATTCTTAAAAAATTAAGAAAATAAAAGTTGGCAATAAAGTCTTTTATTTCAAACCAAAGAGAGAGAATTTGACTTCATAGAAAATTTTCAAATTTTGAATATTTTCTCTATTTTTACACTCTTTTGTTATTGAAGAATGTGTATAATTAATATTAACTTTTTAAAAATTGATCAATATATATATTTTTTTCTTTAGTTTAGTACAAGACACAATCTAACATTAAATATGTCAAGTTCTACCTAGTTGGAACATATTATTTTAACCCCTTGGCAGATTTAAGTTCAATGTGTTCAATACAAGTTAAAAATAGTTGCTTTCGACTTTAAGAATTCTTACAATACTTCCCATTTTCCTTAACCTTCGATGTAGCACCATCAATCTCTTTCAAACTATCTTGAACAAAAATTCAATATATGAGCACAACACCACACATGAAGAAACTCACCATCACAAACCTAAGTCAAGTTCACTACTAAAAACATCAACAAAATCATCATTTGACGATGCATTATCCAAGGTAATAATAATAATAATAATAATAAAATATTTCTTTGAAATACTCAAACCTTTAACATAGCAACACTTGATCAGTCAAGTGAACTCCCATGAGGTATAGGCATAAAATTAACATAAGTTAACAAATTTTTTTTTTTTTTTGGACAGACATCATTATCTATCAACAAAATGAGAGAGATAGTCATATGTAGTAATAGAAGCCCAACAATCTGATTTGAGTGACCCTACTATTAATAAGATTCAATTCCTCTTTTAATCTTTAATTCTTCCTCGTGAACATCTTACGTACATCAACTTTAATTGTATTACATGAAACTGACCTAAATTCAGTATTCAAGTTATATATATAAAAAAATTCTAATTCCGTCAAACTCAATAAATTGAAATGAAAGATCATGCTTAACAATGACAAAGGCTAATAGTTCACGAAAAAACATCAATACTGAATTATGGCAACCTGTTCTCTAAACTTGAAGAAGGTGTTGACAAAATTATTGGTCCAACATCATTATAGGTACTCTTGAGACAAATTTGATATTACGACTAAAGTTTCTGGTGTCCATTGTACTTGATCCATTAAAAAATTTATCACATTTCTTGCATACTAACTTTTTCATATTCATCAGGTTCATCAAGCAAATATAAATAAGCCCAAACTTTAGAACTAAGTCTACAACATATTTTTTATTTTCAGGAATAACAGGTTTATAATTTTTTCCTTTCAATACATGTGATTGTTCATGTTTTTTGTTATTGTTTCCCTCTCATTCTCCAGAAGGATTTAAGTGAACAGAGTCGGCACTCTCTTGATGAGACATGAATTTCTATATACAATTTAGATAAAAACTGACAATGAGTTTGTTGCCAAAAAAAATTGAAAAAAAATTGAAAAAAAAGGGGTAAACTGACTTTTTAGTCACGTAACTGGAGCCTATCACAAACTAGCCCCGTAAATGGTAATTTTTCGCAATTTTAATCCTCCGACACCGGAAATGCCTACATGGCACCCATGTGCCTCCCCGGAGGACACGTGTCCGCCAAATATTGCTGACCTGGCGGACACGTGGATTTTTATTTTTATTTACATGTCCATCAGGTGTCGTTGACCTGACGGACACATGTCCTCCGGCGAGCTACGCAGATGCCATGTAGGCATCTTCGGCGACGAATGACTAAAAGTGCAAAAATTTTGCACTTACGGGACTAATTTGCGACAGGCTTTAGTTATGACACTAAAATGATAAAGAGGTTCAGTTACGAGAATAAAAAATCAGTTTACCCAAAAAATAATAACAATAAAATTAAAATCAACTCATTAACAATATACTATAGATTATATTCAAAGTCTCACCTTTGCTTTTAAGATTGTAAGATGCTTAGTCACCAACCAAGATGAATTAACAATGATCAATTTATATGTGAAGATTAGTGAAAGGGTGAAGATGTGAGGGATAGAAGATGAAAACAAAAGCAACAAAGCAACTCAGGGCTAAAGCAATGGAGAGATATCAAATTGAAATTGAAATGGTTCTTAACCCTAATTTAGCATAATTTAAGCTAAAATTTTATTATTTTTATTTTTAATAAAATGACCTATTCATATTTGGGTTGAATTGGTAAAATTTAAAAAAACATATATAAATTTAAATCAATATTAATTAAATAGGTTATGTGGATTGTTTTAAGTTGAAAATTTTAACTTGAATCTAACTTGTTTAATTAAATGAGTTTGACTCAATTATTAATTGGACCAAAATCTCAATCCAAACTCAAGTATTTCAAATCAAATTTATGAAAGGTCAATTTTTTAAAGCCATATATATATATATATATATATCATGTTATCTAGTAATGTGCCAAATCGAGTTGTGAGCTCTCTTAGTTCAGATGTTGCACCGAATGGTAAATTTATTGCTCGGATAAAGAAATTTGAAAAGAACTCATATTGAATGAATAAAATTTACCATATAAATTATTTTCTAATACTACCCTGTTCGGCTTTAAGGGTCTCATTTACTTTTTACGTATTGATATTTGAATATTAATTATTATATCAAAACATAGTACAAATTAAGAAAAAATTGCAAAAATACTTCCATTAGTGTCATATTTATAGTACTAAGAAAGATATTTGTACAAAAAATTATACATATATAAGGATATTAATAATATTAAGTACAATGACGCAAAAGATAAATGTGATCCTTAGAGGCGGACGGAGAGAGTATATATTATTGCATCACTTAAGAAATGTTTTATAACCACATCCTAATTATGGTATTATTATTATTATTATTATTTTCGGATTCTTAATTATGGTGTATTTCTTAATTGATCCTTTTTTTTTTTTTTTCTTTTGAAATTGTAATTAAGAAAGATTTCTCCGGTTAAGTGACAAGGCCTTTAAATAGACCTAACCCTCTTAGATCTTAGAAGAGACTTTTCTCTCCGGACAATAGTTTTTCTTTCCAAAAACCAGAACACCCTCCTCTCATTTTCACTATGCCAAGTATTCTACTTTCATCATGTTCGTCGGTGCCTTTAGATAGTGGTGTTGCTATGAGAGAACATAAGTTGTTTGACTTTTGGGAGCAATAAATGTATACTCTCGATTTATATTCTTTCCCTTTAATTTATTTTTTATTTATTTATCATATATTCTTATCGATTTTATAATTGATAGAATTTCATTCCAAAGTTTTTTATTTAATCAACCAATAGTTTTATTTGTTCATTATCATATTTCATCACCCACCTATATTTCCAACAATTACAAACTAAAATATTGTGTGCAGTCCTGTTATAAGGTTTCATAGGTCCGAAGCAAAATTTAAATTATGGGCCCCAACAGTAAAATATAGCACAATAAATTTTTTTAACATTAAAAAATTATAAAATAAAATATATCTAGCATTTTTAGATACAAATTCATCGATAATAGTATCAATATTAATTTTTTCTAACATTATTTTTGCAATATAGAACATAGTCTAACTATTTAATCGTTTTTTAGACATACACGATCTTAAATAAGTTTTTTATAATTTTAATTTTGAAAAACTTCTTTCGGCGGATGCTATTGTCACTGATATAGTTAATAAAATACGAAAAAGTTATAGAAACATTAAGATAACAATCAACCGCTTTAGTAAATTTAAAAATTTCAATCGGTGATAGTAACTTATCAGGTAAAATTATTTGTAAAATTTTTAATTCAGGCATCATTTCTTCTAGGTCAATATCAGAATATTATTATGAGAAAAAGTAGTTGATAAAAACAGTACAACATTCTCTTAACTCTTTATTTTCTAAAGTTTTTAATTTTTTTGAATTAAACAAAAAACCAAGTATATTATTAAACATTTTTAATTGCATAAATTTATCATTTAACGAGGTAATTGCTATATCTGCTACAACTAAAATATAATTAATTTTAAAATTTTCCTCTTCTAATTGTAATTGTTCATTTTGATCACTATCATCAAATTTTATTTTCTAAATATACGATGTTTAGTGGAAATACGCATTCGATATCCATAATTAAAGTAATTTCCTTTGCGACATGCATACTATTACAAAATCCCTCATTTTTATATTTTTCAGAAAATAATAAAACATCTTCTATTTGTTTCATAGCCGTATCAATACTTACAAATTCATATTGTAATTGTTTTACTCACACTATTAATAACAAATAAAATATCATACCGAAAAATCATACCAAGTAAAAATTCATAGGATTCAAAGTAAACTGATTAAACTTTCAGCTTTATTTTTTGATTTAGCATCATCAAATGAATTAATTAAATCTAACAAAGCTAATTTAATTTGAGAAATTTGAAATCTAGTAGTTTAACACTTTTAATTCTACTTTTGAAATATACTCTAACGTTTATTGGATATCACAGTGTGTGTGTTCACTAGTCCATTAATTTTCGAGATCAACTAGTGAATATGTGTTCACATTAATTGGTGCAGGAATCTCCTGGTATTCCTCGAAGCCAACAATGATTGTCAAATTCATAATAGACTTTGAGTTCATTACTTTGGATAAAATCGGAAAAAAGACGAAATAAATTTGCCACTTTCTTGATGATATTTTAGAATGGGATAAATATGTCTCTCCATTACCCTTTATTGTGATAGTAAATCCACTATTGGTAGAACAAATAGCACAATTTATAATGGGAAGAAACAAACCATTCGTTACAGATAAAATCCATAAGACAAATAATCACAGAAAAAGTTATTTCCATCGACCAGATTGTGTCAAACGATAGCCTAGCGAATCCGCTAACCAAAATGTTAAATAGTGATGCAATTTACAAATTGACTAGAGAATGAGGTTTAAGCTTGCTGAAATATAAATTTTATAAAAGAAAACTCAACCTAGAAAGATTGGAGAGTTTAAGAACTAGGTTCAATAGGACAACCAACCTATAAAACCTATGTTTTTCACTGTGGTAGGCTGATAGCATTGACCCATTCCTATCAACAAACGGTGACTAGAAAAAGGAGAACAATAAATGATTGCTTTAATGATTACTAAGTGAGTGTCGTGTCACTAGGAAACTTCGAAAGACCATTTTATATATATATATATATATATAGGAATGCTTCAAAGAAGAATTGTTCATGCTCAATTCTTTAAAAACTCTTACGAAACCAAGATAAGTTCCATGACAAAAATAGACCAAACAATGAGAATCAAATTAGAAATATGAATTTTGTGTCAATATTTAGTTCATTTACTAAGAAACTGAACAATTCAAGGTCGTGTTTGTTAGACACTTGGTAAAAACTATATATTATTAAAAGGAAACTTACTTATCCTATACAAACTTCATTCTTTTATCATCGTAATCATAGTCCTTCTCTTTTATGTAGAAGATTGTTGAGTGTATTGCGTAGTGAAAAGATGGGAATAAAATAGAACTTTTTCCCATATTGAAAACATAAAATAATTAAACTCACTTTAAATAGTTGTAGGCTTCAATAATTGGAAATAGACTAATTGGGCTAATGACGTCGAACCGAGGAGGTGGTTCACGTTTTTATGCCCAGTCGAATACTGGTTGGAGAATTGCATCATCGAAATATCTTGTTTGCTTAGGAACCTAAGTAACTTGTCTCAGACACACAGTCAAAACAAAGACAATTCGACTGAATATGCTAAACCCCTGCGAAAGTTGGAAGCAACGAACCTGTGGACTTAACCAAAGACCCGATTTGATGGATAAACCAAGTACAATGATTCACTCTCAAACACTTAGTTTAAGGAAAGAACTAACATTCAAGTATATTCAAAAAAAGATGATCCCAAATTACATTTATTTTTTTCCTTTTATAGACAAGGAAAAATAAATGCAAAAGTTGGAAACTATTACACTTATTCTAGGAAATAGGTAAAAACAAAATAATGCAATCAACCTAGGAAGCATGCTAGATTAAATGCATTTAACCTAAAGCCTTTAATACATCTTGGAAGTCCACTCTCATTGATGTCATCTTGGAAATCAACTTTCAGTGATGTATCTTGAAAATCCACCCTTATTTATTTTCTTAATCCAATTAAATTGTCAAGGCTGAAACTAGATCCTGAAATTTTCGTGCTTTGCTCTGAGTTATTGGTCCCAGGGATAGTTGAGGTGTTTGCATTACCTTACTTGAAACGCCCTCGTCAGCTAATAAGTGGATCGAGGCCAAGGTTTGAGCTTCAATATGAAAGTTGTGTGGGTTTAGGTTTGCCTATATTAAATGTAAAAAAGTGGCTTTGAGGACAGGGGCCTCTTGAGTCAAGCTCAATTGCATTAAGTTTAATTTTATCTTTGCATTTATTAGATTTTATCAGAATTGAGTTATTTGAATTAAATTATTCCATCCGTTCCGGATAAATTGTCCACGTTACTGTAGATACGAAAATTTAGATAAATTATAATTAATAAGTAATTAAAAAAATGTATTAGTAAAAATAATTATGATATAATAAAAATAATTATAGATTAAGATTAAGGTACTTAAATAATTTAATTATAATTAAAAAATTATAAATTATGAAATTTAAAATGTGATTAAAATGTATAATAATATTTTCAGAAAAAAAAATGACAAATTATATGAGACAGACATAAATGAAAAATATGGACAATTCTCGTAGGACGGAGAGAGTATTATATATGGGTTCTTCCTTGTCTCATTAGATACA
Organism: Andrographis paniculata; assembly: GCF_009805555.1. NCBI lineage: Eukaryota > Viridiplantae > Streptophyta > Magnoliopsida > Lamiales > Acanthaceae > Andrographis > Andrographis paniculata. The sequence goes on from NW_026137591.1 coordinate 3,105,403, forward strand.
AACTTTAACTATAAAAAAATATATAATAATAATAACGTTTTTTTTTTTTCTGTTCGTAATAATATTTGTTCTCTTAAGTTTAGTTCACTGTATAATATGTTATTTTCATCCAATCATTTTATCTAGAAAGATGTGAAGGACTAAATTCACATTAAAAAATTTGCGTGCAATGCAAGGTTAGAATATTCTATCTGATTTTCTGCTACCTTAACTATTCATGTTTTATATTTTAAAGGACTTTTTGTTGATTTTATATGTAGATTCTACAAATTTTAGGATAATCATGATTATTCTTCCTTAATTTAAATCAGTAAAATTGACTAATTTGATTTTTCGTGAAAATTATTATTGTGTTCATCATATGAATATCAACTATAAATTTATTTATTTATTTTTTTTCACATAAAGTTAAGATCGATGTGCTGAATGATACATTTAACACCAAAAACTCTCATATTTATTACAATAATAGCATAAACCAAAATTAAAATAATTAACTCGCTTTATATACCACTTTAATAACCTACCCGATATTAAGTGTATGTTTTGCCAAGGAAGGAAATAGTAAATAAACTTTGATAGTATTTTATTTTAAAGAAAAACATAAAAATACTATAAATTAAGTAGTTTGAAAACAAAATATAAATTAATGCAAATTTTTTATTTTAAAAACATTTTGAATCTTTTTTTTTTTATTATTATTATCAAAAATCAAAATAAAAATGATAAAAAAAAGTCCAAAATAATCTAAACCTTAAGTAAATGCACTCTAGAATAAAAGTAACATTCTAATAAAACTTGTAAAATAAAAGAGTTATTCACCCATTTTTAAAAAAGTATGATGTTTTTCAATTAATACTATAAAAAAATACAATGTATATATCTATATAAAATATATAGTTGTTGATGCAATTTTTCAACAATAAAAAGTAAAATTCGAAAATAGGAAATTATCTTCGAATTTGATATAATTAGTGCCTGAGATTAGGAATCTCTGAACACTGTAAGATACATAAATAAAATAGGAAAATAAAACTACAGACTGTAAATTAAAGTGGTGATCCCCAAAGGCAATTCTTTTTAATTTGATGTCGATTGAAGATGATTTTTCAGAACATACCCGAATCCTTAAATAACCCTTTAAAGAAAAGGTTTGAACCGCCGTCTGGTCGGTTACAGCAACCGCTGTCAACCGCCCACCAGGTCCTCCTCTGTGGACACGTGTGTTAACCGACTCATCAACCGCTCGCGCCAGTTACAGCACTCAAATGGCTCGGCCGACCGCCTCTGAAAACCTCACCGCCTTAAATGGGCGGGTGGTCCCGACCGACTACTCAACCGCCCAACAATAACTTCTGGCTTCTTAGACGGACCGTAGACCAACCGACTGAACCTACCGAATAACCCAACGATTGACCAACCGGCCAATCCAAATACTAACTGGTCGCTAGACCAAACGACTCATCGGCCGCCCTATCAAGCGACCACCATCTGATTTCTCCAATCGGCTGAACAATGAATCATCCAGACGATTCAATGGTCGCCCCAACCAAACGACTGAACTACTGTTTACTTAAGTAGGCGACCAATTAACAGACCTTTTTTCGACCGACCTCCGTATCATCCGTCCTTCTTCGCCCGACTTCCTTTTTCGACCGACCTTAGTATCAGCCGTCCTTCTTCGCCCGACTTCCTCTTTCAACCGACCTCCGTGTCTGATCTTATCTTGTCCAACCTCCGAGCCCGACCTGATCACGTCCGACCTCAGTGCCCGACCTTATCAGGTCCGACTTCCGTGCCCGATCTTATCACGTCCGATCTCCGTGCCCGACCTTATCTTGTCTGATCTCTGTGCCCGACCTTATCATGTCCGACCTTATCATGTCCGACCTCAGAGCCCGACCTTATCTCACCGACCTGAGTACGTATTGCTTTTCCCTTCTTAGTCCTAACCGACCTCTGCGTCTGCCATCTCATCTTTCTTTGCCCGACTTTAGTCCTGACCGACCTCATCTTGCCCGACCTTCGTATCGGCCGTCATCTTTCCTTGTCCGACTTTCTTTTGCCCGACTTCTGGGCCGTTTGGCTTATATTCAGACCCATCCAGAATCCTACTACCATTATTTATTATTATTATTATTTTTTGTGCTAAAAAATAATATATATTATATTTATTAAAAATTTAATAATTTAATATAAAATATTATTTTTTTATATGATAATTTTTTTTAATCCTATAATTGGACTCTTTTATCATTTTAGTCCAATAATTGGAGACTGTTTTAAAATAATCCCGTAAATGAAAAAATTTTGCACATTTAATCATCCGACGTTAGCACGCTGGAGGACACGTATCCCCCAAATAAGCGTCACCTGGCAGACACATGCATAATCAATATTTTTTTAAATATATATGTTGATGTAATTTTTCAACAAAAATAAAGTAAAATTCAAAGATATAGAAAATATCCTTAAACTTGATTAATTAGTGCCTGAGATTAGGAATCTCTAAACACTGTACGGTACAGAAAATAAACTGGAAAATAAAAGACTGAAATTTAAAGTGGTGATCCCCAAATCTGACTTTGCTTTGTTGAAGTTGATTGAAGATGCCTTGCCAAATGATTATCCAAGCCTTTAAATATCCTCTGGGAAACCGTACCGAAAACCGTCACCCGAACGGTTACAATGTCTCCTTCGCAACCGTCTTCCAACCCTTCTCATGCTGACACGCGTCCCCAGCAGACCGAAATTATCCCTATATTTCACTCTTTGAGCCGACCACAAACCTTCCGCTCTTTTGGCCCGACTGCCAATCTACAATAGTATGGGTCCGACTGCCAATCCTCCCGACTTGCGAACCATCTGGCTTGAGGTCTTTCCGCCTTGAGGACTTCCCGACCTGAAAACCTTCCGACTTGAGATCTTTCCGTCTTGAGGACTTCCCGACCTGAAAACCTTCCGACTTGAGGTCTTTCCGTCTTGAGGACACGTCCCGACCTAAAAACCTTCCGACTTGAGGTCTTTCCGCCTTGAGGACTTCCCGACCTGAAAACCTTCCGACTTGAGGTCTTTCCGTCTTGAGGACCTCCCGACCTGAAAACCTTCCGACTTGAGGTCTTTCCGCCTTGAGGACTTCCCGACCTGAAAACCTTCCGACTTGAGGTCTTTCCGTCTTGAGGACCTACCGACCTAAGGTCCTTCCGTCCTGATGACCTTCCGTCTTGAGGACCTCCCGACCTGAAGACCTTCCGACCTGAGGTCCTTCCGTCTTGAGGACCTACCGACCTAAGGTCCTTCCGTCCTGATGACTTTCCGTCTTGAGGACCTCCCGACCTGAAGACCTTCCGACCTGAGGTCCTTCCGTCTTGAGGACCTACCGACCTGAGGTCCTTCCGTCCTAATGACTTTCCGTCTTGAGGACCTCCCGACCTGAAGACCTTCCGACCTGAGGTCCTTCCGTCTTGAGGACCTACCGACCTGAAGACCTTCCGACCTGAGGACTTTCCTTAGTAATAAACCTATTTTCCTTGATTTCCTCATGGTGCCCTTCAGTCAGTTCAATCAACTCTATTGCCAGGCCCACTATTCTTTTTACCTTGGGCTTTTAACCTAATTCTAAATTTCGTACGTAACAACTTGCCCGCCGCCAAGGGACTTTCAAACGCCATTTAACAATCAATGTTTGGAAGTTCATAAATCACCACCCTCTTGAAAAACTCCCTTAGCAACTGCACCAGTTACTGCAACACTCCTGATTAACTTCCTTCTCCACCATACAAGCTTTTGTGAATCACAATCCCAAAACACTCTAACCATGGCGAATCAATACATTCCTGCCCTTCCCTTCGACGGAACCCTCCCGGAGGGCCCATTTTCAGCCTCGAAAGTACTAACTCCGACGATCCGTCCATATTGCACTACTCCTGAAGATTCAAATCGGATGAGGGAAGTCTTGGAATCCCGAAATCTCTTGGCTATCAACAACCCTAACTACCAAGCACTTCGCATTCGAGACAGCATCAAAACCCATCCGACGGACCCAAAAGATCCTTACCGCGCTTGGTATCGACGGGTAGCAGAACACTTCCAAACCCAATGGCGTTCCCAAAAGATCGACCAAGCAATACTACTGTCCACCATGCCTATCAACCTGCATGAGAAGGTGTTGTTGGCCATGTCTGCCTTCTGGAATGCGGAAAATGGGACTTTCCTCTTCCCATCAGGCCCCTTTGGCCCAACTCTTATGGACGTTGCAATGATCGCGCATCTCCCAGTCGTGGGTGAAGACCCTGTAATGGGAGCCCTAGATGGGCAGGAGCCATCAGAAGACCATCCAGGGTGGTCTTTACAAGGTGTGAAGGAATGGGGTTGGACAAAGTTCGCAACCGACCAGCAAGGGGCTCCAGGGACCCCTGTAACCGACCGGGAGCATACTGCCTTTATCCTTTTTTGGCTTTGTAGGTATGTCATTGTTTCCCCTTCCAAAAGTGTTCTTCCTTCTCATCTCGACCTGGCCATTCATATCGCGTCAGGTCGTTTTTTCTCTCTTGGCACCCTGTTTTTAGCCAACCTGTTTGAAGGACTTACTAGAGTTAGCCTTCGTCTAACAGATAATGATAGTAGGAAATTAGACACTGCCGCGTCGGGTCCTTTTTGGTTTTTAGAAATTTGGTTCCGGCTTTACTTCCCCAACGCGTTTAACTTAGGATCTCCGCCCACTATGCCAACAGCTGAAAAACATTTGGGATTAGCCCTTAACCTACTTTGCTCAGGACGCAATAAACTCCAATCTTCCGATCCAATAATAATCGCAGTTTTAACAGATACCCGCAGTAACTCTCGATTTTCTATGTATAAAAAATATGCGGGCTATGCTCCCGACCATTTTTGGCCTTTTCCAGTACCAAATCCGCTTCCGACTCCTGAGCCTTGTCCTCATTCCACTTATCCTTTTGCCTGGGACGTTGCCCTCAAACCCAGGTCTCTTTTTAGTAGCAAAAAACTTGATAAAAAAGGGCATAAAACCTTTTACACTTTTAATTATGAACCTCAATTCATGGCGCGCCAGTTCGGCTGTTGCCAAGGTATCCCTGGACCCGTCGCGTGTCCGCATATAATTTTTCAAAGCCCTGACCGACGAGTCCTACCGAACTCAATCCCTTCTTATATCTCCCAGCTCACCACGTATATAACTTCCAATTCTTATATTCCTTTCCGCTCCAACCCTGAGACTGTAGAAACATTCAATGAATGGTGGTCGGTTGTATGGCCCCTGATTTCCCCTGATGAGGGTCGGTTGCTGAACATACTCCTTCCCCCCCAAGGATTGGTTCTAGGGGCGGCTAGACATACTAGCACTCAACAACAAACAGCCGCCCCGGGGATCGGGTCTAGTGCTCCAACGCGAAAAAGGAAAGCGTCCCAGCTGCCAACACCCCCGACCTCTGGGGCCGACCAGCAAGCACCAACGGACCTTGGAACTACAAGGATGTCCGCAAGGACCCGACCCCGAATAGGTAATTTTTTCCTTACAACCGTGAACCAATTCACTATATCTTAACTTTGATTTCACATATCATTCACCAGAACCGACCTTGGCAGCACCGACCACACAACCGACGCAGCCCCAGCCGACCAGTCAATCGGGCCTTTGGTGCAGACCCATTTGCCAATGAGCAGTCGGGCGGAGGACCCGACGAGGAGGCAAACTCTTCCTCCCGTACCGAGGAGTGGTCGGGTCAGGCACCCGACCAGGAGGCAATCTTTACCAATAGTGCCTAGAGAACCAGTAAGTTCCCTCATCAGCAATACTTAGGATTCTAATGATCAACCTTGATATATTTAACCAACAACATTTCCATGATTTTTCACAGACACCTTCACCCATCGCATCAGCAGCAGGGGTCTCTTCTGACAGCGAGGGGACTACTTCCCAGATGGGTCGACCGCCATACATGGCATCAGACTCATCCATTCCGCAGGAACAACCAGCCGCCCTCGCCGAAACTGACCCTCAAGACGACATCCTTGATGCTGCTGATCCCGAAATCGAAGGTGTCCCAGCTGCGGCTATCTCAGGTGCTCCAGAGATCCCGGCTGCAGTGGCTCTAGATGCAGCCGCCCAACCTGCAGCCGCCCAGCCAGCAGCAGCGTTACCTCCAGCAATTGAGTGGCAGGCAGAAGAACCACCTGTGGCAGCCCAACCTCCAGAAATGGAAGAAGTGTCTTCGTCCGATTCGGAGACTTCTGTGAATTTGGTAAGATTAGACCAATCCATGCTACAATGTTTCCTTCAGAAAACACTAACTGTTCTATATACTATTTTCCATAGGGACCCAGGTCGGCACCTCAGCGACCATTCGCAGCAGCCGACGAGTCGGCTGCTGTTATACCAGCTGTCTGCCCTACTCGACCGACCTCATTGCTGCCCCCCTCACTGACAGCAGTCCGCCCAGAGGTAACACATATCTTATCTGAATAAATTTGCACCTTCCTTGGAATACTTATTGACATTGTAGGACTTGCAGGGGCCTTCGGACTTAGCTGTCCTATCGACTGTCCCGGTTCCAGCGGAGGCCCGAACCATATTCACTGAGGCCATTAACCATCCCCTGTCAGAATTGAGATCCGACTTATTGGACAAACTCATTCAGACGGTTGGTGGCCTTCTTTTTTACACTCCAACGGAATCGCCAGCCGTCCCCATTCTGCATCGGCTGATGGAAAGACTTACAGAGCTCAAGACTGAAGTGTTAGTCATTGGACTCCTGTCAGCCGAAACCCCCCAGCCCGACTTCGATCAAACAACGCTGGAGAATTCTTTGGCTAAGACCCGAGAATCCCTTCAGCAGACTACTGGAAGGCTGGGTGGTCTCCTTAGCACGAAAGCTCAAGTCGATGAAGCTATTCAGAAAAAGGAGGCAGAATTGCGGGAGCTAAAGAAGGAACAGTCTACCCTGGATAAGCAAATTACCAATGAGCAGCGTCTGCTTGAGAAATATACCAAGAATGAGGCTGAATTAGATCAAGAGCTGAAAACCCAAGCTCGATCCCAATTCATCCGAAGATATCAGACGGCTGCTAATACCAGAAGGCTATCCAGGGACGAAACCAAATGGACAAATATAAAAACTGCTCTAGGGGCACTTTTGTAATAGCTTCCCCTTTGTAACAATACTTGACTTAGTAATCCATTTTTTTTTTCTTTTTTCTCTCAAAACAAGGATCACCTTTCAATTTCCAATTTTGTAGGAATCGAAACAAACTCCTTCTTTAAAAGAATATTGTTTCTCACATTTTAAGAAACACATTCCAAGGCATATTTTGAAAATCAAAACACTTGAAGTGTTAACAAACATGGCGAATGACCGACCTCATGTTCCATCAAGCAACTGGGAAGGTGTCCTTCAACCCTTCTTTGTGGGTAATCACCCTATTGGAGGCCATGCAGAAGACTTGTTACATATACTCAAGCAACTAGACTTCAAATTCCGATTCTCCCAACGAGGAAGAAGAACCATTCATCGCGTCATCCGCCTGATGGAAAAAGTTATTGAGGGGTATGAACCTCTTCGTGACATCCTTAGCCGCATTCCTGATCTCCATCATCACATGGAAATGATAGAAAATCACGCAGCAACTATACTTCCAGATCTTGGTTGGGATAACATCTTTTCCAATCAACGAAAAGTCTTCTCAAGATTACGGACCATTGTTGATCGTGAACATCAAGCCATAACAGACATGCAAGCACGTACCCATCAAGACTTAGACGAAATGCAAAGCCAATGGGAGAGGTACCGACCAGATTTGGAAGATCTTATTGAAGAAGAACCAGAACTAATATCCACTCACTGGGATGAAAAGTCTGATTCAGAGGCAGAAAATTTCTCACCAATACATGATGACTAACTGAAATGAACCTTTAAATAGGTTCGAACCCTACAAATGGGTTCTGAATAATATTCTGTTTCAGGCAGTTTTGTTATCTGAAAAGGCAGGATAATACCTCTTCAGATATTTAGCATTAATACAATCATGTACTCTTCTACCTTCATGATTTACAATAATGAACGCGCCATTTCCAATATCTTTTTGAACAATGTATGGTCATTCCCAATTCGGTGACCATTTTCCCAATTGGTCCGTTTTCTTATATGTAGGAAGAATGGTCTTCCAGACTAGGTCTCCTTTTTGGAATGTCCTGTGAAGAACTTTCTTTCCGTAACTCCTTGCTCTGATTTCACTCTGTTTCACACTTCGATCTATTGCATGGAGACGGTTAACATCCAAATCTTCTAACTGCTGCAACATAAGTTGTTGGTATTCCTCTGTAAGATTACTATCAGTAAACTCTGTTCGGCCAGATGATACTCGGATTTCGGCTGGTAAAACAGCATCTTGGCCAAACGTGAGTTGGTAAGGTGAGAACCCTGTGGCCGTATTTCTGGTATTCCTATGTGCCCACAAAGCCTGAGACAATAACAAATGCCACTTTCTTGGATTCCCTTCAACCATCTTCTTTATAATCCCAATAATAATCTTATTTGCTGCTTCCGCTTGTCCATTGGCTTGGGGATAATAAGGTGACGAATGATGTAAACGAACACCGAATTCTGCCAAGAAACTAGAGAACTTTTCCCCTGTGAAGACCAAGCCTTGGTCGGTTGTTATAGACTGAGGAATGCCATATCTGTAAATAATTTGATTCAAAACGAAGTCTATCACTTCTTTCTGATCCACATTTTTCAGAGCAATTGCTTCTACCCATTTGGTAAAGTAGTCAGTCGCAACCAATATGAAACAATGATGTTTCGATGAAGCAGGATGTATTTTACCAATAATATCCATAGCCCATGATTTAAAAGGCCATGGTTTTGCCAAGAATTGCAATTCGGTTACTGGCAAATGGTTTAAATTTCCATGTTTCTGACATTCCTGGCAGCCTTTGGCAAATTGTATGCAATCTTCAAATATCTTTGGCCAGAAAAAACCCAAACGATGAATGGCCCACCTCAAATTCAGACCTGCCCGATGAGCTCCACATATCCCACCATGTACTTCTGTCATTACCTCTAGAGCTTCTTTAGATCCCAAGCATTTCAAAAGTAAACCCTCAAATGATCTCTTGTACAAAATTCCATTTATCAATTGAAAACGTAAAGCCTTCAATCGTGTCGCAATTGAAACACTCGCACCTGGATTCTGTAAATACAGGATAAGCTCTGTTCTCCAATCGGGCACTGTTTCGCCATCGGACTCCTGTCCGACAATAACTTCGCAGTCGGGCTCCTGACCGACCGTCTCCTGCCCGACAGCCTCGCAGTCGGGCTCCTGTCCGACAATCTCCTGCCCGACCATAACTTCACAGTCGGGCTCCTGTCCAATAGCCTCTTGCCCGACCGTAACTTCACAGTCGGGCTCCTGTCCAATAGCCTCTTGCCCGACCGTAACTTCGCAGTCGGGCTCCTGACCGACCGTCTCTTGCCCGACCATTCGGTCACATATTGGGTCTGTCTTTTCTTCTATGCCCGACTTGACCTCCGACCACATATCCTCCAGAATTCCTTTACAGGCCCTTTGAGCCAACTCATCGGCACGTTGGTTTTCTTTCCTCGGAATGAACTCAATTATTACTTCTGAGATTTTCGTCAGTAACCGACCCACAATGTCCCTGTATCTGCGAAGATGAGGGTAATTGCAAACATATTGATTGTTTTCCTGGTTGATTACTAGTTGAGAATCCCCTCTTATGATTACAGACTGGACCTTCCTGGCTATTAAAGCCTCCAAACCCAAAATTAAAGCTTCATACTCTGCCGAATTATGGGTCATGGCTTCCAATCGTAGTTGTAAGTTGATCTTTTGACCATCAGGTCCTTGCAAAAAGACCCCTGCCCCTGATTTGTTTCCAGAGGTAGAACCATCAAAGAACATCAACCATGTTCTGGTACTTATATAAGGCACACATCCGACCTGTAGATTATTCAAATATGATGAACGACCAAATGGTCGGACGCTATCACAAAGAGAATACCCGACTTGTGAAAATTCTGCTAAGAAGTCGGCTACTGCTTGTCCCTTGATTGCCCTCAGAGGGGAATGTTGAAGATCAAAAGGAGCCAATTTGATGGCCCACTTCATGAGTCTGCCCTTCATATTAGGTCTCTGTAAAATCAATTTGATGAGATCCACCTTTGATATGACCTCAACTCTTCTGGGCAGCAAGTAATGCTCGAGTTTAGTACAAGCAAAGACCAATGAATAACACATTTTCTCTGGCATAGTGTAATTCAGTTCTGGTCCTGTAAGGGTTTTACTGAGATAGTAGATTGCCCTTTCCTTCCCGTCATCACCATCCTGTGCCAATAAACAGCTAACCACTTCATATGTATTTGCCAAATAAAGTTTGAATGGCCGACCTTGTTTAGGAGGCATCAAGACTGGAGGGTGAACCAATGCCTGCTTGATAGCATCTAAAGCTGTCTGTTGGTCGGGACCCCATTCAAAGGCATTTTTTCCAGCTTTCAACAATTTAGTAATGGGTCTGACCTTGCCAGCAGCATTAGAAATGAAACGCCTCAAATAATTCACCTTACCCAACAGACTTTGGATTTCTTTAACCGTCTTGGGTGGCCGACTATCAAGAATGGCTTTAGCCTTATTGGCATCAATTTCAATTCCTCTCTCATGAACTAAAAATCCTAAAAAGCTCCCGGCTGATATTCCAAAAGCACATTTGGTTGGATTCATCTTCAACTTGTACTTCTTCATTCTTTCGAATGCCTCTTCAAGATCTCTCAAATGTTCGTCAAAACTGGCAGATTTAACAATAACATCATCAATATAAACTTCCATAGATCTGCCAATTAAATCATGAAAGATTGAATTCATGGCTCTTTGGTAAGTTGCCCCTGCATTCTTTAACCCGAATGGCATGACTGTCCATTCATAAATACCTAAAGCCCCTGGGCATCTGAATGCTGTCTTAGGAATGTCTTCTTCTGCCAAGAATATTTGGTTATAACCTGCATAACCATCCATCAAACTAAGGATTTTATGCCCTGCTGCTGCATCTATCAACATGTCGGCCATAGGCATCACATATTCATCCTTAGGGGTAGCTAGATTCAAATCCCTGAAATCGATGCATATCCTAATCTTACCATTTTTCTTGACCACTGGCACAATATTAGCCAGCCACTCCGCATAACGGCAAGGCTGAATAAAATCCACTTTGAGAAGTTTTTGGATTTCTTCCTTGATTTGAGGCATTAGATCCGGGCTCATTCGCCTTGGAGGTTGTTTGTAAGGTTTACAACCTTCTTTGATAGGCAATCGATGCTCTATTAGACTTCTTGTCAAACCAGGCATCTCTGAATAATCCCATGCTAAACAATCAATGTTGTTTCTAATAACTTCGAGCGTCATTGTTTGTTGCTCCTTAGACAAATAACCACTTAACCTGATCACTTTTGGAACCAATTCGGTTCCTAAATTAAACTCCAATAATGGGTCTTGTGATGAAGCTGTTGGTTCTGTTTTCTCCAATAAATCAGGCCAACGAAATTGTTCATCTTCTTGGAGGTGAACATCAAGAATCTCTTTACTATTTTCTGCTTTATGTAATAACTGCTTTAAATAGAACTTATTAATAAGAGAACTACATACTTCTAAACTTGTATCATCCATTACAAACAAATTATATGGGAATGGGTGTGGCTTTATCATGAGCCATACAATAAAGGTGTTCTTTTAATAGAACATCGAGTTCTGGCCAGTGACTTTATAACCCTTGTATGGGTACTCCCTGGCCATATACAACTGAGACATCGGAGCCAAATGACTGGAATAAAACACTGACTCTTCAACTTGTTCTGATACATCGAATGGGTTGTCATTCGCTTCCATTTTGAAGACCTGATTTCCTTCCCAGAACATTAATTGTTGGTGCAGGGTTGAAGGCACACATTGAGAGGCATGAATCCAGTCTCTTCCCAGCAAGAGAGAGTATGTAGTATCTGCGTCCACAATAAAGAAAACAGTGGAAATCTTCTTTGGTCCGACTTCAATGGTGGCAACCATCATCCCTTCAGGCTTAGTCGGCTGCCCTGTAAAACTTGTCATTTCGAATTCCACATGAGACAGATCATGAATTCCTTTCCCTAGCTTCTTGAGAGTCTTCAATGGCATAACATTAAAAACTGCTCCATTATCGACGAAAACCTTTGTGATTGGTTTCCCACAAATATGAGCATTAACATACAGAGGCTTCAAATGGGAGATCGCACCCTCTGGAATAGGAGGGAACACAATCGAAGGTGGCTCCGGCTGAGGCTCAGAATCTGAAGTCTTTGCCCACTCTGTTTCCTCTAATTCATCATCTGCCAAGAATGCCCATAACGGTTCGTCCATAGTATCATCTACCAGACTCGCCCATATCGGTTCATCTCTCATCTGATTAATCTCTGTCATTCGACAAGGGATTCGTGGTCCCAGACGAGATTTAACAGATCTTGAACTTTCCTCTGTAGTTAGAACTTCTTCCTTCGTCTTGTTCTGAGGTTGAAGCGCCAAAGATTCTATACGGAATTCTTCAGGAAATGGATTGATGTTGATCCGTTCACAATGTTGGCATCTAAAACCTTTAATTATTTCATCTGCCATTCCTTTACCTTTCCCCTGTCCCGACGAACTTCTTTTGGTATGGTCGGAAGCGCCTGATTCGTCATTCGGTTGCTTTCCTGACCAGACCCGACTGGACCAACTTTTCGGAGATTGAATGGCTGCTCCCTGCTCGTTGGTCGGTTGTTCTGTGGAGACTCTAACGGACCGATCTCCTGCCAAGTGGTCGGCTGCTTTTTGTTCGTCGGTTAGTTGTTTTGCTGAAGGAACTCGTTTCCCATACTTTGCAGCATACTTGCGTTTGGCATTGCGAATCTGTGTACGATTCATACCTGGGAAACGAGGATCTATATCAACTGGCAAAGGCTTTTTATTTTGAGCCCAATTGTTCCCGACTGACCCTGTTTTTCTGGTCGGGTGGTCACGCACTAACGCCCTTTCTTTCACCTCCACATTAAAAGAACCGTCTGGATGGTCCCATTTTTCAGCGACTGGCCTTTCAACAACTTTGAGTCGTTCTTCAGGTCGGCTGCTTTTTGGCTGATTTCCTTTCTTTGTTCCGGGGCTTGCCTGAGTTCGTTCCCCTGTTTGTCCACTATTGGCCGAACTTTTCCCTGTTTCCGAACTTGGTTGGATGTCAACCATTGCCGTTGTTACTTTCGGAAACGGTTGCTGGTCTACACCTAGAGTGATGTATTTGAGCCGACCTGTCCTGATGGCCTTTTGAATTTCCTTCCTGAAATGAGTACACTGACTTGTATTATGTGTGAAAGAATTATGCCACTTACAATATGGTCTCCCTTTGATTTCTTCTTTAGTGGCAAGTCTTTGCCCCTTTGGAATACGGATCTGCCCATCAGTCAGCAAGATATCAAAAATTTCATCAGCTTTTGAACTATCAAACATCGGTTGCTCTTTTCCTTCAGATCCTAGTGCTGGCTTCAACTTAGGACATACATAAGGTTTTCCAGAAAGGATTTCGGCTGCCATCTCTTCCGACTGATTAAAATCAAAGTCACATGTTTCTGTTCCCATACTCGCCATATGTTGGCCTCTATTACGCCTGTTATGCTGATCTTCCTCTCTGAACAAAGACTCTAGACGTCCTGCCTTGGATGCAAGACTTGCCAAATCCTCAACATCCAGGGCAGTGAGCGCCTTTCTTAAGCGAGTATGCATATTCCGGACCACTAAATTGGTCATCTCTTTCTCACTGATTACCGTAGGACATCGTCCCTTCATCAATGGCACCCTTTCTATAAACTGTGAAGCAGTTTCTTCTGGATACTGTCTCAATTCAAGTAAATCAGTTAAAGAAACAACTGGTAAAGGATTGAAGAATCTAGCGTGAAATGCCATCTCCAGTCCTTCCCATGTCTGAATTTGTCCAGGAGGCAGACTTACGAACCACGAAAACGCTGTTCTAGTAAGAGATAAACCAAACAGCTGTAACTTATAAAAAGGGTTATTGCCAACTTCTCCTAATTGTGCTGTGAACCGACCAACATGTTCTATGGTGGAAGATCCGTCCTCCCCTGAGAATGCATGAAAATCGGGTGGTCGAAAATTCCTTGGGAGAGGGTGTTCATTAATGATCCTTTCTGGGAAAGGTTTCTGATATGCAAGGCGGTTAGCCATTTGAGGAGTTAATCCATACTGATCCCTTAATATATGTGCAAGCTCATCAGGATCTACATGAAAGCGTTGATGATCAGGAACATGGAACGGATCCTGCACAGGAATATGAATAGGATCATGTATATATCCTTCAGGCCTGTCCTCCCTTGTATTGTTCGTCTGCGGATTGGTAACCCTTGGTCCCAGTGGAACAGTGTTGGGAAAAGTCAGAGGAGATTTTCCCCTATCCATTCGGTTGGGATTAGTGGCACTTGGGAATGTACTATCCACGAATGATGGCCCTGCGAAATTTGCCTGTAGTCTGGACGGTGATATTCCTGGTGGAGTTTGAGTGGGTTGAAGACTAACCCTAGACAGTGCTTGATCTATCATGGTCTGCATCATGCTCTGTTGCTCACGCAACATGTTCGTTTGTTGCTCACGCAACATTTGTTGAACATAAGACCACCAATCTGTTGGTGGTTGTGGGATTTCCCCGGCATTTGGCACATTAGGTGGTGGAACGGATTCTCCCACCGGTGCCGACGATGATTGAGGTTGTGAACCTGCCATATGGACCCTTCCGATGATACGGCCGGATCTTAGACGTATGTAATTATCGCCGGAATTGGAATGAGCAATTTTGTCTTGCTCCCTCTGTGGTCGCCAATTTGTTGATGTAATTTTTCAACAAAAATAAAGTAAAATTCAAAGATATAGAAAATATCCTTAAACTTGATTAATTAGTGCCTGAGATTAGGAATCTCTAAACACTGTACGGTACAGAAAATAAACTGGAAAATAAAAGACTGAAATTTAAAGTGGTGATCCCCAAATCTGACTTTGCTTTGTTGAAGTTGATTGAAGATGCCTTGCCAAATGATTATCCAAGCCTTTAAATATCCTCTGGGAAACCGTACCGAAAACCGTCACCCGAACGGTTACAACGTCTCCTTCCCAACCGTCTTCCAACCCTTCTCATGCTGACACGCGTCCCCAGCAGACCGAAATTATCCCTATATTTCACTCTTTGAGCCGACCACAAACCTTCCGCTCTTTTGGCCCGACTGCCAATCTACAATAGTATGGGTCCGACTGCCAATCCTCCCGACTTGCGAACCATCTGGCTTGAGGTCTTTCCGCCTTGAGGACTTCCCGACCTGAAAACCTTCCGACTTGAGATCTTTCCGTCTTGAGGACTTCCCGACCTGAAAACCTTCCGACTTGAGGTCTTTCCGTCTTGAGGACACCTCCCGACCTAAAAACCTTCCGACTTGAGGTCTTTCCGCCTTGAGGACTTCCCGACCTGAAAACCTTCCGACTTGAGGTCTTTCCGTCTTGAGGACCTCCCGACCTGAAAACCTTCCGACTTGAGGTCTTTCCGCCTTGAGGACTTCCCGACCTGAAAACCTTCCGACTTGAGGTCTTTCCGTCTTGAGGACCTACCGACCTAAGGTCCTTCCGTCCTGATGACCTTCCGTCTTGAGGACCTCCCGACCTGAAGACCTTCCGACCTGAGGTCCTTCCGTCTTGAGGACCTACCGACCTAAGGTCCTTCCGTCCTGATGACTTTCCGTCTTGAGGACCTCCCGACCTGAAGACCTTCCGACCTGAGGTCCTTCCGTCTTGAGGACCTACCGACCTGAGGTCCTTCCGTCCTAATGACTTTCCGTCTTGAGGACCTCCCGACCTGAAGACCTTCCGACCTGAGGTCCTTCCGTCTTGAGGACCTACCGACCTGAAGACCTTCCGACCTGAGGACTTTCCTTAGTAATAAACCTATTTTCCTTGATTTCCTCATGGTGCCCTTCAGTCAGTTCAATCAACTCTATTGCCAGGCCCACTATTCTTTTTACCTTGGGCTTTTAACCTAATTCTAAATTTCGTACGTAACAATATAAATTAAAAAAAAATATTAAAAATAATTATCCACGTGTCCGCTAGGTGAAGAGTATCTAGCGGACACATATCATCCGGCGTGACAGGTGTCATGCAGGCAGTACCGAAAAATTAAATGTGCAAAAAAATTTCACTTGTAAAATTATTTTAAGATAATTTTCGAATAAGGAACTAAAATAATTACAAAAATAAAATAACAGTTTATCTTATATATATATTATCAAAGGTACTCTCTCGTTACTAATATAAAAATACTCCAAAACACAAAACAAATTAACACACCCCAGTAAAAAATAAATAAATCGGCGTCTTTTCCCTTTGCATTTATTCATCTAACTACTTGAGTACTTCCTCACATAATAGGACTGACAAATATATAAATACAAATAAATGCGCCTCAAAATACTTTATGTGGTTGATTTTTTGACTTTTTGTGCTTTGGTGTATTTGGATATAATAAAAAATTTATATTGAAATAATTATTTAATACTCCATCCATTATAATTAAAAGAGATTTTATGAAGTTTTGTAGTAAATTAATAATTATATTTTATTAATTAATAGGAGTATGTAAGATGATTTTAATATTTTATTTTACGTATAAATTAATTATAAGTGTAATGATATATTTATAATTTTTATAAAAATTTAAAATATTTTAATATTAATATGATCATTTTATTATAATAGAAAATAAATATTTACTAAGTGATCGATTAAAATGATAAAAGAATATTTTCAGTTGAGACATTTGATATAAAAATATATTTGTTGTGATATTTTTAATAAAAATGCTACTTATATATAATAAATTAAATAAAAGATAGATGTATGAAATGTTTTGGAAAAGAAAAAAGATTATTATAAATAAATAATAAAAAATGCAAACAAATAAACTCATAATTACTTTTTAAAAAATAAAAAAGAAAAAGAAAATTAAATTTTGGGAAATAAAATTTTGTTCGGTTTCAGTTTGATTTTGAAAGGTCCAATGAGAGGCGCCTTTTTGTGGCCTAATATAAATATATATATATATATCATAAACACATATATACGAGAAGTCGTATGGATAGTTATCTGTTATTACGTAAATATCCTTAATAGTTTAAAATTTGTTATTTTTAGTCGTTGTACGAAGTGGTAATATTATAGACAAGTATGGCTAAATTTGTCAATTAATTATGTGTTGTCGGTTATACTTAGGATATTGGGTATTGTTGAGGTTTGTGTTTTTTCAATTTCATTTATTATTTTGTACTGATTTACTCGTAGAATATATATTGATATTTATATCATTTTGTAGATCGTAACATTTACTTTAATACAATATCTTACTTATAATATTTTAATACTATAATATATTAAGAAATGCATTTGAAACTAATGCAGAATTTTCGAATTTGTTGGGCACATAAAACAAAAAATATTTGAGTCCGACTAGATGGTTGATCAATATATATCATTTTGTACATAAATTAAATATTTAAATAATACATAAATAATGACTAAAAATATAATGTAAGAAACAGGTCAATTAATTTAATTTATAAACTAAAATAATCGTAAAATATACTTATAAATTAATAACTTAATAGTGCAAGAATTAATGGGAAAAACTGGGAGAAAACAAGAGGAAATTCAGGCTGATCGAAGTGAATGCAGGAGCTTGAGGAGTCTGGCGGATTTAATGCAGCCGACCAGTAGTCGCTTGAATTCTGCACAACAGCCGACTTTGTTCACCTCTATGCAGAAGTTTTCGCGCTGAGTAAATGCAGCCGACCAATTATAAATGCTTCCGTTGATTTCTGTGTAGAATTAATACAGTCGCCATTCAATTAATAATCATTATACACGGATTTATATAATTCATTGTCTTTCTTTATCTCATCTTTCATTCGACCAATTCGGTCTATCATTTTTTTTTTCTCTTTGCTCTCTCATTCTCTCTCCCATAAGACTAATTCGGTCAATCTTTTTTTTTTTTCTCCCTAAAATATATTATATAATTCATTCTCTTTCTTTTTGTCTTTTATTCATCCGACCAATTCGGTCATTCACATTTTTTTTATTCAAAATATCTAAATTTATATTCTTTATTTATTTAAATTTATATATTTATATTCATATAATATTTTTTTTTAAAATTTAATTCAAAATTTAAAATATATCAATATATATAATTTTGTAGAGAATAATTTTTTAAATAATACAAAAAAAAATAAACCAAAAAAATATTATAATATAAAAAATATTTTGAAAAAAAGGAAAAAAAAATTAAAATTGGTTGGTTGCACAACTATAAAATATATATATTTATACAATTCATTCTTTTTCTTTCTCTTTTTCTTACATCCGATCAACTCGGTCAGCCACTTCTTTTTTATTCAAAATATCTATATTTATATTCTTTGTTTATTTAAATTTTTATATTCATATTCATATGATTTAATTTTTAAAATATATCAATATGTACATCATTTTATAGATAATTATCGTTTAAATAATACTAAAAAAATTATAATATAAAAATGTATTTTGAAAAAAGAAAATTAAATTTTTTAAAAATTAGTTGGTTGCACAGTTATATAAAAAAAATATTTATATAATTCATTCTCTTTATTTAGTTGGTCAACCACTTACTTTTTATTTCAAAATATCTATATTCATATTATTTATTTATATAAATTTATATATTCATATATTCTAATTTTTAAAATTTAATTAGAAACCGACCTGCCAACAGCCGACCTTTCGGCACCAAATCCTTTGGTGCTATTTCTGAACCTATCTTTATCAGACGACTAAGAGCATCGATACCAAGATACTTCAGATTGTGGCTCTCACTATGCCCACAGGATGTAAACTAGCATTCAAATCGAAAAACATAAATTTGAATATTAAAAAGAAATAACACCAGGTTGAAGAAATGCAGACTTTCAAAAATTTTGAAATGGCATCAGCAACAACTTCAAGTAGCTTTGGGTTGGGGTGTAACGACAAAACACAGCAGATGCATTCCGTTGATGTATTTTTTCAACAAACAAAAAGTAAAATTCGAAAATAAGAATTTATCTTCGAACTTGATTAATTAGTGCCTGAGATTAGGAATCTCTAAACACTGTACGGTACAATAAGAAAATTAACTGGAAATTAAAATGCTGGAAATTTAAAGTAGTGATCCCCAAATCTGACTTTGCTTTGTTACAGTTGATTGAAGATGCCTTCTCAAGAAAAATCCAAATCCTTAAATACTCCCTGAGAAATTGTACTGGAAACCGTCGCCGAACGGTTACAACGTCTCCTTTTCAACCGTCTGCCAACCATTCTCCTGCTGACACGTGTCCTCAGCAGACCAACATTATCACTCTATTCCACTTTATTGGCCCGACTACCAATCTTCCCGACTTGCGGGCCACCCGACTTGTTGATCCAGTCACAGACCTCCCGACCTAAAGACCATCCGACTTACTGGTCCAGTCGCAGACCTCCCGACCTAAAGACCATTCGACTTACTGGTCTAGTTGCAGACCTCCCGATCTGAGGACTTTCCGTCCTGACGACTTTCCGTCTTTAGGACCTCCCGACCTGAGGACCTACCGACCTGAGGACCTTCCGACCTGCGGACCTCCCGACCTGAGGACCTTCCGACCTGCGGACTTTCCGTCCTGAGGACTTCCCGACCTGACCTCCAGACCTGAGGACCTCCCGACCTGAAAACTTCCCGACCTGAGGACTTTCCGACCTAAAGACTTTCCGACCTGAGGACTTCCCGACCTGAGGACTTTCCGTCTTGAGGACCTTCCGTCCTACATTCTCCTTAGAAATTAACCTATTTTCCTTGAGTTCCCCACGGTGTCCTTCAGCCAGTTCGATCAACTCTATTACCAGGCCCATTTTTTCTTTGCCTTGGGCTTTTTAACCTAATTCTAAATTTCATACGTAACACATTCATAAAGAATGGCATTTCCAATGTTACTTATTGAATTGATTCGTCTCATGATGTCACCCACTGTAGTGTACATTTGCTCGCCGGCTTTTTTGTCACCGCTACTCCGTAGGGAAAGAATTTTCAACAACTTGATCCATTAACACAGGAAAATAAACTATGTAAAGCGGAAAGAATAAATTATGCAGTATAGGTACAACACTATGCAAAAATAGATATGTACTACATAGAAATCCTAACAACTTATCTATTAACATAAGAAAATAAAGTATGTAAAGCAAAAAGAAAAAATATGCAGGATAACAATTTCAAAAGGTTGATATGTACTACAAAGCAATCTAAAAATTGCTGCAGTTAGCATACACAGGAAGGGTGCATCATCTAATCTGTTAGTCATTTAGTACAACACTTATCTCTTACGAACAAATGCATTATACCAAAAGTGTGTTGTGGGGTCTAAAGGAAGGATTTTCCCAATTACTTAGCAGCAATCATAAAGTCAAGAGAACTAAACTTAGGTTCCACATGTAAACAAACTACAATGTATGAATCTAATGAAAAAAATAATAACAGCAAGACGAGAACCCAGTCGTACTCTTTATTATGATCTTGCCCAATAGTAACAACATGGGAAAAAAAAAAGGTAAAATTGCTTATAACTCCCCTGTGGTTTCTAAATTCAGCGTAAAATTTCTCTGTACTTTAAAAATTGCATGGGGTACCCTTATACTTTAAAAAACGTTGCGTGAAACCCCACCACCATGAAACTTTTCTCGTGTGATAAGAAGATGATTTCCTATCTCTATGTTTTGCATGGCAGGGGGGTTTTATGCAATATTTTTTTAAACTATAAGTGAGCGTCATGCAATTTTTTAAAGTAAAATGGGGATTTATACTGAGTTTCGAAACCACAAAGTAGTTTCATGCAACATTTTTTAAAGTATAAGGAGACATCATGCAATTTTTAAAGTAGAGGGGAAATTTAAGTTGAGTTTCGAAACCACAAGGGAGTTATGGGCAATTTTGCCAAAAAAAAAGAAGGAAGAATTGTCACGAAAACAGCCTAGGGTTACCTGAATGAATGGAGCAATCATTTGGTGATAATCGTAACTCTTTGGTAGTATGCGTTCAACTACTTGATTAAGAATATTAACAAATACTAGCCACCAGATCCTTATATACATCAGGATCAGCCAGAATAAGATCAAAAAGGGGGCAAAGTGCTGCTCCTATGACACCAGGATCATTATCAGAAAGCCTCTGCACCAAAAGCATGTGCTAAATGAAAAAAAAAGAAAAAGTTTAGGAATGAATAAATTTCCAACATTAGTATAATATCAATACAGATATCGACTCCAAATATGAATTTATCACTCATACAGCCAAAATCATCTCTAAACACCTCTCCTATGATTAAAATGAATACAAGGAAAACACCAACTTTTCAGTCATTGTTTGACTATTTTCCTATCTCTAACATTAGATGGCCTCGTTTACTTCACATCTATGGAAGCCTTTCAAACATCAAATCTGGAGCATCCACTCTCAATAAAGTTGAGACTTCAATTCGAAATGGTTAATAACTTGGCTTCCAATAATCAAGTCAATTCACTATTTGTTGATTTGTGTTCTGTTCTACTATCTGCCTGTGCAGATGCTAAATCAACCCAATTTCCACATATAATTATGAGTAAAAATAAACCAACTTCAAATTTTGCTTTGAGAGAAATCTAATCCCATTTCCTATTTTTCAAGAATCAAGTGCCACACTCCATCACCAATTTCTTGAAGAGAAAATGAAAAATTCAAATGTCTCTAAACATAGATAAATCCAAATATTCATGCACAAATGTAGAATAAGCACCTTCCGAAAATTCGAAATGAGGTGGTATACAGACCCTGGGGACTTCTGATGAAATTGATCCAGCCTTCATAGCTTTCTTCCGCACTGCCTCCATCTGATGACCCAATAACTCCACAACCTAAGGTTAAATTGTTGGGACCGTCTTCTCATTAATCAATTTGCACGTTGCATTCAGCGCCGTGCAAACTGCGAAATAGTTATCGCTCTTCAAATCCTTCTGTATGATCAAAATTATCAGATCGTGATC
Source organism: Andrographis paniculata (assembly GCF_009805555.1). Classification (NCBI taxonomy): domain Eukaryota; kingdom Viridiplantae; phylum Streptophyta; class Magnoliopsida; order Lamiales; family Acanthaceae; genus Andrographis; species Andrographis paniculata. Next base: position 3,127,603 of record NW_026137591.1, read on the forward strand.
CTCATTCAAAAACAAAGTCACCGCCAAGTAGCCAATTCTCATCATGCGTCATCTTGACAGCATGGATGTACCCAAACGAGGCGTCATGGCCAAGCATCTCGACGGATTATGTACTCCTTGAGCTTGAGCTTAGTAGTATTCGGATTGGATAGCCTCGATGACATGGATTAGGATCATCTCCATGAATCAAACTGGAAGACAAGTATCTAATATGTATTCGGGAACTTACAAATGCTGAATCGAAAATAAAAATAGAAATAGGATAAGTTGAATTCCAAAAGGAATCACTCCTCTCGAGCAAGCACTTTCGAGAATCCACGGACTGTCCGAGGCTGCCGATGCATCTTCCATCTCTCACGCAATTGCATCCGAAGCTCAACAATCGAATTGCCCTATCGGCGTATGGAATCACTCCAACTCTAAGGAATCTCTCCAAAGCCCTCTCTCAAATGTTCTCATCTAAGTTGTGTGCGCATCAAGAAAATAAACAAGGCTATATATATACTAAATGAAAAATTAATCTAAGCCACACATCTTAAGTGGCAAGCTAATCTAAACCACACATTTTGATTAAAATCAAAGGATCACAACCTCCAAGCAAACAAGTAGCTTCGACCAGGTTCGGGTTGCAATCGGTCCGTCTAAGTTCGGGTTCAGGTGATCCGGACCCGTGTCATCCTCTCCCCCTTCGGCTGCCTTGTCCTCAAGGCTAGTAGCATCTTCAACGTGATAAAAAAAGCTCAAATCGGCAACGTTAAAAGACGCATTCACGCCCAAGTCTTCCGGAAGTGCAATCCAGTATGCGTTATCGTTTATGCGCTCCAACACACAAAATGGACCAGCTCCATGAGGAGAAAGTTTCCCATGCAGCAGCTCCGGAAAACGTTCTCTACGCAAATGTACCCATATCCAATCTCCGGGTCGAAATATCATGCGTTTTCTTCCGCGATTGGCATAGCGTGCGTATGTCGTGGCTGCCTTATCAATGTTCTTCCGTACTTTGGCATGTAATTCCTTGATTGATGTAGCTCGATGCCTGCCACTAAAATTCAAATGCTCGCTACTAGGTAGTGGCAACATATCGGTAGGAGTTAGATGATTAAAACCATAAACAGCCTCAAACGGGGACAATTTAGTAGTAGTACTAACATGCCTATTATAAGCAAATTCAACATGTGGTAGGCATTCATCCCATGTTCGACCACTATCATGTACCATGGCACGTAGAAGATTACCTAAGGTACGATTGACCGCCTCCGTTTGGCCATGAGTCTGGGGGTGACACGTGGTAGAGAAAAGTAAGCGCGTCCCAATTTCATGCCAAAGACTTTTCCAAAAATAAGATTTGAACTTTACATTCCTGTCAGATACAATAGTTTTTGGGACCCCATGCAATTTCACAACCTCTCGAAAGAAAAGCTTTGCCACATGACTAGCATCTGTCGTTTTCGCACAAGGTATAAAGTGAGCCATCTTGGAAAATCTATCAACCAAAACAAAAATTTAGTCTTTAGCACGCGGTGTCCGAGGTAAACCAAGAACAAAATCCATAGAAATATCTAACCAAGGGCTTTCCGGAGTGGGAAGAGGAGTATACATACCATGGGGCTTCAAAGTACTCTTCGCCACTCTACATGCAAGACACTTATCAACAAAAGAATCAACATGGTTACGCATATGAGGCCAGTAAAAGTGAACGCTAAGAATATCAAATGTAGCATGTCTACCAAAATGTCCAAGCATATGACTACCATAACTTTCCTCAATCAAAACATCTCTAATGCTACATCTAGGAATGCAAAATTTATCACCATGAAACAAATAGCCATTATGCTTATAATAATCATCAAAACCATGCTTATCACACTTCCTAAATATATCAGCAAAATCTACATCATGCTCATACAACTCATGAATATGTGTAAATCCAAGCAAATGTGTACGGGTATGATTAAGTAAAGCATACCTCTGAGAGAGTGCATCAGCAACTACAATTTCTTTCCCTTGTTTATACTTAATCACATATGGAAATTGCTCAATAAAGCTTACCCACCGAGCATGATGCTGATTGAGTTGCTGTTGCCCACGCAAATGGTTGAGGGTCTCATGATCTGTGTGAATTACGAACTCTTTTGGTAGCAAGTAATGTTGCCAAACTCTCAGGGCTTGCACAACCGCATATAATTCATTTTCGTATGTCGAGTAATTATGGGCTGCTCCATTGAATTTCTCACTATAATAAGCAATCGGTCGCCCTTCTTGTAATAGTACTGCACCGATACCAACTCCGCTAGCATCACATTGGACTTCAAAAGCTCGTTCAAAATCGGGTAGTGCCAAAACCGGAGCATGTGTCAAACTATCCCCAAGCTTCTCAAAGGATGCTTCGTGACTTGCCTCTCACTTAAATGGAACATTCTTCTTTAAAAGGGAGGTCAATGGGGCTGCTATCACACTAAAGTGTGGTACGAATCGCTTAAAGAATCCACACATTCCAAGGAACCTCCGGACATCGGCCACACTTATACATTTTCTTCATTCCTGAATTGCAGCAACCTTAGATTCATCAACCTTAAAACCATCTGCACCTACAACAAAGCCAAGGAAAATAATTTCATTAGTGCAGAATATGCATTTCTTTAACGTACCATACAATTTAGCATTTCTTAATGCATGAAAAACTTGTCTAACATGTCCTAGATGGTCCTCCAAACAAGTACTATAGACAAGTATGTCATCAAAGTATACCACCACAAACTTTCCAATAAATTTTCTCAACACATGGTTCATCAACCGCATGAAAGTGCTGGGCGCGTTTGTCAACCCGAATGGCATGACTAGCCACTCGTACAACCCAAACTTAGTTTTAAAAGTTGTTTTCCACTCATCTCCGGGTTGCATACGAATTTGATGGTACCCACTCTTTCAGTCAATTTTTGTAAACAACCGTGCTCCATGCAACTCGCCAAGTATATCATCCAATCGAAGGATTGGATGTCGGTATTTCACAGTAATTGCATTGACGGCCCTGCAATCAACACATTACGCCATGAGTTATCATTTTTAGGGACAAGTAAAACAGCTACAACACAAGGAGATAAAGATTCTCGAACCCATCCCATATCAAGAAGCTCTTGGACTTGTCTCTGAATTTCCTCACTTTCTTTTGGATTACACCTATAAGCTGGCCTATTGGGGATTGATGAACCTGGTGCAAAATCAACACGATGTTCGATGCCTCGCAATGGTGGTAACCCAGGTGGTATATCATCCGGAAAAACATCCTCAAACTCTTTAAGCAAGTCTACAAAAGGAGGAGACGAGTGAGAAAAAGAATTATCATCAATAACAAGTACTTCTTTGAGGAAGAGAATATAAAAGTAGCTTCTCTCATCTTGGTTACTGTTTTGGCAAACTTCTTTGTTGAACTCTTTGAGACTAAGCAACAGCTTGCTATCGTCTCTCTCGGAAGGTTTCGCTGAAATGGTAACAACAGCCCCTTTTGATTTTACCACATCTCGCATAGTCCTATGTAAATGTTCAGCATCACGACGGTCAGTCTCGAGTGGAATGGCGGAAATGCTCAGCTTCTTGCGACCTTTAGTGAACGATATTTGATTCTTATATCCATCGTACAAAACACGTCTATCAAATTGCCATGGTCGTCCCAAAAGGAGGTGGCATGTAGTCATGGGACACACATCAGAAAGGACTTCATCGCTGAAACCACAAATCGAAAAGGTAATAATCGCTTGTCTATCGACACGGACAGCTCCTTCATCGCTCATCCAATGTAGGTTATATGGTTTCGGGTGTGGGGTGGTATTCAAACTTAGCTTCTCGACCACATAGGAACTAATAACATTGGTGCAACTACCCGAATCCACTATCATGGATATAGTATGTCCCGCTACCTTGCAATGACAATGGAATAGATTTTCTCGCTGTCCCGCACCCTTATCTTCGCACGGTAAAGAGGTAAAGGCACGCATGACTACTAAACTTAATGGATCCTCATCGCACACTTCTTTAACATCATCATCACTTCCAGCCTCTGCTTCAGCCTCTACTACCTCATCGCCCTCACCATCATCGACATATCCCCATTCGCCATTCTCCAAAATCATAACGGTTCGTTTAATTGGGCATTGACCTGCATAGTGCCCTTGTCCATGACACTTATAGCACGTTACAATCTTTTCTTTTTGCTGTCCAAAATCCTTTCCTTTGAACTTTGCAGCCTCATCCTTCTTATCAATTATTTTATATTTGCCTTTATCCATATTTTTATCGAAGGGCTTAGCGAAAACAATTCCCTTAGATCCGGTAGAAGATACAACCGGAGCTACTGAACTGGTTGGGAACTTCCTTTGAGATGAGAATCCAGTTGAGGTTGGTCTCTTGAGCTGCTCCTCGCGTTTGATAGTAGTAATTAATGAAATATCATTCAGTTCTCCATCCTCATTTCTTCCACACTTTATCCATACTTATATAAACTTTGAATTTAAAGAACATCATTTCAATTGTTTAGAGCATGAGAAGAATTGATTAATCTGAGCCTTGTTTTGCGCCAAAAGCAGTTTCAAGGTAGTTCAATGTAGTTAAGTACGCGGGAGCCTTGTCAACCTGCTTAACTACTGTTCTGAATTCAATTTTGATTAAAAGAAGTAACAGAAAGGTAAAGCCACTAATGAGGCAGAAGTTGGGATAATTAATGGGGCATAGACGGTGGTCTATTAGGTCACAGAGATTCCTAGTGACAGTAAGGTTTCTTTCTTATAATATTCCGATTTTGGGTGTCATTGAAGTCTTGTTGTAAATCCCTTAAGGTCAAATTCCAGTGTTATGAAATCTTTACATTTTAGTTTATATAATTACATCATCTTTTTCTAACCGTTTCCGTAATATACATATATTTTTGTTAACACACTTACACCATTCGTTCATTACATTCAGGGGAATCTATCCATTTAGTAACGTACAAATCAGAAACAAAACCTCTCCTTCACTCTCTGTCGCTCACCTATATACATATATATATATCATAATGTGCCACCCGCACATGTCCCATTCACTCGGTAACCGTCATTCATCCATGTCCCGTTCACTCGGTCCCCGCTTTCGCTCATGTGCCGATCATCTGGCTACCGTTGGCACTTCACATTACGCCTTCGCTTCGTTCGCTTCCACTCACCTCTTTTACCGCTTATTTACCACTCTCAAATAGACTAGAAGTTTTGATCCGCTGCAAGCGGATGCTTTTCTGCAATTCTCATCGCTTTTTCAAGATCTTCACCATTTGAAATTCATAACTTAAAATCCTTGTGTTCGACCTGCAAACTCACCAGTAAAAAGAGTATAAATAATTGTGATAGGTCTACGACCACAAAATCTACTATATCTGATCGCTTTTCTATATACATCACTCACTAATTTTCATATATAAATTCCCTGTGGATTTGTACAAATTAAAACTAACAAATACTAGTTATCATAATTTGGCGCCGTTTCCGGGGATTTGAACCTCATGAAAAGTATCCTGGTTGATGATCTTTTGAAGCGCCATAATTTACTCTTAATTTGTTGTAATCACATTTTTGTGTTTTATTAATTTTTCTAACTTTTACTTTGGTGTGGCTATCATTGTGTAGGGGTCTGAAGCGTTTTCAGCATCCCACAAGTCCTACTCCTTCCGCTCGATCACAGAGATGTCTGTTTAGAGAGCAAGTGCGAGAAAAACTTATAACGAACCAAGGAAATGCCACCGCTCCTTCTACTGTTGTCCCAGTTTTCCAGACTGCCGCTGGGACCTCATCAAATTCTGTCACATCTGCATATTTGCAAGAGGTGTTGCTCTATATCCCCACTGTGGTCCCTACCGTCATTCCCTATGCGCTGACACCGATTGAGGAGCAGCTCATGAGAGCCCTCAGTAGCATCCAACAGGGAATGGCGGGGCTGCAAGCGCAGCTCGCTCAGGTGGAGAAGGCCCAAGCCACGTAGGGGGCATTTATCGCTTCCCAAGCGGCTCAAGCTGCCAACACTGCTGCAATTCCCGCTACCATCACTCCCCCACCACCTATTGCTGAGCCTAACCAGAGGGCTGAGGGACACAGGACTACTGAGCGCCCGTTTGCTGAAGTCCCCATGGACGTTCATTACCAATCCCTTCTGGATAATACCTTAATTACTAGTTCTGTGCCCAGAGGCTCTGGCCATTATGAGGTGAAACCAACCCTCGTCAGCTTGGCGAGCCAGAGCCAATTTCATGGGCTGCTCAACGAAAGCCCATACGAGCATCTGCAGAACTTCAATAGGATCGCTGCCACCTCCAAATCTCACGGCATCACGGAGGACGCTGCAAAACTTATTCTGTTTCCATTTTCTTTATTAGGAGAAGCCAGGAAATAATTTGATAATCTTTATCCCATTCCTGTCTCTTTCAAGGAAGCAGCGCAGGCCTTCGTGAGTAAATACCATCCTGTATCAAAGACCATTCGCTAGAGGAATGAAATACTAACTTTCCAGATGGCGAATGACGAGACCCTTCCCAAAGCCTGGAGTTGATACAAACAATTGCTCCGCAACTGCCCTCATCATGAAATTTTGGACTTCATGGAGCTTCAAATTTTCTACTCAGGAATCACTTATGAACTGAGGATGTCGCTTGATGCAGCGGCAGGAAGCTCGTTGATGGAGCGTTGTGCCTCAGAAGCGAGGGCTTTGATTGAAAAGATGGCGGCCAATCAGACAAGTTGGCCAGAGTCCAACAGGCCCGAGCCATCGAGGGGTCTATACCAGGTTCCTGCTTTGGTCTCCCATGATGCACGGATAGTCAGTCTGTCTATCCAAGTCAAGGAGCTGTCTAAGCTCATGAAGCAGGACCTGCGTAACAAAGGGAAACAGGCGTTGCAGAAGGCTGCAGAAATTGAGGAGAATGCCTTTGCAGACCAACAATGTCCGCAGGTTGCTGAGTGCTCCACTGAAGAGGCTCAGAACCCAGCGGAGGTCTATTATATGGCTGGCACGAATGCCCCTTAATTCCAGCAGTTCCAAAAGGGGCAGGCTCAAGGCCCCGCTGGACCGTGTCCTCAGCAACAATTTCAAAGGCCACAACAGTTCGCTGCGCAACAATATCATCAAGGGGGATTTTATCCACATCCACAACAATATTATCAAGCCCTCCACTTTCCGCAACAGGCACCTGCATTTGCCCAACCTCCCACAGCAGCCCAAGCACCGCTGAGTCTGGAGGAATTCTGGAGGAACACAGAGCGAGTAAATCAGGTGTTCCAAATAAATACATTTGCTTCAATCAAAATGCTGGAAATTCAAGTTGGGCAGATAGCTGAAGCTATGAAGCTGAAGAAAAAAGGAACGTTGCCTCGGACAGTCCAGACAGTCTCGAACCAAGCGAAGGCCATCGAAATAAGGGGTGGGAAGCGGACACAATCACCACCACTGCTAGACAGAGGTACTAATAATTCTCCTACCCCTATTGTTGCTAACGTGCCTGTGCAGGATAAAATTATACAAATTCCAACTGAGGAAGAGGGTCCATCCCAACAACGAGCGATACCAACCGCTCGGGTGCCTGAACCGAAGAAAAAAGGGTCCCGCTCAGCCTTTGGCTCGAGCCCCCTTTCCTACACGATTGGGGAAGAAGGACAATTCCAGGGAATTTGATAAGTTTGTACATACTTTCCATAGTCTTCAATTACTATACCGTTTGCTGATGCTTTGTCACATATGCCACATTACGCTAAGTTTATCAAAGATATAATCAATCGAAAGCGGGCATTCCCTGATGAAGCGGCAGCGGTGCAACTGGAGAGTGTGTGCAGCGCCGTATTTAAGGAGGACCTCCCAAAGAAACTCAGTGATCTTGGGAGTTTTATTATTATTTGTACAATAGGAAATTTAGAGCCGATTAGGGCATTATGTGATCTAGGAGCAAGTATCAATCTTATGCTTTTCTCGTTTTTCTCTAAATTAGGGCTTTATGAATTAGAAGCATGCAGAACTGTAATTCAGCTTGCCGATAAATCAATAAGACTTCCTAAAGGAATTATTCGTGATGTACTCGTGCAAGTGAACAAATTTATTTTCCCTGCAGATTTCATCATTATGAAAATGAGCGAAGATCGCAAAATTCCAATCATATTAGGGAGACCTTTCCTGGCCACCGCTCAAGCTACTATAAACGTCGCCCAAGGCAAAATTTCATTGAGCTTCAATGGTGATAAAGTCACATTTTCAATGAACCAAGCACTACATCAACCTCGGGAAGAAAATTGTGATTTTATCAATGCGTTAAATGAATTATCAACTTTTGAGAGCTATATAACACTTGAAAATCTGGAAGGAATTTCAGATAATGGGTCCCTTGAGCTGGAAGATGAAGAGGACTCATGTGAGGCAAGCGATGAGACGCCAGCGCCCACTTAATCCATTGAACGAGCCACGAGGGAACCAGCAAGCGACACCAACATAAAGGACAAGCTGAAGAAATTACATGAGCACCTCAAATACATATTCCTTGGGCCGGAGGAGAGTTATCCGCTGATAATCTCTGCCTCACTGTTTCCGGACCAAGAGGCTCAGCTCGTCTCACTTCTCAAAAGAAGAAAAGCGGCGTTTGCATGGAAGATCACAGACATCACTAAGCCATGCAGACAGCCTCAGCGGCGATTAAATGAAAATATGCAAGAAGTGGTAAAAAAAGAGGTGATCAAGCTATTCGATGCAGGGATCATATACCCTATCAGTGATAGCCAATGGGTCAGCCCAACCTAGGTGGTTCTCAAGAAAGGAGGTTTCGTTGAACAAACGAGCGACGAGGGGGAGGTCTTCATGACAAGACCTGTCACTGGATGGAGGGTCTGCATCGACTACAGGAAATTGAACTCAGCCACGAAGAAGGATCATTTCCCGCTTCCCTTCCTTGATCAATGCCTTGAGAAGCTCGCAGGACACGAATACTACTATTTCCTCGATGGCTACTCAGGCTACCACCAAATTTCCATCAAACCGGAGGACTGTGAGAAGACTACATTCACTTGTCCATATAGGACGTTTGCTTACAGGAGGATGCCGTTCGGGCTCTACAACGCCCCGGCCACCTTCCAGTGGTGTATGTACCATATTTTCAGTGATCTCCTGGACTTCTGCACAGAAGTATTCATGGATGACTTCTCGGTTTATGGCAAGACATTTTCCAGATGCCTGAATAATCTGGAAAAAGTGCTTCTCCGTTGCATTGAGACTGATGTTGTGCTGAACTGGGAGAAGTGTCACCTCATGGTAAATGAAAGAATTTTCTTGGGTCATAAGATCTCATCTGCCGTTATTGAGGTAGATAGATCGAAGGTTAGTGTAATCAAAAAGATGCCAGCGCCCCCGAATGAGAAAGGAGCGCCCCCGGTTATAGGTTTTACTGCAGTTTCATCAAGGGCTTCAGTCAAATCACGCAACCGCTCACATCAATGATGTGCAAAGACTCTCACTTTCACTGGTCAAGCGAGTGTGAGAAGGCCTTCCGAGTTTTGAAGGGAAAGCTTACCTCCCCTCCTATAATTTCAGCACCAGTGTGGAGCGAGCCATTCGAGCTGATGACGGATGCAAGTGATTATAGCGTCGGCGCTGTATTAGGACAAAGGGTGGAATCCAAGTTGAACGTTATCTACTATGCAAGTAAATCATTGGATTCCGCTCAGAAGAATTACACTATAACCGAGAAGGAGCTGCTAGCCATTGTCTTCGCTTTCAAGAAGTTCAGACAGTATCTTATCGGAAGTAAGACCATTGTTCACACTGACCGTACTATCAAATATTTGATGGAGAAGAAGGAGATGAAGGCCCGCTTGATTAGATGGGTTCTGTTGCTCCAAGAATTTGATATAGAGATCAAGGATAATAAGGGAAAAGAAAATCATGTGGCCGATCACCTCAGTAGGCTAAGCCAAGAAGAGGACATATCTCCTGGAATCAATGAACAATTCCCAGATGAGAAGTTGTTCCTGGTGCAAGCGAAGGAGCCATGGTTTGCTGACTTGGCAAATTTTTTAACTACAACACAGTTTCCAGCACATACTGTACAACGGGAAAAGAAGAGATTGCTCAGTTTGGCAAAGGATTATTTTTGGGATGAACCTTATTTGTTTAACATCAGCTCAGATGGGATTATCCGCCGCTGTGTAGCGGAATCTAAAATCCCGCTGATCTTAAACAAATGTCATGGGTCCCATGTAGGAGGGCATTTCGCTAGCCTGCGCACAGCGGCCAAAGTTTTGCAGTCGGGTTTCTTTTGGCCTACCCTACAGAAAGATGCAGATGCCTTTGCCAAATCTTGCGACAAGTGCCAAAGATTGGGATCTATTTCGAAGAGGGATGAGATGCCCTAAACTGGAGTCTTGTTTGTGGATATATTTGATGTATGGGGGATAGACTTTATAGGCCCCTTTCCAAATTCTAATGGGAAATTATACATTCTGGTGGTGGTGGATTACGTGAGCAAGTGGGTTGAAGCGCAGGCGCTCTCAACTAATGATGCTCAATCAGTGATCCGCTTCCTGAAATATACTATATTCCCATGGTTCGGGGTTCCCAAAATGATAATAAGCGATGAAGGCACCCATTTTGTTAATAAGGCGCTGCAATCTTGCCTTCAACAATATGGTGTTCGTCAACATCTAACTACCCCCTATCACCCACAAGCGAGCGGTCAGGTGGAAGTTTCAAATCAAGAAATCAAACACATCCTCCAGACCACAGTAAATAAAAGTCGCAAGAATTGGGCAGAGAAATTGGACGATGCGCTGTGGGCATACAAAACAACCTTCAAGACTCCAATAGGAATGTCCCTATACCGGCTTGTGTATGGAAAAGCTTGCCATTTACCTCTGGAACTCGAGCATCGCGCGTATTGGGCCATCAAGTATCTCAATTTTGATCTTCTCCCTGCGCAGAAGAAGCGCGCTAAAAGATTGCTCGATCTGACTGAGTTCTGGTATCTTTCATATGAGAGCGCAAAACTCGATAAGGAAATGATGAAGTTCTATCATGACAGGAAGTTGAAGAAGAAAGAATTCGTCGAAGGATCCAAAGTGCTTTTATATGACACTAGACCCCACTTGTTCCCAGGCAAAATTGAAATCACAGTAGACTGGGTTGTATATAGTTAAACAAGTGCTGCCAAGTTGAGCTATAAGAATAAGCAATGTGGACAATCCTAGAGAACGCGATTCCTTCCTGGTCAATGGAGCGAGACTGAAACCCTATATCGAAGGGCCTATACTGCAGCAAGCCAATGCAGATATTAATCTGGTGGAGGTTCAGAATCTCGTTCGATGATAGAATTTCAAGAAGAAAATCCAGAAGCCTAATCTTATATCCGCCAACTTTACAGCTTTCTTTTATCGCTTTCTTAGTTAGTATTTACCGTTTTCCTAGTTAACTTTACAGCTTCCTCTTATCGCTTTCATAGATAGATTTTTTTAATTCTTCCCGCTTTCGTAGTTTAGATTTATAGTTTTTACTTATCCCCTTGATTAGAGTAGTGTTATCGCTTTAAATAGTTAGGATTATCGTTTTCTAGGAGTAGTTAAATGTTAGAATTTTAACTTTTAACCTGAGCCTGACCAAGCCTGCCATCGCTTTGTTTGTTTCACCCTGATACTCACTGGGGGAGCAGTATCGCTCACCCAGTACCGCTTCCATCACCACTTGAGTGTCACCCTTAGGTAAATAGAAGTGTTGCTTTACCCGCTCGTCCGCCCTGAAAACCCACCCTTATACCTTTATAAGTAGATATATTGGACTAGGCAGGGCTCCACTTGCCCTCCAGACGAGCGATAAAAGAAATCTATAAATACCCCAATCAACAGTCATTTTTCACTTTTGTCCAGTAACTTCCTCAAGAAGCTTCAGTAACCGCCACTTCTCCACACCCAAAATTTTCAAAATCTCGACTATTCAACCAACAATAATTTCATCTAAGGTAAGATCTAGGTTAAAATTAGTCCATAGACTCGATTTCATGGTTGATTTTCCCTGATTTAACATTCAATAACACAGAATCACAAATTATTTTCGCGATAACTGACTGTTCTTCATTTTTGCGGAAATGTTTATATGTTTGATTTCTGTGAATCTAGGTCTATTATCTGTTAGATTTAGATACAATAACTGATGTACTTGCTTCGTGTGGATCAATTTTCCAATAATATGTATGTCATATGTTGTTCTGTGATTTTTCCCTTTTTCACAACGTAACACTCACAGTAGTGCTCTGTTTGTTGTGAGGGGGAGGAACTAGGGTTAAAATCATTGAGATTGTGGAAATGATTGCCTATACATAAATGTTGTTAGCATTTTAAAGTAGTAAGGTAGGATTCATAAATTTCTTATGTTAAACAATAACTCTGGAAACCCTAGGTTCAGGATACGCTTGACAAAATAGATCCAACCAAGCAAGAAGCGTTAAGGAAGGAGTTCGAGAAGGTTGAGAAGAGAGTCCAAAGGATCAAATCCATGGATGGACGAAAGGTGGTGACAACTACCTCAGGGGCTAAATTTGTGAAACCAACGCCGCCTGAGGCATACTATCGGATGAGGAGGGTGTTAGAGCTGACAGAGGACTGGGGGAAGCTCAGACAGCTTAAGTCACTGGCCTTCAGAAAATTCATTCCAGAGTTCCCAGAAGATTACCTTAGATTTGAGTATACTGAGGAAACAGACCAGAGGTATCCAGTGAGCGATTGGTGGTTGGACTACGAAGAGCTGAAGAAGTACCAGCTAAAGCAGCTGAAGGACAAATTTTCCTACCACAAAGAGCCGCCAACGAGAATGAAGCCGTTCAGAGGCAACACCTCCAAGAAGAATGCGGCCGATGCTGCCAAGGATATGTTGAAGTCCAAACAATTTTATAGCCTCCACTTCGTCAACATTGAGGCAGCTGCGGCTTATGAAAAGATGAAGGCAATGGAGATCCTTTATGGGAGAGGATTTGACCCCGAGAAGATTACAGGCCCGCTCGCTGACTGGCTAGAGGAGCGAGGTCTGCTATGGTTGATTGAAAATCCCAGTGATCCAGTGGATGTATCGCTGGTGAGGGAATTTTATGCAAATCTGAACCAGGCTGAGAGTCTAAAGAATGTATACATTCAAGGAAGATTGGTAGACTGCTCAGCTAGGAAGATCAACCGACTTCTGGGTTGGGAACACCACTACCCCACCCAGGAGATGAGGGACAAACTAAGGGCAACGGAGATCTGCAGCTCGCTTGAGCTGCAGACACTTTACAGGACTTTCGCCACCACCCCTGCATACGAAAAGAGGAACTTAAAGTTTGGGTCGGTGGACGAAGAGAAAAAGGAATGGGTGAAGTGGTCGCTGAGCAGAGTAATGATCACCACACACACCACTGACATCCGTCCTGACTTCCTCCTTGCCCTTCGCTCGATTATGAAGAAGACTGCTAACGTGGATTTGGGCGCAATCACCGGTATAGACATTTGGGATAGAAGAAATGGAGATAGAACACTTGGTCACGGAACCTTAATCACAGAGCTATGCCGATGCGCGGGCGTCGATCTGCCCACTCCAGCCTCAGAACTTCAAATGAAGCGGCTGTTCCCAGCGGCCTTCCACAAAAACTGGCTGGAGTCCAAGGGGTTCACTCTTATCTCCAAGCAGAGAAAGAGGAAAGCACAAGCGGCAGCGCCCCCTCCACCAAAAAGAAAAATGAAGGTTGTGGGGGGGGGGGGGAATAGTAAGAGAGAAGGTGACACCTCAGACTGAGCCCGATTCTGGGAGGACAATCTCCAATGAAACTCCCAGCGATGAGGAGGAGGAAACCCTCCACTTCGCTCGGGAGATAGAGAAGGATCTTTTTGGGGCAGAAGAGGCCAGGAGTGATAAGAGAGGAAAAGCGCCAAAGGCAGCCGCTGGCGAGAAGAGATCAAAGAAGAAGGAAGACTCTGCTCCAGTGCCTGTCAAGAAGCCGAGGGTCAAGGAAGCACTCCGAAAAAATCCAACACCCCCTCGGCAAGCGACAAGGCAGGAGAAAGGGAAGGGGAAAGCGGTGGATATAGAAGTAAGCGAGGACACGATCCCTCTTTCCAGACTACGGAAGGGGATCGTCATCAGAGAACCCACTGCTCAACTCGAGAGACCTTCGCCAGTAAGGGCAGCGATGGTAGAGGTGTCACCCACAGTGCCTAGTCTGCTTGGCGATGAACCTGTTCCCTTGAACCAGCAGGGGGCAGGTGAACCAACTGCTGCTGGAACATGCAAGGAAAACCGCACCCATTAACCAGCGGGGAGCGGTGGAGCCTACTGCTGCTGGACCAGAGGAGGAGCGGGAGACTGTGCTTACCGAAGAAACCATCGGCGGGATCGATGTCACAGTGGAGTCCTACAAGGAATATCCCACCGAGGTCCCCGCTGCCACAACTGCTGAAGCTGCCAATGAAGCCGAAGAGGTGGAGGCAGTAATTTCAAATTTTCCACTTCTGTAAGTGTCCCCACGCAGCCCAAGAACACCAACCATGACTGGGACACCTGCAGAAACTCTGACTCCGGCCTTAGCCAAATCAGAAAAAACAATCATCGATGAGGAGGAGGATGAAGAGGAGAAGAAGTTCCAAGAGAGACAAGCTCCGTTGTTCGCCGAAATACAACGCCTTGAACAACTTCGGCAGCTCGAGCGACAGAAGAAGAGGAAGATGAAGGTGCTGGTCAAGTTGCTCAAGTATTGGAAGCTGCTGACTCAACTCCAGCTGCGATTCAGAAGATACCTAGAGCGAAAGAAGGCAAAGTAGCTAGAGTATGAGGCAGCAAGGCAACTGGGTTTCTGCAGGGGCGTCACCCCTGAACCAGCACCCGATTCCCAAAAGGAAGAAGTACCAGTGGAGATCAGTTTGGCTGAGTCCGAGAGACAGTCACCAGCAGCAGCGGAAGTAGGACCATCAGCTCCCCGCTCGTCACTTGAAAATATTGAAAGAAGACTGGAGGAACTCGACTCAGGCATACTCAGCCAATACCTGATGACCCAGACCTTGATAGATACTTATGCAAGGAGCTTGGCTGAGGAACTGGCCACTGGCAAAAAGGCAAATGTCGCACTAGAAGCGCATATAGAAGCGCTGGAGACTCAAGCTGCAAGCATGGGTACAACGCTGACCAAGATTTTGAAAGGACTCGCAGCTCTCACCCAACAAAACGCCATCCTCATGGAGCAACAGCTTGACACAGCTAGAAGTCTCCAACAAAGGGAAGATCTAGTGCGGCAGCTATCTCGAAATTTCCCTCAGGGGTGAGGACCCTCAAGCGAGAAAAGAAACTGAAGAAATAGTCCTCCCCCATGTACATAACTCAGAAATGGCAAGGGCTGTACATAACATTGATCAACGAAACAACAATTTTTTGGTAACAAATGATATTTTTCTTTACTGTATGCCTAACATAATCTGAAGTATGTGTTCTTATTTGAAATGCCTGTAATATCCTGCTGAGTTAACTTTGTGATATGTTTTAGAGTAAAGTTAGATGACTTAAACACATCAGACCAAGTAATTGTCCTTCGAACTACACAATAACTCGAACATTAACGTTAAACTAAGTAACAACGAAAGAGACTTGTGAAAATTAATGCCCCCTTCGTTTCAAACTTTTTCATACTCAATAGGGCAAGCGGACCTATGTTTTTCAACTGTGTTAAAAAGAAATAACTTGAAAAGAGAAGTCATTAAATATGGTTTAAGAAACAGTGTGAGCAAAGCAGGGAGGACTTATCATTACAAAGGAACTTAAAAGGCTTAGGTACGTGAGAATAAAATAAGATCTTGAGCAGACACAATGTTTGTTTGAAACTCTCAATCCAAAAAAAAAAAACGATTCTCTGCACCCTTCGGCTGAAGGTCTCCTTGATCAAAAAAATATTCCCTCTAAGCAAGCAAAGTAGACGAAACCCGGATAACTCCAATCATGTTAAATCAATTGGCAAACTGAATACTTATGGTTCCTTCATTCCTATTTGAGGTTGACATTACCCCCAATCATAGCACTGGTTGTTAACAATTCTTGATTGCAGTGAATGGAATAACCTTGTGATCTTTTGATGCAATTTGTTTGAGGACGAATAAAGGTTTAGTGTGAGGAGGTTTGATGACTCCAAATATGAGCATATTCTTAGTTTGACAAAACTATGGATTATTCAAATTTCTGTATAAAAACCATCATAATAACCCATTAATGGAATACATTATTGATCTATATCGCTTGGCATGATCCATACTTCGTTGTTGAGATTATTAACGATTTTTGTCCTTTTTAAGCGGTATCCTGGTACCAAAAAAGCTAAGCCATGCGCCACACGCGATAGCCTCCTCCGCTCGCAAGCGCCCAGAATATCTACTGAAAAAGACTAAGGCACGAGAGGCAAGCGGTAGCTTCCACCGCTCACAAGCGATAGCCCATCCCGCTTGCAAGCGACAACCCAGACACCCACCGCTGTAGTGCGTCACCAGATTTCGACTAAGTGTTCCAACTGCAACGGTTCAGCCATTTCATTTCTAGCCAGCACAAGCGAGTCTAGCTGCGCTGATGCTCTCCAGCTTTGGCAAGCGAGGAAGATCTGAGCCTTTACAATTCAATGCAAGCGAAGCGGGCACCCTGAGAGTTATGGCCAACAACTACTCCAACAGAATAACTACCCGCAACCGCCTAACTGCCCAGCGGTTGGACCGCCCAGCAACTACTCGCAACCGTCCCAATTCACCTACTATAAATAGGGCCAGATATCTCTATGTAAATAACTTTGATTTTTGGAGTACTTTTAGCAATTACTTTTTGCAGTCCAGTCATCTTCCTGTCTCCGAGAGCTCAAACCCTATAAAGGAGTTCTACACAGGAATTGCCAAGGGAGTAGGGATTTCCCTCATCCCTTGGCCAAGTCTTTACCGCTTTCTTAGATTAGATTACTGCTTTCAATTACAGCTTTGTAGTTCTAGTTTTACCAGCTTTAGTAGTAATTAATGAAATATCATTCAGTTCTCCATCCTCATTTCTTCCACACTTTATCCATACTTATATAAACTTTGAATTTAAAGAACTTCATTTCACTTGTTTAGAGCATGAGAAGAATTGATTAATCTGAGCCTTGTTTTGCGCCAAAAGTGGTTTCAAGGTAGTTCAATGTAGTTAAGTACGCGGGAGCCTTGTCGATCTGCTTAACTACTATTCTGAATTCAATTTTGATTAAAAAGAAGTAACAGAAAGGTAAAGCCACTAATGAGGCAGAAGTTGGGATAATTAATGGGGCATAGACGGTGGTCTATTAGGCCACAGAGATTCCTAGTGACAGTAGGGTTTCTTTCTTATAATATTCCGATTTTGGGTGTCATTGAAGTCTTGTTGTAAATCCCTTAAGGTCAAATTCCAGTGTTATGAATTCTTTACATTTTAATTTATATAATTACATCAGCTATTTCTAACCGTTTCCGTAATTTACATATATTTTCGTTAACACATTTACACCATTTGCTCATTACATCCAGGGGAATCTATCCATTTAGTAACGCACAAGTCAGACGCAACACCTCTCCTTCACTCTCTATCGCTCACCTATATACATATATATATCATAATGTGTCACCCGCTCATGTCCCGTTCACTCGGTAACCGCCATTCATCCATGTCCCGTTCACTCGGTCCCTGCTTCCGCTCATGTCCCGATAATCTGACTACCGTCGGCACTTCACTTTACGCATTCGCTTTGCTCGCTTCCGCTCACCTCTTTTACCGCTTTCAAATAGACTAGAAGTTTTGATCCGCCGCAAGCGGATCATTTCCTGCAATTCTCATCGCTTTTTCAAGATCTTCACCATTTGAAATTCATGACTTAAAATACTTGTGTTCGACCTAGAAACTCACCAGTAAAAAGATATAAATAATTGTGATAACTACTCAGGGTCTACAACCACAAAATCTACTATATCTGATCGTTTTTCTATATACATCACTCACTGATTTTCGTATATAAATTTCCTGTGGATTTGTACAAATTAAAACTAACAAATACTAGTTATTAACTTGCCAATGAGGTCATGAAAGATCGAATTGATGGCCCTCTGATAAGTTGCCCCTGTATTCTTCAAACCGAATGACATAACCGTTCATTCATAAATACCTAAAGCTCCTGGACACCTGAAAGTTGTCTTATGAATATCTTCTTCTGCCAAAAAGATTTGATTGTAACCTGCATAACCATCCATCAGACTGAGGATTTTATGTCCTGCTACTGAATCAACCAGCATATCGGCCATAGGCATCGCATATTCATCCTTAGGAGTGGCTATATTAAGATCTCGGAAGTCAATACAAATTCTGATCTTACCATTCTTTTTAACTACTGATACGATGTTTGACAACCATTCTGCATAATGGCAGGGCCGAATAAAGCCCACTTTAAGAAGTTTCTGGATCTCTTCTTTGATTTGAGGCATCAAATCAGGACTCATACGTCTTGGAGACTGCTTGTGAGGTTTAAAACCTTCTTTAATAGGCAACCGATGCTCTATCAGACTTCGTTCCAAACCAGGCATTTCCGAGTAATCCCAAGTTAAACAATCAATATTATTCTTAATAATCTCAAGTATCTCCACCTGTTGCTCCTTAGACAAATAATTACTTATTCTTACCATTTTCGGAACCAGGTCGGTTCCTAAGTTGAATTCCAACAAAGAGTCTTTAATCGGGGCTACCATCATACCTTCCGGTTTTGTCGGCTGCGCTGTGAAACTAGTATCTCGAAATCCACTGGAGACAAATCATGAATTCCTTTCCCTAACTTCTTGAGGGTCTTTAATGGCATAACATTGAAAACGGCTCCATTGTCTACGAAAACCTTCGTGATTGGTTTCCCGCAAATGTGTGCATTAACATACAGAGGTTTCAAATGAGATGTTGTGCCCTCTGGGATAGGAGGAAAAACTATGGGAGGAATTTTTGACTGAAAATCAGGATCTGAAATCTTCGCCCATTCTGGTTCTCCGTAGAATCATCCACCAGACTTGCCCATAAAAGTTCTTCTTCAATCCAATAAACTTATGTCATTCGGCAGGGGACTCGTGGACCTAGCCGAGATTTGACAGATCTTGAATCTACTTCTGTTGTACGAAATTCTTCTCCTGCCTCGTTTCCAGGTTGGGTTGACAGTGATTCTAAATGAAATTCTTCAAGAGATGGATTAATGTTGATCCGTTTACAATACTAAAATCTGAACCCTTCAATTTTTTCGTCTGATGCTTCTTTACCCATCTCTGTATGGACCGACTTCTTGTCGGATCATCAGATGCGACTTGGAAGTCATTTGGCTATCTTGTTGAAAGGACTCATTTCATGTACCTCGCAGCATACCTCGTTTAGCATTACGAATTTCGGTACGATACATACCTAGAAATCGAGGGTCAATATCAACTGGTAAAGGTTTTTTATTCCGAACCCAATTGCTTCCGACCAGGCCAGCCTTTCTAGTCGGATGGTCTTGGACCAATACTTGGTCCTTCAGTTCCACATCAAAAGAACCGTCTTGGTTATCCCATTTTTCTGCCACTGGCTTTTCATAAATCTTGAATCTTTCTTTTTGTTGGCAATTGTTTGACTGATCTATTATTTTTTATCTGGGAGTTGCTCGTATGTAAACCATTGTTGTGGTTACTTTTGGGAAAGGCTGTTGTTCTACGCCCAAAGTAATATATTTGAGCCGTCCTGCCTTGATGGCCTTTTGAATTTCCTTTCGGAAGTGTGTGCATTGGCTTGTACTGTGTGTGAATGAATTATGCCACTTACAATATGGTCTTCCTTTGATTTCTTCTTTAGTAGCCAATCTTTGCCCTTTTGGAATTCGGATATGTTCATCTTTCAATAGGATATCAAAGATTTCGTCAGCCTTTGAACTATCGAACGTAGGTTGATCCCTTCCCTCAGTTCCTGGCAATGGTTTCAATTTGGAACACACATAAGGCTTTCCAGAGATGATTTCGGCTATCATTTCTTCCGTTTGATTAAAATCAGGGCTATATGTTTCCGTTTCCATACTAGCCATTTGTTGGACTTTATTACGCCTGAAATTTTGATCTTTTTCTCTGAAAAGAGATTCTGAACATCCAACCTTGGATGCGAGACTTGCCAGATCTTCTACATCATATGCAGTGAGTGCTTCTCTCAACCGAACATGCATATTGCGGACCACTAAATTGGTCATCTCCTTTTCATTAATTACAGTAGGGCATCTTCCTTTCATCAATCGTACCCTTTCTATAAACTGTGAGGCTGATTATTCTGGAAATTGTTTCATTTCCAACAAATCAGTAAGAGAAACGGTTGGCAAAGGGTTGAAGAATCTAGCATGGAACGTCATCTCTAAACCTTCCCAGGTTTGTATTTGTCCAGGTGGTAAATTGACAAACCACGAAAAGGCTGTCCTAGTAAGAGACAAACCAAATAGTTGTAGTTTATAAAAAAGGATTATTACCAATCTCTCCTAATTGCGTTGTGAATCGACCCATATGTTCTATGGTGGAGGATCCATCTTCTCATGAGAAAGTATGAAAGTCGGGTGGTCGATAATTCCTTGGGAGAGGGTAATCGTTAATGATCCTTTCTGGAAAAGGTCTTTGATAGGCAGGGCGGTTGGCCATATGGGGATTCATACCGAAATGAATCCTCAAGACATGCGCAATTTCTTCAGGATCCAAACAAGGTTGTTGATGATCATAGATATGAATAGGATCATGCATATGTCCTCCTTGCCTATCTTCCCTTACTATGTTCAGCTGAGTGTTATCAACTCTTGGTCCCAACGGAACATTATTTGGGAAGGTTAAAGGAGTCTTCTCCCTATCTGTTCGGTTGAGAGTTGTGGCACTTGGAATTGTACTATCAACATATGATGGCCTTGCAAACGTTGATCATGGAAAAGTCGCCTGAAAGCGAGAAGGTGACAAGGCTGGAGGCGTGTTTGAATGTAATGTGACTTGGACAACACCTGATCCAACATGTTATGCATCAAATTCTGTTGATCGTGTAGCATTGTTTGGATGGTAGTCATCTGTTGATTGTTCAATTGCTGGACATAAGTCAACCATTCATGTTACATTTGAGATGTCCCTCTTGTAGTAGGAACAACTGTGGTTGGATTTAATGTCGTTGCAGAAACTCCGACACCGGTGGTGTTGTTCTGAGATTGAGTGCTTGCCATAGTATTTCTACTAATAATCCGCCAAGAACGCAAACGTATGAAGTCGTTGTTGGAAGTAGGATTAGCTATCTTGCTTTCACTCCCACTGTGGTCGCCAATTTGTTGTTTGATTTTTTCAACAAAACAAAGTAAAATTCGAAAATATTATCGAACTTGAATGAAAAACTTAATTGTATCACAAAATAGTGAATGCATTAAAATACAAGGTGACCTCAAAGGAAATTTGCAATTCATTTTTTTTGGGTAAACTGTTTTTTTAGTCCTGTAACTAGACCCCTTTATCATTTTAGTCCTGTAAGTGGAGCCTGTCGCAAACTAGTCCCATAAGTGAAAAATTTTCGTTGTTTTAGTCCTCCGGCGCCGGAGACGTCCGCGTGGCTCGCCGGAGGTGACGTGTCCGCCAGGTGTCCCGCCAGGTCAGCGACACCTGGCGGACACGTGGATTTTCTTTTTCATGTTTTTTTAAATACAAATAAAATTTGAAATAAATTAAAAATAAGTTTTTAAAAAAATTAAAAAAATAAATAAATAAATAAATAAATCCACGTGTCTGCCAGGTCAGCGACATCTGGCGTACACGTCACCTCCGGCGAGCCACGCGGGCATCTCAGGCGCCGGAGGACTAAAACAACGAAAATTTTTCACTTATGGGACTAGTTTGCGACAGGCTCCACTTACGGGACTCAAATTATAAGGGGGTCCACTTACGGGACTAAAAATACAGTTTACCCTTTATTTTTTTAAGATGCCCGCCCAGAAAGGACCTGAATCTTTAAATATTCCCTAAGGAAACGTTTTAAAACGTCGTCTGGTCGGTTACAGCAACTGCCGTCAACTGCCCCCACATATTACTCCTCCACTGACACGTGTCTTAACCGTCTCACCAACCGCTCCCGCTAGTTACAGAACCCAACTGGCTCAGCCGACCGCCTCTGAACACCTTATTTCCTCAAATGGGCGGCTGTCCCAACCGACTACTTAGCCATCGATTCTCCTACCCAAAATAACCCTTGGCTCCCTGGACGGACGACAGGCCAACCGACTACCTCGATAAACCCGTAACCACCTGATGGGCCCAAAGACAGGCCCACCTCTCCTCTTATTTTGGGCCAATTACTCTAATTATAAATTTCATACTCAACAAATATATTTATATAATTCACTCTCTTTTTTTCTCTCATCCTTCCATGCTATCAATTCGGTATGCCACTTTTTTTTTCTTTCTCTCGTCCTTCCATCCAACCAATTTGGTCTGCCACTTCTCTTTTAATTTTCGTTCTTCCTCTCATCCTTTCATCTGACCAATTCAGTCCGACACTTCTAGTAGAGAATTATCTTTTTAATAATAAAAAAACTATAAAAAGTATGATATAAAAAAATAATTATATAATTTTTTTAAAACTATATAATTCATTTTCTTTATTTCTCTCTTCTTTTCATCCGATCAATTCGGTCAGTCACTTCCTTTTTGTTTCAAAATATCTATATTCATGTTATTTATTTATTTAAATTTATATATTCATATTCCTATAATATAATTTTTAAAATTTAATTAGAAATTTAAAACATATTAATATATATAATTTTGTAGAGAATAATTTAACTCATACAACAGATTAATATATAAAATAAATAAATCACAAAAATATTCTACCAAAACAAAAAGCTTCGCGGCGTAGCGCACATGTATATATATATAAGTTTTGTATATAGGACAATAGTTATACAATATCAAAAAGTCTATATTATCATAACAAATATATCCGGATTTATTTGTTTTAGTGAAATGATTATATATATATTTAGAAGACTATAAAAATTATGTAAATAATACAAAAATAATGAATATGATTAATATTATGTAAATAATATAAAGATAATGAGAATGGTTAATATGTTAATATTTTTTAAAAAATAAGTTCTTGAAAATTGTATTTTTTGAAAAAAAAAAAAAAACAGAACACACCATGCGTATTTATGAGATACGTTCTAATAGAATTAACATTCATACTATGTTAATTTCAAGATTAATTATGGCGGCAGTCTGTAGATTAGGAGAGAAAATATCAGAAAAATCACTATTTTTCTTTTCGTTATTTTTATTTATGTTGTTTAAAAAAAAAAAAAATCTATTTACTCTCTAAAATTTGAGATTTTTTATTTTTTATTTTTTTTCTGAGATTTTTCGATGCATTAATTAAGAAAGAAATACCATAAGATATACTATTGATATTATTATTGATAATTTTGTATTTAAAAATGCTATAAAAAAAATACTCCTTCGTCCCACTTACTGTATCCACCTTTCTATTTATATATGTCTCATTATTGTGTCACTTTTTTTTTTAAGAAATTACACACTTTAATTACATATTAAGTTTTTTTTATTTTAATTAGACTTAGTTATCTTTATCTTAATTTAGAATTAGTTTTATTATACGATAATTATTTTACTAATACATTCTTAATTATTTATTAATTATACCCTTCGAAATCCGTATTTTACTAAGGGATTATATTTTATTTACTTATTTGATTTTTATTATAAATAAAAAAAAATATCATTATATATATATATATTTCGGATGAATCCTTGAAAGTCAATGACCAACTCTAATTTTGAGTTTGAATTTTCGATTAGCTTGTTTTAAATAATATGTGTGGGCAAAAAATTCTGTTATTTTTAGTAAACACAAAATTTATACAAATTATATTTGATTTGAATTTAAAGCGGGTCCTATTCTCTAAATGGGTCCTTTGATTCTCCTTCCGAGACGATTTATTTTCCAACTTGGTTTTCGATGGTTTTTTTGATCCGAAGAAGTTTGGTCTTCAGTTTGAGTTTGCCGGCTTTTGGAGGGTTTTGGTCTCCGTGCGGGCGATTTGATCGTCAGCTTTGGATTTGATGTCTTTTTTTAAAACAATCCGAAGCTTTGATCTTTGATTTGGCTTTGCCGTTTTTGGAGGACTTTGGTCTCCGTGTGGGCGATTTGATCATCGTCTTTGGATTTGTTGTCTTCTTTGGACGATCCACGACTTTGGCATTTGTTTTGGCTTTGTCGCTTTTGGAGGACTTTGGTCTCCGTATTGGCGATTTGATCATCGTCTTTGGATTTGTTATCTTCTTTCGACGATCCGGACTTTGATCTTTGAGGAGGTAGATTTGGTGCTCCGTAACGCTTTTGGCAGCGTGTCCCTTTGACTTTTGGATCGAAGAGGGCCGAGTTTGCGCATTTTATGAAGAACGCGATGAACACCTCGAAGCTTTGAGAGAAACTTTGAAGACCCTCCCTTGGCTTTGACGAATTCCTCGACGGCTTTGAGAGCTTTGATCCTTCCCCCGGCTCAGACATACGACGAAGAACGTTAACTTCATCGATTCGCCAACCAATATTGGATCATTTGTCCAAATCGGTGACTTTTCGACGAAGAACGCTTCGAAGGACACGAAGAACAATGAAGAACATTGTAGAGAGTCTAAAGAGACTTACCCTTGCGCGAGTCTTCAAATGAACTTCGGTGTCTCAAATGAATTGGCCATGGCTCCTATTTATAGGGGATGGGTGGCCTTTGTAATACCCCGATTTTTGGAGTGTATAAAATAATATTATTATAGCAAATAAATATTTTTATAATATTTTGGAATCAAGCAATTAATATTCTGGAATAAATTTTATTCCAATTTTATATATTGATTATGATTAAAAAGACTGTTAAATGGATAAATATCAATGAGAATGAATATATAATTTAATAATATAATATAATAAATAAATAAATAAGATAAAGATGTTAATGTTAATAATAATATAATATATATATATATATATTTATAATATATATATATATAACAAGCAAACTTACCTGCGAAGCGAAGAAGGCAGAGGAAGAAACGCGAAGGAGAAGAAAGGAGAAAAAGAAAAAAAGAAAGAAAAAAATTTAGTCGTTCGATTTTGATTCCGATTTCGGTATTGTATTATTTGTTTTACGTAGAATTTAATTATGGATTTTAATATGAATTATATTGAGAATATTAAATTAGAAATTCTTCAAAAATTTATAACTGGCTATTTGGCTATTTAATCGACGAATTTCTTTAGCTAATAGCCTATTCGTAGTCCTAGCATTATATTCTGAGAATTTCGTATCGATCCGAGTTGAATTGAAAACGGCAGTGTACTGCACCTACCTGTTTATTCATATCTCTAACTATTTTTATTTAATAATCGAGCGATATAAATATTATGAGGTATAAGAGTTTTATAGCTAGAATATCGTAGTCTACTAAATATAAAAGTTTGAAACGCTAACTATAGAAATTAGCTTTTGAATAAGCAGGTAGCTCTTATGTATAAGTATATAGCTCAGTTGATTTGAGTAAATAATGGGGCAGGTGTACGTTGGAAAAGATTTGGGTGAAATTGCGGGAGCTAGGGAGTGTCGATAAGAGGTAAGCAGTAGGGAATTAAATCTAATTCTAAGAAATTAGGTATGCATGTTGCATGCGATTCTGATTAATATGTTAATGTGATATTATGTGAATCATTTTGTCAGTGCATATATTATTTATATATATGTGTGCGTATGCATGTGGGAGACTTCACGGTTTATGATATTTGATATACGTATTTGATCGCATTGGTGAATTTATGAAAAGGAGGATAGGTGAGCTGTCTCACCAGCCCTTTTCGGTAAATTCACTTATTTGGCATGTTGCACACATATTGCACGGTTTATCGGATATGATTTATGGATCTATCGTCTAGTCACCGTGTGCGGTAGTGCTAGGCGAGGGCATCATCTGGGGTTAGGATATTCGACCCCGATGTACCGTAACACTTTGGCAATAGTGGACGATAGTAGTCGGACAACTGGGTGACTTAGTCGCACGGTCATTCAGGGATTAGACCCATGGTAGTTGAGACGTATTTGGTCTAATCATTCGTGTTAGGTGTTGTTCTACTCATTGGGCTGGCCACTAGTGAGGTCTACCGGTAGTTTAGGATCATATGCCAAACTCCAAACGTGATCCCGTTAGGGCGCGCGAGGAGGAGTAGAGTTTCCGGGTTTCCCTTGGGTGATTCCAGGTTGCACGGATTCTACTACATTACACGGGATAGGGCTAGTCAGTGAGGGTCCTATCTTCGCTATCACAGACTATGGGGCATCTTGTGGTTAATGGCGACAACGTTCGGCTATCCATGTATTGATTGTGGGAATGGTATGGTGGATATATGGAAGTGACCGGATGACCGTTATATTATTATGCGTTTATCAGGTCCTTCCTTGAGCCGAGGATTTTCCGGCTATTTATTGATCATGGTCTAGTGAGCTTGTTATTACGGGGCCGAGGGTATTCCGGCTGCTCACTTAGACAGATGTAGTGAGCCTATGATTATGGAGCCGAGGTTATTCCGGCTGCTCACTTTGGCGGATATATATATGTCGAGTTTGATATCTGTATTGCATCATTTCACTATTGGCATGACATGACACGTATTTTATGATTAACGAGAATTAGACTTTATTTTAAAAAGGTGTGAAATGACATATTTCACGTTAGTTCTTAAAATGGATTTAATTCTGGACTGCTTCTAAGAAAATATATGTTTCAGGTATGCATGGCATATCCGAGACAGGGGATGTCTCGGGATATAGAAAGACGGGCTGAGTGAGTGAACTTACATCTTTTGTATTATATGTAAATTTTTAACCGGAAAAACCTCTTGTTAAGGGGTGTGTTTTGTAAATATTTATAAATCAGATTTTGTTATATAATAATGCGCTTTTGTGGTAATTTTAGCCTTAACACTGTATTGTGAGGCTCGAAGTAGGAGGTGACGACCTCATAATGCAATGTGGCGGTAGCATTTCCAGTCTGAGCCAACTGGGGGTGTTACAGCCTTGGCTTCCTTTTCAGATGGTGCCACGTGTATGGAAAGATTTTATAATCTTTCATTTTTCATCAGATGCTGTTTTCCATTCTTGACGGATTTGATTGTGCACCTTCCTTTCTCGCTAAAATCTTTATATTATTGTCTTTTTTAGAAGATATTAATTTATATACTTCATTTATTGACAAGATATTTATATCATTGTTTTTTTGGAAGATATTAATTTATATACTTCCTTTATTGACAAGATTAATTTATTTTGCTGCCAAATTTATTATGGCTCTATTTATGCACGTAATATTTGTACGATATCTTCCATTTTAAGCATATGTTTGCATTAATGGTTGATATTTATTGTGCAAAAATTAACATATGTGTATAATTAAATACCATATATTTATTTTATTGGAATTTTATTTTCTTCCAAAATATATGATATCTAATTGATTTTAAACATATATTTTTAGTGTCTACAATATGTTAATGTATTATTTTATAAGATAAATAATATATATTTATTAAAGACCATACATGTTTGGATATTAATATTTTCATTTGAAATCAAAACCAAATATACATTTAGAACTTTGTGAGCTCCCAAAATATAATTAAAATATAATTAAATCCTGATATTATATTATTAGGAAGGGATTATTTTGGTATAATTGAATTTTTTTAAAAGAAATTATTTCATTCGTTCCTAAGTAAGTATGCAATTGTTTTTTTTCATATAAAATTAAATGACAAAAATAATTTTATTAGTATTGTATGATATAAAGATAATGATATTTGTATAATATATTATAAACTATAAAGGTATTTATAATATTAGATGGATGATACCGTTACTAAAAAAAAATAGATATTTTTGTATTAATATAAGACGGACCAAAATAAAAAATAAATAATTTTTTAAGAAACATAGGAAATATAATTTTTGTCCCATACGTAGGCCTATTATCATTTTATAAAATAAGATTCTATTTTCAAACGAATCACTATTTCTATCATCCGGGATGAAAAACTGCACTGTATCATGCAAATGAGCTAATGTGGATATGCAATGATCCATCAATGATCCATCAATTGGAGCCGACTTGTGCGCCACATGGCCAATTTTTGGCATCGGATGATATAAATAGCGATTTATATGAAAATAGAATTCTATTTTAAAAATCATCTAAAATTTCTTGCAAATTTTGAAATTATAAATTAATCCAATCGGATCAAATTGCAAAACAACAAATAATTGCCCACAACCTCTTATATTATTGACTTACACTTCCTCCAAATAATTTTTATAATGTTATGTTTAATATATTATTATTATATATTCAATCTATTAATATACTATACAAGTAATTAAAATATGTGTATAACAACATGTATTTAATAAACATTTAATTTAATTAATTTATCAAAAGCATTATTTGTATTTATATATTTATATTAATATTTTTAAGTTATATAATTATCGAATATGATATTTTGAAAATATTTTTCTATGTTATATTTCTATTTAAAAAAATAATAATTTGAATACTTAAAAAAATAAGAAAATAAATACTAGCATTAATAAAATTATTTGCAAAAAACAATATTAAAATAAATAAGGGACACTTGAATTTAAATTCTGTCAATTAACAAAGATTTAAGTTTTGTCATTCTCCATTTTGAAAAAGTACATATCTACTTTTCATTTTAATTTATATTTGACTTCCTAATACCTATTTTACCCCCGAATTACCATATAATGTAACGAATATTGTATGTACTTTTATTATTTTTATATAAATCTACATTATCTAATTACTTACTCCAAAATTATCCCGTTGTACAAAGAAAATATCAGAGTAATGTGCCTCAAATTTTTATTTATGTACTAAAATTAGTTACAGTAATTTAAACCCAAAAATAAAATAAAACTCTAATAAAACTCACCATCCGACATTGTGGATGAGTTATTCTTTCAAACTCTTCCCCTCCCACGCTGTCCTCACCATCGAAGTCCCCTGGCGAACTAATTTTCGCCGAACCTCCATGCAGAAACTTCCGCCACCATCGGAAGTCTCTCATCACCGCTGAGAGATCGATCCCATACGAGATGTCGGGAAAAGACTTCATTCCCAAAGCGGAGTTTGAAAAAGTAAGTTCAAATTTATGTACTGTGGTGGAATCGATTCTTTGACTTTACGATGTACTTGGATCTATTTATTTGTGCCTCGGTTGGATTTGTACAATTCTTAGTGACGGATCATTTTACTTTGAGATTGTATCGCACAATCGGGTTGAATATGAATTATTTTAATATTTTTGAATTTGTAAATGATCTTGTTGTCTATATAAGTACTTTAAATTTGCATTTTTATAGCTTTACATTTATAGTACGATGTTAAGATGTGAGGTGGGTGGTGGAGCTTCTTTTCTTCATATACCATAGACAACCTTTATCTTATCGGGTGATTTTTTAAGTACTAAAGTGCTGGACGTCTGTCATGGTGTTGGTTTTAGATGTATCTATTTTTTCGATTAGTAAAAATTTTATATGTTCTTTATATTATTGCGAGTGTCTTTTATTGTCTTTAGTGTGCCTTGATTTGCTAATTTATATGTCTCAAATAGAAAATTACTTGCCTTCGTAGTTTTGCTATAAACTTGTATTTGTTTAAAAACTATAGCAGTCTGAAACGATGTTGCGGCCGTTGATGACTTTTTCAGACTATATACTTTGTTTGTTTTTCCCAATATTTTATTTACAACCACAAACTATCGGGTTTAAATATTTTTATTGGGATATTTTGATGACTTGATGTCATTGGGTGACTACGCTTGGGGGACCGCATGCCATCGGTACCTACTGAAATTCATACGGGACTTCAAATATGGGAAGACTTACTTGATTGGATGCACCAAGGATTTGTTAATATGCATTTAATTTATGTATTTAGGTGAGAAAAAAATTGAGATAGTCTATGCTTATTGAAATAATTGGTTTTCTTCATTGCATGTCTGGATTATATTACCAAAAAATTAGCTTTTTGTAGCGGTATATTGTCCGTAAAAAACATTTCATCACAAAAAGAAGCTTTCCTTACGAAATTTGTCGGGACAAAAAGTTTCTATTATTGGTCAAACTTTTTATGTATTTGTTTCAGTAATTTATCTGTAGCAATAACATTTGGCACGAGATATCGTCCTATATATACTTGTTACGCAATTTAAATCGTAACAAAAAATTAAATAAATATTATAATTATATATAAAAGAATATATATAATTATTTTTAAATTTAAAAATAAAATTTTTTATTTCGGTAATATATCCGTAACAATTAGTTATAGAGACGAAATATTGTCATATATATATATTTGTTTCGTAATTTAAACAGTAACAAAAAATTAATATTTTAATTAACATTTAAAAAATCTACATAAAATTATTTTAAAATTAAAAAAATATTTTGTAAAGTTCAAACCATAACAAGGCTAATACTATTATATTTATAAATTAAAATTAAAAAAAACAATTATTATTGTATTTTAAAATTTTAAAAAAATAATAATTCAAAAGTCTGTGCCTCTACAAAATATACAAACCCTACCCGCCGTCCTTCTTCCTTTTTCTTCCTTCTCTCTTTTCTCGCTTTCTTTTTTTTTTTTTTCAATTTCTTTTTCTCCTTCCCCTCTTCCTTTCTCTTTCGAAGTTGCAGCCTCTCTCTCAAAGATGGAATCCACCACCGCCGGAAGAGGACCTTTACGGTTCCGCCCGAAGGTAGCACTGTCAAGGCCGCCGGAATCTCTTCGGAAATAACACCCGCTGGTAGGTACATCCATAGCCACTTTTTTCCAGATCTTTAAAAGGTATAATAATCTTTTCTTTATTTGCTTGAATTTATTACTGAACTCTTTCCAGTTTTACTTGTATTCTTGTCCTCCTTGCGGCTACTCTTGTGTTTATAAGCAATAGTACATTACATTACTTCCCATACATTTCCAAATTTACTTTGGAAGCGTGGCAATACCTATATAGATATATTGATCATTTGCTCTTATATTCTTCAGAGGGAACAACACCAAACACACATTTATTATTGCTTGAATTGTTTTCAACTTGATAAATTTCTCACTGCTGCGGAATGTTGGTAAATTTCAATTGGGAAAATTCAATTCATCAACCATTTTCATTCATCTCTTGAGATGCTTAATAATATCTAAACTTTCTTAACCATTGATGAGATTTCTACTTTCCCTTGGTGCAGTGAAGTTTTGTTTTAAATATGAAATTTTCGGCTTAATTAGATCCATTCCCATAGAAGGATATATTACTTCTTGTTAGTTGCCCCCTTTCATATTGCTCATACTTCTAAGAACTAAGCAATGTATCATTCGATCTTTTCATATACAAATTAACTTTGATTATGCAACTCTTCCCTAAACACAAATTAGGATTCAAAGGTAATTATTTCATTATGATGCAAAAATGAAAGATCTACATGCCAATAGAATTGCAGTCACTACATGCTACTTTTTTTTCATTATGTCAACATCTAACATTGCAATTAATCTAGGAGTTTTTCCATTTGTGAGAAATTTATAGTTCCCCAATCATATGAAATGGAAGTCTATGAAATACAAATGCTTTGGAAAATATGTTCTTGTTGGAATCGTTAATTATGAATTTTGCATTAGTGCGTCTATTGGTTAATAATTCATAAACTCATTGAAAGGCAACTTGTTGATCACTTTTTTGACCTATGTGATGTGGTTTTTAATTGCATTACTGCAGATTATGCATTTAGTATCGATCATGACTATATTCTTGATAATGCCCTGATGGCATTGGCCTATTATACGGCGTAATGGTCGTAGTTGCTTTTCAAAGAAGAGGAATGAAAATAATCTTACCCCGTTTAGAGTTGAATATTTATGTTGGGAAAGGAATCAAAAGAATGTTAAAATATGGAATTTTTTTGTAGGTAATTTGAATATAAATACATATACGGGTGATTGTTCACTGCATATATGGATTGCTATTTCCATGCAAAATCATAAGCATATACCATACATGTATTAACACCGGACTATTGTTTGAGTATACATCATTATACTATTTCCACTTTACAGTTGCATTAAATGAACTACACGAAATTTAATTAGTTTTTTATAAAAGTTCTAATCGAAGTTCATATGCGCTATATCTTAAAATATTAATTTGATATATTTTTTATGGTGCTATTTCTAACACATTATTTTCTCTCACCTGATATACCACAATGCTTATATTGCTTGGTCTTATTTGTTTCTTAAATTTATTTTATGGCTATAGTTGAAATTCTTCGATAAATTCCTTTTTCCCTTTGCTATGTTTAATAAGCAATTTATTTTAAATTCTATTTAGCACATTGTTAATTCTTGAAATGAATCAATATAAACTATGATTGTTTATCCATTTATTAATTTATAGGTTTTCTTGACAATTAATTTACTGAAATGAGTTCTTTCTTTAGCAACCACAACTTTTTTTCTGGTAAATATGCAACTATTTTTTCTTTCTTTCTTTCATCTTTTTTTTTTTTTAAATGCAGGAAGATCTGTTATTCCCTCCAAATTTTACTGATGACTTTCTTGTAGTCATGCATGTTTATCATCATGGCTAACTTTATATTTGCATATTTAGATGGATCTTATTGTTCATGTGTCATATGCATTATAGCATTTGTATATCATGCTGAAGCTATCTAACATTTAATCACATTTTGTACATCAACCACTATAGGTAGGCCGAACATGCTCGCATGTGAGGCTGCATTTGCTTTGGTCAGATGCAACATGTTGAAGCTATTTTGGCTTTAGAAACCATGCTATTCTGGCTTTAGAAGCCATTCTCAATTATTACTCTTTGCACACTATTATTTGCCGTGAGTATATATGTTTTCAAACTTTAATCAGTAACTATAATACATAAAATGGTTTCTTCATTTACTTCATATTGCTTTTGCTTCATAAGGGTATATAAGCTTTTGATGGCATTGGTGTACAATGTAATTTCTCACTTCTTACAAACAGTTTATAATCCTATCTTGCTCAAGAACTATGAGAAACTTGTGAATTTTCTTTTAGTTGAATTAAGAAGTTGAATACATCAATCTCATATTCACTGAAAATATTGTGTTTGGTGTTTATTTATTAGTTCTCAAGTTTCTTAACATAAAAATTTGGTCAAACTGGTTTGTTTATTATTAGTTTTTTTCGAAGATAGTAGAGAAAATCCATGCCAAAGAAACTGAACAGAGTAATTTGCAAGCTAGATCGAATGTGATGAACAAGTTGAGGTCATGATTACCAAGAATAGTGCAATGCAATGTGTGGTGTATCTGATTTCCTCTATTTACATTATTAGTTTCAATGTAATAGGAGCACCGAGAGGCAGAAATTAAATAGCTGATGAAGACCTTGACATTTAAAGCCACACCTATGCTAAGTTTCTACAAAGAAGGCAAGTATTTGATTGAGATGTCATCAATCAATAATCATTGTGTTTGTGATTTTCCTTTAACAAACACAAAGAGGTAGCACCATGCATTATATATGGATTAACTTTTATTTAAGTTGTGATCTAATTCATTCCATTAAATCCAATCTGATCCAGGTTTAATGGTAGCACCATGCATTATATATGGATTAACTTACAGACATTACCAATCCAACTATTCGGATTACTGACAAACTATGATATGAATCTGTTCATATTGGTACAGATACCGACCAGACGTCCAAAATCTCCAAATCTTTGACATCAAAAAGTATTTTGAAGACAACTAGGACATTGTGGATCACTTTGAGAAGGTACTTTACTTTCTAAATTGTCATCTCTTACTCAAAGTCTTGATAACTGGTGTTTTGTTGGATGATTTGTTCATTTTACACTTCAATGTGTTTTCATTAGTAAGATTGTGGCTTTCTGCTCAATGCTTAGTTGTCTTAAAATTTGATTATGTTAGAGTTCACTAACATTGTGTATTGATCTGGGTATAAGGAATTAATAGAGCAACTATTGTAGGTGTAGCTTGTGAGAATGGGTACGGATGGTGTTGGTGTGCTGTTCTTTTTGGTCTTACAAACATTGATCTTGTCTATACTACAAAATATCAGTTGATCTTGATTTTGGTATAATTAAATTGAAGGACATTTTATAATAACTAATACTTAGCTACCTGTCTTCTTCTAATAAGTGTGTTTACAGACATTTGAAATTGATGTTGCACAATTTGTCATCTTTGAAAATTAAACATGAGTTGAGGAATGTAGAAAATAAATAATTGTAATGGGTTCCACCTTATATCTCGTGAGCTTGACAATGATTTAAACTCTTTAATTAAGTGGGAAAGAGATGATGAAGAAAAGAGAAAGATAGAGCAGTTTTAGCTGCAGGCTGGTTCAGTACATATTATTGCTGGAGGTTGTCTACTTGATTATATTTATTAAAATAGTCGTAATTATGTAACTACTATATTGTTAATTGCCTCAAGTTAGTCTATATTAGCATGTTGCCATTAATTGTTAAATTGCAATTTTTGTTACTGCAATATTGATTATATTTGTTGTTGTTGTTTGTTTAAATTATATTACGGTAAGTGCTCAATGATTAATTATTTTGATAGATAGATTAGTCTTGTTTTTATTTATATTAGTATAGGGCTGTTCATGGATATTGATTTTATTATTTTGCGTAACTTAATAGTGGTGATAGTTTACATTACTAGTATAATAACTTTTGCTCCTGGCTACTTTAGTTTAAATTTTTATAAACCTATTGTTTGGCTTAGTAGAAAACACTAAAGACTCAAGAGAGGGAGAAAATTAACATCATAAGATTGTGGTGGTTTATAAATGTTGGTTTATCGGTGTTGGGAGATTTGTTTCGTAGTTTATTGTTGTGTGGTTTATCTTCCTAATGTTTGGTGGTCAGACTTCTTGACTAGTGCTTTCGGTTGTAGACATTGCTATATTCATATTTAAGATAGTGTCCATAGATCAAACTGAAGGATAACTTTTATTTTATTGTAAAGTTTCCATTACTAACATTTTCTTGATATATTTATATATTTTATTATATTATTTCATGGTTTTTAGAGATATCGTATTTTCTAATATTAGCTTTGGTTTTACCTTTTTATATAGGTGATACCCTAACCATTGTCAAGACATTTGTTACCGCTATTACAGTCCCGGAGACCGTACTTATTCTCCCATGTAATTCCGGAGTGAAATACTCGATGAGTACTCGACATAGAAAACATCAAGTGGACTTACAAGGTTGTACAATTTTTTTTTTAAATGTTTGTTCTTTTGGGAATTAAATTACTTTAGTTGCTGATATAATTCATATATATCATTAGAAACACATTGCAGTTGGTTGACCGCCTCTGATTGCTTCATCTGTTATTTTGCACTCAATGAGCTTGGTCGTTCATAGTTGTATTTGTTAGTCGACCTTAGGATTGTACTGCAGTTTGATACCATATTTATTTATTCACGTATTACTTTTGGATTTGGGGATCAAGTGTTAGCAAGTTGTTAGTTGGTTGTTATGGTGCATGGCATGGTGATTTTTGAAGATGTTTTATAGTACTGTTAACGTCTAGTATTCTATTTTTTACACGAATATGTATGTTGTTGGATTGATGTCATTGTGCAGATATGAACAAGGATTTCAGATTAATTATGATAATATTATGTTTTAAATTATTTGTGATCCAAATTGATCAATAACAAATTTAACAATTGGATTTTATTCGTGGAGACATAATCCTTATTTGAGACATTGACACCTTTTGTAGTGGATTTTTCATTACGGACAATGGCCGGTACAAAAAGTGTTTCACGTTTGCATTACATTTGTACCGAATTTTTCGTTGCGGAAAAATTTCGTAACAAACAATACTCTGACATGACACTACCTTTGTAACACAATTTTTTGTTACAGACGAAGATTGCAACAAAAAGTTTTCTGACAAGATTCCGTATTTGTACCCTATTTTTTGTTTCGAAAATATGTCATAACAAATAGTTCTCTGACAGGATTTAACTTGTGTTCCGAATTTTTTGTTACGGACATACGTTGTTCCAAAAACATGATCGATGCTTTCGTTACGTACAAAAAACGCAACAAATACAATAAACACGTGCTTATTTTGAGGGTTGACCGCCACTTATTTGTTACGGAATTTGTTGCAACATAGACTTTTTGTACCGCGATTTTTCGTAGCGATCAAAATCCACAACAGAGTCGACACAAAAGGCTATTTTGCACAAAAATTGGGTTTTCGTTACCGATTTTTTACCGCTACAAAAAGTTATTTTTTTGTAGTGTTAACGAGTGTATTCTGGCACTCGACAAAGTAAGAGTAGGGATGTCAAATGGGTCGGGTTAGCTCCGGACCCACCCAGGATCCGCTCTTAATGGGGCGCTCGGGTCTAAAAAAATATGTTTCGAGATGGGTTACGGATTTTACTTAAAACCTGTCTCACCCCGGACCTGAATATTTTTAATAATTATTACAATTAATATGCTATTTATTTTAAAAAAATTAAATATAAATTCTAATTCTTATTTTAAATCTATTTGTCTTCGCATTTGTTTCTTTCTCAATTTTCTTCATAAT
Organism: Andrographis paniculata; assembly: GCF_009805555.1. Taxonomy (NCBI): domain Eukaryota; kingdom Viridiplantae; phylum Streptophyta; class Magnoliopsida; order Lamiales; family Acanthaceae; genus Andrographis; species Andrographis paniculata. The sequence goes on from NW_026137591.1 coordinate 3,164,423, forward strand.
CAGGACTACTGCCGTCTCGCTTGCCGCCAACTGCTATCACTGCGGACGATTGCCAACATTTGGTTGTTCTTGTTTTTTTAGCTAAAATTTTACCTTGTCTGTACCCGACCTCCATCATTGTGAACGACTGCCAATATTTGATTGTTCTTGTTTGTAGAGCTAAAACTTTTTAGTGTTTTAACACTTACTTTTTACGTATTATTAAAATAAATTATGTTTTATTTAGAAAATCGGGTTTGCCGGGTTGGCTCCAAACCCGGAGGCAGAGATGTCAACGGGGTGGATTCGGAATAGGTTTTGCAGGCCCCGAAACCCACCCAGCTATAAAATATTAGGCCCGAAGACTCGCCTTGCCCCGCTTCATCCCGGCCCCAGGACCCACCCTGCCCCAGGACCGGGCTGAAGTGGGGCAGGGCGGGTCTTGGGGCCTAATATTTTATAACAGGGCAGGTCTCGGGGCCTGTAGAACCCATTCCGAATCCGCCCTGTTGACATCCCTGAGCGAAAGGACTGACTACCTACAGTGCCTTATTACTTCAGATGGCTTGGTAGCAGACTTGTATGCATATACACTGAGAGCTATGCTTGAGAAGATGCAGATTGTTATCCACTAGGTGGCTGGGTAGCATGATGTCAAGGCTTATAGGTCAAACATTGCTGCAAAATATTTTTAGCAAGGGGCCTCAGAGGGCCTATCTAGTTCAATTTGAATGATTGAGGTGTAAATTGTTACAATCAGATTGATAAATAAATGAGATTTGTAGTCAAAGAGAGATACTTATCCGTTTATATTATATTTTAACGTAGACTTTATTGATGACCAACTATTTTAAACTAACACATGATATTTTAAGAGGTTGTCTATATGTACTTGCATTCTAGTCATGTATATATTTTTATACATGATAGGTTGGCAAGACTCCATGATTGAGAGTCGATAAGCCCTAGAGCAAGACCACATACTCCCAATGATAAGATTTGTACCTTTATTTTACTAATTTATATACCTATGTATGTAATTTGGACACTCATGTCACATGCACATACTGGAAGAGAACAAGTACCCACATAACTAAATACTCCCTCCGTCATCCAATTTTGTGCACATTTGACCGGGCACGAGTTTTAAGAAAAATAGATAAAAATAAAAAATTTTACTTTTTTGAGTAAAGAAAAAGTAGAAAAGTAGTATATTTTTACTAAAACGTAAAACGAGAATAAATTTGGATGACAGCCAAAAAAAGAAAGTGATAATAGATTTGGATGACAAAGGGAGTAATAGACTTTGGTTGGCAATATTCCATAATTGGGTATCGACTAACCCCTAGGCCGAGACCACATACCCTCAATGATGGTATTTGTACTTTTATTTCACTAATTGATATACCTCTGAACTAATTGAATCTACTAGTATAAGAAATATGATATCTAAATAACTTTAAACGTTTAGACGTATACTAAGAAGACGTGTACTCACTAAATTACTCTTAAAGCACCAGTGGACCGGTAACATATACGCATAAATGACTAATATGTTCCCAACAGTGTGGGAAAGTCCAATATGTCTCACGACTAATACTTGCTATCCCTTCTACCCCATTTACTCTTGTTGGATATTTAATCTTACTTTCAGAAATTTTTGGACAAACAATCACAATAAAAAGAACATGTTCGGTCATCAGTTATGCACTGACTTTAATATATCTATTACTTTTGGCCACCTCAACATATGTTATTTTATATCTATCGTAAGTGTCGTTCTCATCCACCCTTCAATGTATTAATAGATTATTTCATATGTCATCTCGGAAGTATCCCCTGTTGCACACTCGTTGTCTAATAAGTGGGTATAATGCTATCAACTCGTAGTTGTTTGATCCAAAAACAATCATTGACAAATTCTGCCCATGTTACTTGAATACCCGTGATCACATTAATAATACTTGCACACGATTATAAATACATTCATACACAAAGACACATGTTTACTCGTATTATGTATACCTGCGGTATTAATAAATACACTTACCAAACGTCACAGATTACTTGTATTTTCATTGTAACAACTCCATCGAAAAAACTAAATACCTAGAGGCAACATACCCCAATGAAGATATATGTTCCTTATTTAACTAACTTGCATACTTTTGACACGATTACATGTAATCAACTAGTAGTTGTTTCATCCAGCATCAATCAATGAAAAATTCTGGATAAATACTCGAATACTCATATTTAAAACAATTATACATGTATACCACTACAAAAAAATGATATATTTGTAATGGAATTCCGTCCCAAAAGTTCACGTAGCTAACGTAATTTCATTCCTAATTCCGTCTCTAATGTCATTAGTAACGGAAAAAGTAGATTTAGAGACAAAAAAGTTTTGTTACAAAAATAATTTTTTCTTGTAGTGTACGAATATAAATACTTCCATACAAAAAGACATACTCTCTTACTCGGATATGTATACACCTGATATTAATGAATATACTCCATGAACATATCAACATGCTTGTATTTCCATTGCAGCTGCTCCTTAAAAAATATCAATATCCTCATAAATAAATTCAATTAATATTAATATAATTTTCAGATAAATGATGGGGGTACACTATGGACCATATTACACTGTAACGAGTACTTAAGGGGCATAAAAGACCTAAAGTATTACGTAGAATTTGATAAGCAAATTCATGTGTAATGTATTGTCGTTGTTAAGAACTATTACTCATGATCATATTTAATATAATTACAATAATATGTAACGTACTTTTGTTATGAATTCATGTACCCTTGTTTTTTACTTTGGAAGAATTATTTTGGACTGATATGTACCCCGAAAAATTAGTTGTGTACATCCAGTAATATGCAGGGGGAATATCATTGAATTTTAAAATTATTCAATAGTAGTCTCATACATAAATTTACGCCCAATGTACAAGTTTTCATAAACAAAAAAAATCCAGCCATAAGAAACACGCAAGAAATACCTACAATAAAATCTCCTTGCAATTTGTTCGGTTGTGTCATGACGACCAAAACGATCATATTTTTCAGTCTGTTTCACCTACTGTGATTCAAATCGCATTTTCTTTTGCTGGCTTGGTTGGAAAAATGATGTGTGAGAAATTATCTTTGTCTGCAGGTTGTTACACGTTACATCCATATCATGTGTCGGCATCATGTTAATGGATTCATCATAGACATCATACATTTCCGGATAGAATCAAACATCCCAACAAAAGGTAATGACCTTGCTGAGCGCACTCAACTGGTCAACGACTCAGTTATATTGTTATTTATTATTCTCCAACGAGTCTCTTAGAGTAGATAATTCGTCCGACACTAGCGTTGCAATTGCGCAATGAAGTTTCGGACAAGTGACATGGCCTCCACAACATACGTTATATTTTGCTCAAAATTCTTCTATAGAGGAGTATAATCGACTTTCTTGAAAATGGACGTCCATCATTTCTTATTGTGCATCGGATATCTCTGGATTACCTATATGAAATGTAATTACCTTGTTGTACATACCATAATAAATAAAACATATATATTATACATAACTGAGTGCCAAAGTTGCCCACTAGGTGTCGGAGATAATATACGTGGTGGGCTCCGAAAAATACGGCACGAATGAACTTTAGAAGTTTCAAGTGTCTATCCCAAAAAAATATGTATTATTTCTAATTATTGACCAGTAATGTGAATAAAAAACTTTAACCTCCAGTAAAATCATTTCCAATTTTCATTATTTTTGGCAGCCACCGCTGCATAACTCCAAGATATTAATATTATCTAATACAAGCACATAAAATAAATATCAATGTTCATAATGAGTAGTAGTAGTAGTAGTATATACCAACAAAATCAGGGCATTTTTAAACAAATACATCATACGATATCAAACAACATGGGTATAAGATTAATAAATATAGGTATTACACTGGAAAATGTATTCGTGGAAATACTCACGCATACTAACAGAAATCACAACAACTGCTACAAATATTTTTTTCCAATACATACTGTCCTAACGAAAGGTCATACACAATTAGAAACTACTGCAATCATAATCTTAAACAGTGTAACAATCACCAAAGCAATAGTGAAATACTTACCGAAATCGATTGTGAACCTTAACAACACTATCGCAATCAACCAACAAAATTATCACATCCACCTTACTCGTTTCTCCCTTTTGCAAATTAAACCAAAAATTTGGAATTTGGATTCGGGATCCATCACAGATTCACCATCAATCGTAGACTCCTCTACTCGAACAAAATCGAACGATGTAGACAATATTTTTCCTTCGTGTGAATTAAACCAAAGGCTGGACACAATCTCCTTCTCTCGCACAAAAAAAAAAAAAAAAAAACAGAAGAAAATTGAAATTGATAAAATGAATTTTGGGGGTGAGATGAGGGTAAAATTAAAAATAAGAAAAAAGTGGAGAGTTAATGAAAAAAAGTTTTTAAAAAGGGGAGTGCAGACTCCACTAATGTTGGATGAGAACTAAATATGAAAATAGAGATAAGTATTATTGCAATTGTCCGAATAAATAATGGTAAACTAATATTAAAATGGAGAATTAATATAGAATTAATTTATTTTACTTAAATAATTATTTTGTATTATTTATGTTTAAAATAATTGTAAAAATAAAATTATAAATATATATGCATCTTGGGCATATTATTCTCCTTATTGTTCTTGTGGAAGGTCGCCCTCAGACCTAGAGTTGTTCGGTATAGTATACCGAACATATTGAATCATAATATATATCGGATCGAACTTCTCAGTATGTTAACAATATAAATTGGTAATGTACCGGTTACTAAAAATTTTGGTATAGTACCGATATATATCATTTTTACCGAAATTTTAATATACCAAAATTTTTGATATAGTAACGAATTATATCATTTACCAAAATTTGTTTATAAAAAAAATTCTAATACACAAGAGTTCAGATCTTGATAATTTTGGATTGGAATGCTAATAATATAATATAAATTAACTATATAACATATAGTACCATCATACATCGCGTACGACACATTTAAAATTCCATAATATCTCTCTCTTGAATAAATTTTTTTTTTATTTACATTTATATCTTTACATCTTTTATAAAAATTTTATGTTAATTATAAATAAATAAATATATTTTTTATTTACTTATATTATAAAAAAATTACTTTATAAAATTATATTCATATTATAAAAATATTTTTATTTCGATATAATTTTTCAAATATTTAATACAAATTCTAAGTTTTTAATTATATACTGAATTTATTTTAAAACTAAAAATATTATTAATTATATAAAAAATAAAAAAATAATAATATCATAATTACTATTATTAATCAATTAATACTTTGTTATTAATGAAAGATTTTAATTAAGCAAACGGAGTGAGTAATATTTTGTGAGAAAAAAAATATATTTAATGATATATTTTTTAAAAACATTACTAATGAATAATTATAAAAGCTCCAAAAGTATATGTACAAATGGATATCTAACTTTCTATCCAAACAAAAAACATTGTGAAATTGATTGTTTTTTGTGAAATTGATCTATATTAAGATTAGTTTGTCACAATAAATAATGTATATTTATTGAAATTGTGCAATTTATATAGTAAAGAAAAAAATATTCTTATGCTTCGTTTATATCTAAACGTAGTACAAATTAAAAGAAAATAGTAAAAATATTTTTATTAATGTCTTATAATACTAATAGTAGGATATTTTTTTATGTTAAGTACAATAACAAAGGTAAATGTAAATGAAATATTTCCTAACAAAAAATATAATTATTTGTTTCATATAAAGTACTATATTCAATTATAATTTTATTTAAATACATCAATAAAAGTTACTGTTGGATTTTTTTATATTAGATCCACCCCAATATAAGACACACACCTTAATTATGCAGCCCACATTAAACCTGGGCCCTGGCTGCGACCCACGCCCGCCAACCCGTGACCCGCTTAGCCTGACCCGCTTATACACTCTTGGCCGCGACCTGTACCCACTTACCTGACCCGTGCCCGTGACCCGCTTAGGATCCGTGTCCTTTTTGCTAGACGCGATCTGGACCATCCATTATAGGTCTTTTATCTCGGCCGTCGATTCCTTTTGACCGTGAGTATATATATAGATAGAGAGAGAGAGCGCAACTTTCATTCACCTCTCACACTCTCTCACTATAACTTTCCCACTCTCTAGCAGCTCTCTCTCGACCTCTTTGTTCGTCCCCTCCGGCGACTTTTCCGACGGTTCACGGCAGTTCTTGGCGGCGCCTTCCTCCTGTAACTTGTGGAGTTTCTGTGGCGCATTTCTTACCCCCTGCTTTGTTGTTCGTAGTCGCAAAGGGCTCGTTCAACCTTTAGGCGTTTGTATTTGTTTGTTTCCCCTTGTATATACTTGAGGGGGTTCTATTTTGTGTGAGTCATGTTAGTTTCGGGCCGGTTATAAGTGTGTAGTCGTTAGTTAGGTGTTTTTGTGTGTTGATTTACTGTTTGAGTTGGTTAGGGGCTGAGCCTAACCAAATCTAACGCAATACTTTTGTTTTTTTACTTGATTTTGTTAATGAAACTCTAGATCCGTTTATATTTTTTAATAACAAGTGGTATCAGAGCATTTTGGTGTATTTTTGTTTTCAAAATTGGGTTTTTCTTTTCTGTTTTGAGGTTTTTCAGTTGTAAACCTTTAGATCTACAAAAGGATATGGTTGAAACGAACTTCTTTTGGTGTTTCGATTCTTTTCCTTGTAGATCTATTGAATACCGGCTGAAATCTCACTCGATCCGTGCTTTCTAGCCTCGGTCGTGTGTGACTTGTGTTGAACGTAACTTAATCGTTACAAATCTGTGTAGTTTGTTTAAGTTTGAGTCTAGATTTGGTTAGTTTGTTACAAAATCGTTTTATTTTTTATAAACAAGTTTTGTTTTCAAACATTCTTTAAATAATAGGTGTAAATCGGTTAGATGCCTCTGTTTTGTAAAGTTTTGTTAAAGATCCTTGCGGATCTATAATTGGGGAGTCAAAATCAAAAAAAATTTTAAATCTTAAAACTTTGGTAAATATTTTTGAATCTAAAATTTTTTTCAAAAAATCTTAAAAGTTTGGTAAATATCTTTGAAAATCTTTGTATTTTCAAACTAAATCTCGTTTGAAATCTTCAAAATCTTTAAGCCTTGTTTGTTTTGTGTTCGTTTTCTGAGTTAGCATTGTGTAATATTTAATTTGTTTCGGGGATTCTAACAATCTGTTAGCAGAGAAACATATTTGTGCAGTATCTATTTTTGTGAAACTGTTTGGCTAACCCCTATTTTTCTACAAAAGGAGAATATGTTTGTTTTATGTGTTTTTCCTACTATTTTTTGAAATATAATATTTTTGTTGATGTGCTACAAGGGTTACCCCTTAACTCACAACGTTTACTGGTTTTTTTTTTTATGCATTTAATTTTTGCACCCAAAAATAAATTGTTAAGACTATTGTGAAACCAAGGTTACTAAACTCCGATCCTCACTTTGTGAGTGATTCTCGAGTAGCTAGGTTGAATAGTCACGAATGTATGTTGTAATAGTTAGGTGATATATTTCTTTGATTGCCTAATTGCTTGTTGTGATTAGCTGTTGTGTGTGATAATCTGTGTTTGTTTGTTTTCGAGTGTTTTTTTGCTTGCCATATATTTTGTTTTTTGTGTGAAAATTAAAATAAATAATTTTCTGGAATTAAAAACAGAATTGGTCTTTTGAAGTTAAAATCTGTTTTTGTTAAAATAGCAAAATGGCTGGTAACTCTAGCTATAATATTCTGCCTTTTGATGGGAAAATGGATTTTGCAATTTGGAAACAAAAAATGAGAAGCATTTTAGTCACTCAAAGAATAATTAGAGCAATTGAGTCGGATTATGTAGCTCAAGTTCCTTTAGAGATGAAGGCCGAGTTAGATGAAATTACTTACTCTATTATATTACTCAATTTAGCAGATCATGTAATTAGAAAAGTAGGTAAACAAGAATCTGCTTCGGAATTATGAAACAAATTGGATGAACTATACACTCAAACTTCACTTCCTAGTAGGTTGTATTTGTTAGAAAAAATTTTAGTTTTAAACTTGTTTGTCAAAATCAATTGCTGAAAATCTGGACAATTTTTCAAAATTAATACAAGATATAAAACTTACTAGTGATCAAAATATTGATAATTATAGTGCTATAGTTTTGTTAAATGTTATACCTAACTCATACATGGATGTGAAATCTGCTATTAAATATGACGTCATTTTGTAACATTAGATGTAGTCATTAATGGGTTAAAATCTAAAGAATTAGATTTACAAATTCACAAGTCAAATAAGGGTGAAGTCATGTATACTAGAGGTAGGTCTCCTTTTAGATCAACTAAAAAAGTTAATTCTGGAAATAGTAATAATAGTAATAAAAACTAGAATAATAGAAATAAATATAGATCTAAAAGTAGAGGAAACAATATATCTAAAACTCCAAATAAATGGGGTGAAAGATGTTATAATTGTGGTGACCCTAACCATTTTATACGTGAGTGTTCTAAAAAGAAGAATAATAACACTAGAAACAGTAATAATAATGGTAGCCAACAACATGTTAATGAGTTAGCCAATATGAAATTACTTGATCGAAATTGTGATGATGTGTTTACTGTTACTGTCGACTGTTTGAATGTGAACAATGTATGTATTAATGAATGACTTATTGATTCTGGATGCACTTACCATATGAGTCCATTAAAATCGATTTTTTGTGAATACAAAACTTTAGAAAATTGCATTGTTTCCATGGTTGATAATAGTGTTTCTAATGTGCTTGGAATTGGTAGTATAAATTTGAAATTTAACACCGGTTTTGTGCTAAAATTAAACAATGTGAGGCATGTTCTTGGTTTATCAAATAACCTGTTGTCCTGTGGTGCTTTATCATATTTAGAATTAGAAGGAAAATGGGGAAATGATTGTATGAAAATTACTAAGGGATCTTTAGTTGTGTTTAAGGTTGTAAAACGTAATAATTTGTACGTTACTTGTATTGAACCAATTAATATGCCTGTAAACACAATAAATTCTATTAAAGAGAATAGTGAATTGTGGCATAAGAGATGAAGACACTTAAGCAATAAAGGATTATAAATTTTACATAAAAATTGATCATTATGAAATGTAAAATTCAATCTTGTGTCTTTTTGTGATAATTGTGTGTATGGTAAACACCATAAGGTCCAATTTCCCCATTCCCCTAGTGAAAAACATGAATTATCTAAATCTATGTTGGATTATTTACATGCTGATGTGTGGGGCCTAACTAGTGAGTCCACACATAGTGGGTTTAGATATTTTTTTATCCATTATTGATGATTTTCCTAGAAAAACATGGGTGTTCCTTATGAAGAATAAATCTGATGTGTTTGATATTTTCAAAAATTGGAAAATTAAAATTGAAAATAAAACTGGAAAGAAAATTAGATATCTTAGAACTGATAATGGTTTAGAATTTTGCAACTCCTAGTTTGATGATTTTTGTCAAGAAAATGGTATAAATAGACATAGGACTATCCCATATACACCCCAGCAGAATGGGGTGGCAGAGAGGATGAACTGGACTCTTTTAGAGAGAGTTCGAAGCCTTTTGGCTTCACCCGGTTTGTCTAAAAAATTTTGGGGGGAAACTGTTATGACAGCAGCTTGCATAGTCAATATATCACCCTCAATTCCTTTGAATGGTGCTTGTCCTGAATTTAAGTGGACCGGTAAAAAAATTGATTTTTCAAATATTCGAGTGTTTGGGTGTTCTACTTTTATACGTGCTAATAATGACAAATTAGACCCTAGAGCTGAAAATGTATCTTTTTGGGTTATCCGAAATGAGTTAAGGGTTATAGATTGTGGTTAAGATCTAGGCCTGGTTTTAAAACTGTTATTAGTAGAGATGTTGTTTTCAATGAAATGAGATGCCCTGTTTAAATATTGAAAAATCTGTTTTGGATAAATTTGAGATTAATATTGAAAATCTAGATTATAGTAATATTCCAAATGAGGTGGAGTATAATATTGTTAGTATAGGTGAGGCATAAAATATAGAAAATGATGCTGAAATTCGTGTAGAATCTGCTGTGAGAGAGGAGACTGTTATTGAAAGTGATAATAATATTTCTGAAAATCAAAATGAATCTGATATTGATAAAATAGTCAAAATGAATCTGATTTTGATAATAATAATCAAAATGAGTTAGAAAATTACCATTTGACTAGAGATGGGGCTAGGAGAATCCATATGTTGCCTACAAGGTTTGGTGATTTTGATTTATCTTCTTTAGCTTTTAGTGTATTTGAGAATTTAGATGGTAATGAACCTAAGACATATAGAGAGGCCATAAATTTTGAAAATATAAATCAATGGCTAAAAGCAATGAAAGAATAAATGGATTCATTATATGATAATAAAACTTGATGTTTGGTTCATAAACCTCCTAATTGTTCTCTTGTTGATTGTAAATGGATTTATAAAGTTAAACAAGAAGATTATGGAATTAGGTTTAAGGCTAGATTAGTAGCTAAGGGTTTTACCAAAAAGGAATGAATATATTATAATGAAATTTTTGCCCCTGTTATCAAACTTACCACTGTTAGAGTCATGTTATCTCTAGTTGCATTTTATGATTGGAAGCTAAAACAATTGGATGTAAAGCAGCTTTTCTGCATAGTGAATTAAATGAGAAGATTTATATGAAACAACCTGAAGGTTTTGTTGATAAAAATAAAATGAATCATATTTGTTTGTTAAATAAATATTTGTATGGTTTAAAACAATCACCTAGACAATAGAATACCAAATTTGATAATTGTATGAAAAATCTTGATTTTATTAAAAGAAATTTGATTATTGTTTGTATTTTAAGACTGTTAAAAACCAACATGTTTTTTTTCTCATTTATGTTGATAATATGTTGATTATTAGTCCATGTTTAAAGCTTATTGATCATGTGACTAAGTGTTTATGTGATAATTTTGACATGAAATTGTTGGGTGATGCCAAAGTAATTTTGGGCATGTGTATCACTAGGGATAGAAAAAATTCAAGACTATTTATGAATTAGTCTACTTATATTTAAAAAATTCTTAAGAAATTTTCTATGAGTGATGCTAAATTTGTTTATATTCCTATGACTTTTAATTTTGTGTTAAGTAGGGATCAATGTTTCAAGTCGGAATCTGATTTTGAATATATGAAACATGTACCATATTCTAATGCAATAGGTTCCATAATGTACTTAATGGTTAGCATTAGACCATATTTAGCTTATGCTATTAGTTGTTTAAATAGGTATATGTCGAACCCTGGTTTAGAACATTGACATGCATTGAAATGGGGTTTTAGATACTTAGTTGGTACAATAAATGTTGGTCTTGTATTTGAGAAACATACTGAAAATGTTAAATTAGAAGGTTTTGTGGATTTAAATTATGCAAATAATAGAGATAGTAGGAAAAGTACAACTTCCTATATTTTTACTTTGTTTGAAACTTGTATAAGTTGGAAATCTCAATTGCAACACATTGTAGCACTATCCACTACAGATTCTGAATATGTTGCAATAACTGAAGCTTTAAAAGAAACATTATGGTTAAAAGGATTAATCAGTGAATTAGGTTATTTACAGCATGCTGTTACTGTTTTTTCGGATAGCCAGTCATGAATTCAATTGTGTAAAAACCCTGTATTTCATGATAGAACCAAACATATTGACGTGCATTTTTATTTTATACGTGATATTGTATCTAAAGGAATATTAAAATTAGAAAAGATTCCTTCTGAGTATAATCCATCTGATATGGGTACTAAGGTTTTACCTGCAAACAAATCTTTATCATGTATGAAATACATACATTGTGATACTTTTGATTAGTCTTGTATTACTTAGAGTAGTAGATAGGCTAAGTTAATATTTTTTGACTAACATTGTGCTTTCTGTGTAGGTAAATATATGGGCGATGATATACCCCAGTCACTCGAACAAAAAGTCAGGTGGAGGATTTGTTGAATTTTTTGATCCAATTAGATCCACCCCAATATAAACACACACACACCTTAATTATGTAGCCCACTTTAAACCCTGGCCGTGGCCGCGACCCACACCCGCCAACCCGTGACCCGCTTAACCTGAACCGCTTACACACTCTTGGCCGCGACCTGTACCCACTTACCTGACCCGTGCTCGCGACCCGTGCCCATGACCCGCTTAGGATTCGCGTCCCTTTTGCTAGACGCGATCTGGACCATCCATTCTAGGTCTTTGATCTCGGCCGTCCATTCCTTTTGACCCTGAGTATATATAGATAGAGAGAGAGGGCGCAGCCCTCATTCACTCTCTCACACTCTCTCGCTCTAACTCTCCTACTCTCTAGCCTCTCTCTCTCGACCTCTCTGTTCGTCCTATCCGACGACTTTTTCCGACGATTCACGGCGGTTCTTGGAGGCGCCTTCCTCCTGTAACTTGTGGAGTTCCTGTGGCGCGTTTCTTACGATCCTGTTTTGTTGTTCGTAGCCGCAAAGGGCTCGTTCAACCTTTAGACGCTTGAATTTGTTTGTTTCGCCTTGTATATACTTGAAGGGGTTCGATTTTGTGTGAGTTGTGTTAGTTTCGAGCTGGTTATAACTGTGTAGTCGCTAGTTAGGTGTTTTTGTGTGTCGATTTACTGTTTGAGTTGGTTAGAGACTGAGCCTAACCAAATCTAGTACAATACTTTTGTTTTTTACTTGATTTCGGTAATAAAACTCTAGATCCATTTATATTTTTTAATAACAATTACAAACTACAATACACATGTATACTTAAGTAAAACTGAATTGATTGTATGTAAAACGGTTGACGTCGAGGTTATAAAATTTTATATTTAAGTATTTATTTAATTTAGTATAAATAGACTATGGTTGTATAATTGTATTTTAAATATAGAATTAATATTTAATATGATATAAAAAAATAAAATATTTAAAATATTTATTTAAGCATTTTCAAATATATTCCAATAAATATGAAAAAATAAAATTTATATAATTTAAATAAATAAAAAAATATTTATAACATTATATAATATATTTGTATTATATTAATATAATTTACATATTATTTATCTTCATATAACTTGTTGTCTTTTATATTTATAGTGTTTATATATATTATATGACGACAATTAGGGTGCCGAAATCATGCTGATTTGACCAAATCAACAAACTAACTTGAAAAATTAGCAAATCATTACACGATATATAACACATTACTAAATAACATGTCAATATGAAACAATTAACATATTCTTACAAGACAGATAACATATATTGTATTATATAATGTGCTATATATTATGTGATGATTTACTATTTTTCTTTATGAACATTTGTCAATTGGAACAAATTACAGATGTGATGAAATCAAAATATAGTAAAATCAAGATATATTTTGCTATATATAATTATATAATATACTATTCAAATATGTATTATATTTTATATCGATATTTGCTATTTTTTTTTATAAATATTTGCTAATTGATTTGACATAATCAACATATTGTTGTAATTCATGTACTATTATTATTTGCTTTTTGTTTGATTGTTTGGAGATTTGAATTTTTTTTTTTAATTTGAATAATAAAAAAATTGAATGGAAATAGTTATACGAATAGATGTCAATATTTTGAATATAAAAAATTATTTTTTATATAATATAAAAAATAAAAAAAAGTTAATTTAATATTTATTTTTTTAATTAAAAAATTGAGAAAATTTGATAAAATAAACAATATTCTAAATTTTGATGTATAAACACAAGTGCAGCAACCGGCACCAAATACACTAGCTCCTCGAGCTATTTACATCGTAATAATTAATGGGATTTTCAGACAATTGTCCAAGGTAGACAGGCGAAAATCTCTGTTCCGTCCAACCGAATACCATATCTAAAGCATTGTCCCCCACCTCTCTCTCTAGATTATTTCAGCTTCTTCTCGTGCTAAAACCCAATCTATCGTCCACTCATTCCCTCGTACACTAAAACCCCCAATTTCTGAAATCCATTGGAATTCCGTGTGTGGTGGAGTGGATTCACTGTGTTTTCGTGATTTCCTATTCAACCGTCATTTGTATGGGGTGAGTGAAGAGTTATGATGGAGTGGGATAGTAATTCGGAGTCTGATCTCAGCGGGGACGGCGAGGAGGAGGAGGTGGAGGATGAGGAATTAGGGTTAGGGTTTATGTTGAGGAAGAGTTGCGGTGGATTGCCGTTCCCCGTCGATGAGCTTCTGCAGCCGGCGCCGTGCGGATTTGTGGTCACGGATGCTTTGGAGCCCGACAATCCCATTATTTACGTCAATTCGGTGTTTGAGATGGTTACTGGATACCGTGCGGAGGAAGTTCTGGGGCGTAACTGGTTAGCCGTTTCTTCCTATTCTTGTGTTTTCTGACGAAATTGGCTCTCTACTGTTTGTGTAGTTCTTCAATCTCTTTGTTCATATGTCATGGAAAGTTTTGAATTCAGAATTTTTGTTTTTGGGGTGAATTTTAAGTTGGATAGAATTTTTTTCGAGGATTGATATTTTCGTTTCTTTCTCTAGTTGGGTAAAGAAAAAGATTATAACCTAAGGCCATGTTAGCATTGAGGATTAGTTTTTATAGACCAAATTAGTAAAATCAATCATACGTTTAGTTAACAAGTTGTAGATGAGATTAATTACAACTAAAAATTAGACTACAAGAACTAATCTTGCCTTTAGGTTTGAAAACTAATTGAAATTCTGATTCTTATTTAAATTTGTATCTTGCCTTTATGTGTATTACACCTTCGTTGCTGCTGAGTTGTTTTTCTTTTTTTTTTTTTTTGTGCTCATTAGGATTAGGTATTGTAAAAACATATGATACTGCTTGCTTATTGAATCCCATTTTTTGTCCCTTTTTCTTTTATTTACTTTTTGCAGTTTTATTGCTTTGTTACTTTCGAAGTTATAATGAGCCATATGGGTGCTGCAATATGTTTGGTTCTAAAATGAATTAATTCGGCTGACTCGCTCTTTGGGTAATATCTTGGGAAGCTGTGAGGAACCCAGCTTGTTTTTCTGTGGAATTTAATGGATAGGCATCCTATTTTTGGGGTGGGGGTGGGTGGTTTGCATTGAATGTATATTTCATGTGCCATCTGACTTGGAACTAGGACTGTGTTTTCAGTGTACATTTCATTGTACCTATCCAGATACTACATACGACTTAATTAATTAGGAGAACATTGTGGCTTTTTAGTTTGTTTTCTTAAGATTCTCAAGTCTTATTTAAAAGATGGCTTTGAAGAGAAATTTTAGATTTAATTATGGATTTTTCTACAACCTTAGACATTGAAACCCTGGCATCAGTGGGATATCTACATGATTCCTCTCTGTTTGTGTCTGAGTTATTTATGTCCTAGATTAATTTTGACTGTAAGTCTGTAACCTGTTCCATTGTGTATCATATGTGACATTTTTCATATTGTATCTGCAACTTATCCTATTGGGAATCTTAGGGGCTATTGGTGCTGAGTGCAAGAATCAAATGTATATGTTTTTACCTTTTTTTAAATTTTTTTTTATAGGCCTCCAATATGCAACCAATGTAGCTTTTGCTTGTTTGGATGCATTTTGAGGGTTATAACTTTTGAATGTGCTAGTGTGTCATATTGTTTCCTTGTATGGTAAATGTATTTGATTTGACATAAGATATAACAGAGTTTGGATGATGACATTGAATATGAGATTGATGGTTAGATTTAGGGGTGTTTACTATAGACCTTAGTAAAAGCATGTTAGATTTATTTCTTTTTACTGGTTCAGCAATTTCATTGTTTCTGTGGATGTAAAATACATCCAACAATCCAAGCATGCGAGTTGTTCTGGATGACCAAGAAAGAAGTAATAATGAGTGCAATATACGTTAAAATTAAGCTGCCTTTTGGTATGGATTTACTTCTAATGTTGGATAAGATCGATATTTCTGTATATGTAAGAACACAACTGCAATAATTAATGTCTTTTGATTCAGAAAAAATGTAAAGCTGGTTTCTAACACTACATACCCTTTAGTATTCCTTTCTCAGTTCCTACTATCTTTATCAGAGGCTCTCAGAATAAGTATCCTTTCTTTTCTTTTTCATCTTTAGTTGGAAATTGAGTTATATGTGATTTTGTTTCTTCTACCTGTCTCTGAAATGTTCTTTCACACATTCGCATTCTAACATCTTCCTTGATTGTCTGTCTATTAAAGTTAGTGGATGCAACCCAACATTTCTAAACATAGGCACACCTCCTGCATTAAGGAGATAATTGATGCAGTGAAACCTTGGAGATCTTAATTTTTCCAGAGTAAAATTTGGAAAGAATAGAATCTGTAAGAGGAAAAATGGATGTGATGGAGAAGTGATTCCTCATTTGAATGCTAAAACTAGTTCTTGTTGAGTAGATATGTCAAATTGTCAGTTTGTTTTCTTTTTTTTTCCTTTTTTCTTTTTTTTTTTTTGGGTTTTATTTGTTTGTTTTTATCCTTTTAACTCAAATAGTGGGCAATATACATTGCAGAACTCCTTATCATCTCTTTTTTCTAGTTGATTCCCTTAATGATTTTGCAAGGGTGATGTTATTGCTAACAATTCAATAAACTGGCACGTATTAAATCAAACTCTGTGATGATTTTAGTCTGTCTTACACTAATATTTTCGGGAGCTCTCTAAGATCCATTGGAGTTTTCATCTACTATGCTACTGGGCTTGACTTTGTTAGAGTAAATGAGATGAACATTAGACCTCTTCTGTAATGGGCAAACTTACACTGTTACCTTAAAATAGGTACAATTCTTGGTGAGAAAACTATATTGTGGTGAGTATCGTTGAATGTAAAATTCTTCTTGGATGTTAGGTTATTTATATATATATATATATTATACAAAAATGGTTCCCATAAAAATCTCCGTGCGACTTCAATCTTTCTGTTTGGTCTTCCATTTAGTTGGTAAAGCTTCCTTGAAGTTTTCTATAGCATTGCATTTAAAGTTTAAAAATTTATTTTATTATAGAATAGCATTTTATGGAATGCTTTT
Organism: Andrographis paniculata; assembly: GCF_009805555.1. Lineage (NCBI taxonomy): Eukaryota > Viridiplantae > Streptophyta > Magnoliopsida > Lamiales > Acanthaceae > Andrographis > Andrographis paniculata. The sequence continues at coordinate 3,181,607 of NW_026137591.1, forward strand.
GTGTTCGGGAATAATGTAATATAAAACCTCAAAGCTCTTATTCATACCACTAACTTAGTGGTAATTTTTTCCATTCACGTTGACCGCAGTTTATTTTGATACTGGAAAATTGAAACTAAACGCTCTTGGCAAACACTTGGAGATGTTGGCATGTGTTTATCATGACTTGCTCATATTTGAATATTTCCATTTACCTACTTTAGGCACATCCATCAGCTGTTCTTTTAATTTTGGGACTCTTGTGGAACCTATGTTTGGAAATTAGAAGCTATCATTTTTAAAAACAAAAGCCATCAGGAGGATTGCTTGTGTAGTTGTGTTATTATGTTGGCAATAAGTGTCACATACTCATGCTTCGTTGAAAATTTCTGCAGCCGCTTCTTGCAATGCAGAGGTCCTTTTGCCAAGCGAAGACATCCTCTTGTGAACCCTTCAGTAGTTGCTGAAATACGAAGTTGTCTCGGGCAAGGAATTGAGTTTCAAGGGGAGCTTTTAAATTTCAGAAAAGATGGATCTCCATTGATGAATAGGCTGCGTCTCACTCCTATATACGATGATGACGGGGCAATAACGCATATCATTGGCATACAGGTATTTACCGAAGTTAATCTTGATCTTGGCCCGCTTGCGGGATCCTTGGCCAAGGACTCGTTGAGAGCATTTGATAAGTCTAGAGCTGCTATTCTTCCCGGAGTAGTGTTGGATAGAAACCCGAACATCAGCCGTGGGATTTGCGGGATAATGCAGTTAAGTGATGAGGTACTTGCTCTCAAGATCTTTTCACGGTTGACTCCTCGCGATATCGCATCTGTTGGCTCTGTTTGTAGGCGCCTTTACGAGCTAACAAAGTTCGAAGATCTATGGCGAATGGTTTGTCAAAATGCATGGGGTAGTGAAACGACTCGGGTGCTGGAGACTGTACCTGGCGCCAAAAGGCTCGGGTGGGTTCGATTGGCGAGAGAGCTAACCACTCTCGAAGCAGCTGCATGGAGAAAACTGACAGTCGGAGGCACGGTCGAACCGTCTCGCTGCAACTTCAGCGCATGCGCCGTCGGGAATCGCATCGTTCTTTTCGGCGGAGAAGGTGTCAACATGCAGCCCATGAACGACACGTTCGTGTTGGACTTGAATTCAACGAATCCCGAGTGGCAACACGTCAAAGTGAGTTCCCCGCCCCCCGGGCGGTGGGGTCACACGCTTTCTTGCGTAAATGGGTCCCACCTCGTCGTGTTCGGCGGATGCGGCAGGCAAGGGTTACTAAACGACGTCTTCGTTTTAGATTTGGATGCCAAGCATCCGACTTGGCGGGAAATCTCGAGCCTCGCCCCGCCGCTGCCTCGATCCTGGCACAGCTCGTGCACCCTCGACGGCACGAAGCTGATCGTCTCTGGCGGCTGCGCGTACTCGGGAGTGCTTCTGAGCGATACCTTCTTGCTCGATCTTTCCATGGAGAAGCCGATGTGGCGGGAGATACCCGCAGCGTGGTCCCCGCCATCTCGTCTGGGGCACACGCTCTCCGTTTACGGCGGGAGGAAAATTCTGATGTTTGGGGGTCTAGCAAAGAGCGGCCCCCTGAGGTTCCGATCGAGCGATGTGTTCACAATGGATTTGAGCGAGGACGAACCGTGTTGGAGATGCGTTACAGGGAGCGGGATGCCCGGCGCGGGAAATCCCGGCGGCGTCGCTCCGCCGCCGCGATTGGACCACGTGGCGGTGAGTCTCCCCGGGGGTAGGATCCTTGTTTTTGGGGGGTCTGTAGCGGGTCTGCACTCTGCTTCCCAGCTCTATATACTTGATCCGACGGAGGAGGATCCGACGTGGAGGATTCTGAATGTGCCGGGTCGGCCACCGAGGTTTGCGTGGGGCCACAGCACGTGCATTGTGGGAGGCACACGTGCGATAGTTCTGGGGGGGCAGACGGGGGAAGAGTGGATGCTGGGGGAGCTTCATGAGCTTTCGTTGACGGGTACTATGATGTCGTTATGAGGGACAACGAAGTACGGACATTCTTGTTGTTTGAAGAACGTAACCATTTTGTGTAATAGACGATTTGACTGTCGTGTGTAGTGTGTCGCCCTACCCGTATATGTATACCTGACCCGACCCGGCTGGGCTGCCTGCTGCCGCTGCTCTTGTTGTTGTTGTTGTACGTAAATTTGGGTTTTTTTTTTCTTAATGAACCTTGGGAGTGTGGGTCTAAGTTTTGCTTTGGCGCTCTCAGCCTGCTGAATAATAAATATGTAGCTTACAATGCGAGAATGGTTGAGCTGCAAATAATGTACAAAAAACGGTGGCGGCTGCGGTGTTTGAAATTCAGCAGTGTGTTGAGATATGCTCTTTTCGTCCAATGGTAATATTTTCATTTGATTTTGGCACGTAAATTAAAATAAAGATAAAATAAAGATAAAGTAGTATTTTATAGATATGTATTGTAATAAATTAGTAAAATGTTTTTTTTTTTTTTTTTTTTTTTTTTTTTTTAATGATGTGGGAGTAAAATGTCTATTTTGCCTATAGTATTAGTTGAATTAAAAGAAAGACAATAAAGCAAGATAAATGAATCTTAAAAATTGTCTCACTTCATAAATAAATACTAATACATAATTACTTCATTAAAAATAAACTACAGTAAGCTGAGAATCTCAAGGCGTCCAAGCAGCAACAAAGAAGCCAATTCCAACACGTCCAAGCAGCACGAAACAACAGAAGATAATTCCAGCACATGTAGCAAATAAAAGTATGTTGTCAAAATAAATTTTCCCTCAAACCTAAAAATAAGTTTTACCTCCTGCTTACAAATAAGTTTCCCTCACACCTACTTTTATAAATACATCATTTTACATACAACATTCATTACACATAATTGACATAAACATAAGAGTAGATTTTACCTCCAATTATGAAAAAAAATTAAGCAATGATCAACTCAATGCAATAGCTCAGTTTTTATTGTAAGATTCTCGTGATGGGAAACCCTTACATGGAAAGATCAAGGAAACATCATCCACGTTCAAAATCTCACGTAGAAGTGTGTATACCTATGGCAAAGAGCAATGCAGCAACAAAAGTCAGGTATGCCCATAAATTTAATCAACCGAAAAAAAGGCAAGCATCATCCGAGAAAATTTTTTTTTCGATGAAACAGTTCTGCAAGGAATACCTTACAGTAAAAGAGGAACTTATCGTAACAGTGCAAAGCATATGAGTGTTGGCAAATCTACTGTAGGAAAGTGGGTGAAAGAGGGGTTGATCAGGCCCTATACAAACGCAATCAAGCCCTCTCTAAGCGAGAAGAACATGATCAATAGAATGAAGTTTTGCCTCGATGCTGTAGAGGTATGTGGGAACTCGAATTTGATAAAGTTCAAAATTATGTCAAATGTAATGCACATTGATGAGAAATGGTTTTATTTAACACACAATACCAAGAGATACTATCTCACTCAAGAAAAACAAGAACCGCATAAGCCACAGCAAAAGATTCATTACAAAAATAATATTTCTTTGTGTCGCTAGCAGACCAATCTATAGAGAGGATGAGGAGACTTTATTTGATGGACAATTTGTAATTTTTCCATTTATAAAACAAGTACCAACAAAGAGGAAATTGAAGAATCAATCAGCTGGGACAATGAAGACAGAACCTTTAGACTCAATCACAAAAGAAGTCACGAAAGAGATTATGATTAATAAGGTATGATTGCTTTCATTTAAAATTCAAACTATCTGAATACTCAATAATGTCAAGTAAATGTGTGCAAGTAATCCTGACAATAAAGGCTAAGTGGCCAACAAGCTTAAGCAAAATCATTGTTATTCAACAAGACAATGCTAAGCTGCACATAGATGATAATGACCCCGACTTCGGGAGGGCAACCAGTTCAGATGGATTCGACAGACACACAGTGTTTCAACCATCAAACAACCCAGAAACAATGATTTGGGGTGGTTCCGAGCAATTCAGTCCCTTTAAGTTACAACTGCGGCACAGAATGTCGAAGATTTGCTAGTTGTTGTTAACAAATCTTTCGACACAACACTTAACAATGTTTTCTTAAGTTTGCAGGACTGTTTAATTCAAATCATGAAGTACAATGGAAGCGATAACTATAAAATCCCCCATTTAGGAAAATCAACACTATCAAGTAGGAGTATGCTTCCAACTGACTTGGAAATTGATCGAGAAATGATCAAGATATGTATTGATAGCCTAATGGAAGCAAATGAGGCACATGGTTCGAAAGAGCTTATTACAACTGTTGAGGAATTGAATTGATGGACAATGACTTGTCCTTCAATTCGGCCATAGAAGATAGTTAAGTAAAAAGTTGATGTGGCCTTTTTGTAAAGCTTTGACCTTTTGCATTGTACAGTCAAAAGGTAACTGTCTTATAGATTGTGTAGTTGAGTTTTTGTACAACTTCAAATAGGTTGTACAAAGACAACCTGTAAAGAGTTGTTGACAAAACTCATACGGGACATTAGATTGGAGACTTTCACTCTCAAATTATGCCATCATTATTGAACGAGGGGCAATTGCAATATTAGATGATTTTTTGTTAAGAAAGGCAATTGCAATTCTTTTTTTGTCAAACCAAATTTTTTTATAACTTACATCTTCGCCACTTTTAACTCTCAGACTATACAATCATCACTGAGTATGAACCTATTGTGTTTCAAGTGTTCATTGAGTGTTTCAACTATAAAAAATCACTTCTGCGAGGGGTGATGTTATACACAGCATAAGTCTCCAGAAACTCTCATTAGTGACACATTCGTTAAAATTGTATCTAATTGAGCATCTATTTCATCATGTCAACTCATATATGAATTTTTCCAGCAAATAAATGCCACACAAACGTTCACAGTGCACAACTTATATAATGATTTTTACCCTAAAGCTCATTTTTGGAACAATATACCTTCGTATACCTTAACAATGTTGATCGGAGTTCCCATGGAAGGATTTAGTTACCGGTGTAATATTCTGATTTCGGAGTGTATAAAATAACATTATTATAGCAAATAAATATTTTCATAATATCTTGGGATCAAGAAATTAATATTTCGTAATAAATTTTATTCCCATTTTATATGTTGATTATTATTGAAAAGACTGTTAAAACAAATAAATATCAATAATAATAAATATAATGTATAATAACATACATAATAAAATATAAAGATAAATACATGATAATAATAATATAGATAAGGATGATATTATTACTAATAGTAATAATAATAATAATAACGATAATAATAATAATATAATTATATATATATATAAACGTAATAAACAAGGAAAGAAACGCCATGAAGAAAAAAAAAGAAAGGGAGGAAGAAAAAAAAAAGACAAATATTTAGCCGGCCGATTTCAATTTCGATTTTGGTATTGTATTCGTTGTTATACATAGAGTTTAATTATAAATTTTAATATGAATTTAGTTATTGGGGATTTTAAATTAGAAATTCTTCAAAAATTCATAATTGACTATTTGGCTATTTAATCGACGAATTTCTTTAGCTAATAACCTATTTATAGTCCTAGTGTTATATTCTGATAATTTTGTATCGATTCGAGCCGAATTGAAAATGACAGTATATTGCACATGTTTGTTTGTTCATATCTTTAAATATTTTTATTTAATAATCGGGCGATATAAATATTATGAGGTATAAGAGTTTTATAGCTAAAATATCGTATTCTACTAAATATAAAAGTTTGAAGCCCGACGAGCTAATTATAGAAATTAACTTTTCAATAAGCAGGTAGCTCCTATTAATAAGAATATAGTTCATCTGATTTGAGTAAATAATAGGACAGGTGTACGTTGGAGGAGATTTGGGTGAGATTGCAAAAATTAAGGAGTGTCGATAAAAGGTAAGAAGTAGAGAATTAAATTTAATTTTAAGAAATTAGGTATGCATGTTGCATGCAATTCTGATTAATATGTTAATGTGATATTATGTGAATCATTCTGCCAGTACATGTATATATTTATATATATATGTGTGTATGCATGTGTGAGACTTCTCATTTTATGATATTTGATATACATATTTGATCGCGTTGGTGAATTTATGAAAATGAGGATAGGTGAGTTGTCTTATCAACTCTTTTCGGTAAATTCATTTATTTGACATGCTACACACATATTGCATGATGTATCGGTTATATTTTATGGATCTATCATTTAGTCGCTGTGTGCGGTAATGGTAGGCAAGGGCATCATCTGGGGTTAGGATATTCAACCCCGATGTACCGTAACACTTTGGTGATAGTGGACGATAGTAGTCGGACAACTGGGTGACTTAGTCGCACGGTCATTCAGGGATTAGACCCATGGTAGTTGAGACGTATTTGGTCTAATCATTCGTATTAGGTGTTGTTCCACTCATTAGACTGATCACTGGTGAGGTCTACCGGTAGTTTAGGATTATATGTCAAACTCCAAACATGATCCCGTTAGGGCGCGCGAGGAGGAGTAGAGTTTTCGGGTTTTCCTTGGGTGATTCCAGGTTGCACAAATTTTACTACACTAGTGGGGGTCCTATATCCGCTCTCACAGACTATGGGGCGTCTTGTGGTTAATGGCGGCAACATTCGACTATCCATGTATTGATTGTGGGAGTCGTATAGTGGTTATATGGAAGTGACCAGATGACCGTTATATTATTATGGGTTTATCAGGTCCTTCCTTGAACCGAGAATTTTTCAGTTATTTATTGATGATAGTCTAGTGAGCTTGTTATTACCGGGCCGAGGTTATTCCGGCTGCTCACTTAGATAGATGCAGTGAGCTTATTATTATGAAGCCGAGGTTATTCCGGCTGCTCACTTCGGCGGATGTATATATATGTGCATGTGCATTGTTATCGAGTTTGATATCTTTGTTGCATCATTTCACTATTGGCATGATTTGACACGTATTTTTTGATTGACGGAGATTAGACTTTATTTTAAAAGGTATGACATGACATATTTCACGTTAGTTCTTAAAATTGATTTAATTATAGACTGCTTTTAAGAAAAATATTTGATTCAGGTATGCATGGCACCTCTAGGACAGGGGACATCTCGGGATATAGAAAGACGGGATGAGTGAGTGAACATACATCTATTATATTATATGTAAATTTTTAACCGGAAACACCTCTTGTTTAGAAGTGTGTTTTGTAAATGTTCATAAATTAGATTTTGTTATATAATAATACGCTTTTATCGTTAATTTTAGCCTTAACACTGTATTGTTGGGCTCGAAGTAGAAGGTGACGACCTCATGATGCAGTGTGGCAGTAGCATTTCCAATACGAGCCAACTGAGGGTGTTACAAACGCAACAATTCCGACAGCTAACAACCTTCTGCCGGCAATGGAGAAGACGGATCTAACGACATCGATAAATTTCGAGGCGACAATAGTGATTGACGACGGCGAGCAGATGAGAGGAGAAGACGCGAATGAGAGATGTGAATGTGTGGTTAGAATGATTTTTAATTTTTATGTTTATTTATGTATTAAATAATGTCTATTTATGTATTAAATAATGTTTATTTGTTAGTTTAGGTTAAATAAATATGATGGTAATTATGTAATATTATATGAAGATAAACGGTATTTTGGTATTTACGTAAAATTTATTGTTACTAAAAATAGAAATAGAAAGTTTGATTTGGACCGACTAAAATAGTAAAATGGGATGGACTGAGGGAGTACTATATTATTATTAACAGTACATTATTTATATTAATATAAACATATACTATATTATTATTGATAATACATTATTTATATTAATAACAAAAAACATAGGGGATAGGCAAAATTACAAAGACTAAAAAGTCCGGCAACTTGCAATAATTTTATTTCTTTTTGAAATAATATTTTTTCAAACATTTCAAAAGAATAAAGAGAATAAAGGACAAAATTAGGATGTGTATTATTAATTTTACCTAACCTCATGTTTTTTTTTTTTTTAATATAATACTATCAAATTTTTTTTATCCAAACCTTATGTTTTTTTACTTTTTGAACTCTGATATTGATACGACCACACTTACACTATACTATTAACACCAATTTACATATACGTAAACGATAAACATGCTATAATCCCTCTTAATTACTTACATCTATAACAATCTGTTCACCTGTTATAAATTTTTGTTTTCAGCAAAACATAACATAACTCAACAGTAACCTATTAACATTCATCAAAAGGATCTCAAACTATATCAAAAACTACACAATCGACATACTATTTATAAGAATACCATACAACTTCTAAAACAGACGTAATATAGCACAACGGAAGCAAAACAAGCTACGGTCCTGCCCGCAGGTCGTCATCTATGTACACAGCAACTCAAAATGCCTGTAAGAGCGCCATGGCTACTCCAGTCTGTCCACCAAGCCATATATCATCAGGATTACCTACAATGCATAAACTGAGTGAGATTTATAAATCTCCGTAACTAGAAATTATGCATGTTGTGAAGTTTATCTCAAAATTCTCACTATGCAGAATGTGCTCTCGTTTGAAATTCACCAATTTATTTATGAAATACTCTCCAGGGCCTCTAGACACACTGTTATACACCGGAAAAGAGCTCAATATCCATATATTCAAATCAAACGGTGGCCGACACCAGGTAGCCTACACCGGGTTTCCTCGTAAGGTTTCCCCGGGTCGCTTCTTCCCAGGTCGCCTCTTCCGCATGCATTGTTTATGCATTGTATGTAAAGTCACAATAGACGGTGGCCTACACCAGGTAGCCTACACCAGGCTTCCCCAGGTCGCTTCTTCCCAGGTCTCCTCTCCCGCCCTCGGTGTATAATCAGCGGTCTAACATAGTAAAACCATCTTATTTCATTTCAATGCATGATATGCATGCTTAATGAAAATGCAATGCAACATATTTCACAATATACAGATATTATTGAACTCACTAGTTCAAACCACATCAATTTTGGAGCTCACAGACTCCTTCAACATCAAATATAGAGTTCACAGGCTCAACCATATCACATACAGAGCTCACAGGCTGAAACCAATGTATATACGGAGCTCGCAGGCTCAAATCACATAATCACATAATATTAATCACATATTACAGTTTTCTAATATTCACATATTATCAAACAAACATAAATAACTCACATAATAATATATTTTTATACATTGTAGTTGCAAATGAGTTTCTACATACCTGAAGTTCACAAAAAACGTCAATAATCCTAATTTTTAAAGCCCTTTTCACGATTCCAGTCTCGTATCTAATAACAATTAATTACAAATATTACCCCAATTTACTAAATAATTATTTCTACTCAAAACTTCCTTTATTTAGTAAAATAGTAATAATTCGTGAACACGAAAAATACCTGAACTAGACTTTTAACGAATTCGGCGTCAAAAGTTTTTTTTTTTCCTTCGCGTTGCCTCACCTCTGCCTTTCTCCCTGCTTTCGCAATTGATATGGATGTGGGTTTGATTGAGGTGGGGGTGGGGATTATTACCCCGCCCCCACCGCCTAAATATTTTTTATTTATTTATTTATTTATTATTATTATTATTATTATTATTATTATTATTATTATTATTATTATTATTATTTTCATTATTATTATTTTATTTATTTTACTTTTTATTTAACTATTAAGATAAATTTTCAAGTGATCTATATTTAACTTACATCATTAATATCTAAATAATTTACCCAATCTATTTGTATCCTACTAGAATCTCATATAAATTATGATAATATTTTCTTATTAATAAACGGGTAAGGCATATACCAATTTATAAACAATTTAACATTTAAGTAATTTACCAGCACCTAATATATGAAATATATATTGGCCAATGAGTAGTGAGAAACTCGGGTATCACAGATTTTTTTTTCTTACAAAACATTCCTCTGATGTTTTTGGATCAATGATTTGGAGGCCCGTAGTTCACAACCCGAACCCACCCATTATGCAGTCGGATCCTGCAACCCGCGGGTTGAACCCGATCTATTGCGAGGCGTAATCTCAGCCGTTGGATTGAGGGTTTGATTCTCAACCATTGGATGAGTTTCTTATATAGATGTTAATACACAGTTTTGTGTATCTCTAATTCTCAGTCTCATGCATCGTTCTTCTCTCTAAAAGCCCTAGCATCCTGACGCTGCGTTCGATCGATCTTCTCTTGAGTTTTTCGGTGATCTTGTCCGGCGAAGCTGTGGAATTGATTGGTGCATTTGACGTTCGACTTGTTCTGAGGCTGTTCATCAGTTTGGTTTATCGATTCTCTGCCTACTTTGATTGTGCGATGTAATTCTATGTTCGCTGTGAAGTTAGGCTTGAATTGTTAATGTTTCCATAGATTTGAGTTTAATTCGTGTGTTGATTGCATTTCCTTAGCTTGGGTAGTGTGGTTAGGGTTCGGTTTTGTGCGATAGTTGGTTTCGCTTGTTATACTTGGGTAAGCTGAGTCCGAGCTCCTTTGCTATTGAATATATAAAAAATTCTTTAGATTTTTGTAGTGCTTTGTTCGATTATCTTGTAAATAGCATGTTTCGATCCTGGCTTAAGCAATAAAGATTCCATCAAACATTATTTTAATATCAAATACAAAATAATTTTTTTTCCAAACCAATCAAAAAGAAACATAACCTTAACAACCATAAACCTTACTGTGTAATTAGAATTGTACTGATTAACTCTTGGTCAGAATATAGAAGATATTTTTATTATATTAATATAAATAATATATTATTGACTTGTGATTTATGTGTGGTCAATTTATAATGAATATCAATATTCAATATTGAGCACCGAAACAATAACAACAACAATAATAATAACAATAATAATGTTTTTACTGCATATTCACACAATTTTTTTTTTCAAAAATATCAAATTAAATATTTATTTTTATTTTTTGTATTTTATATTTTATTAAAAATTAATTTTATATTCAAAACATCATATCAATACTTATTTATATCTCATCGACAGACAAAATCTTGAACCTATGATATGTTACAAGTTCATCCACACCACCAGATCATCCCTTATTGGCACTATCTACTTTGATTTTACTGTCTGTCTATTACCAATTATGTCCCTAGATTATAATATTTATTAAGCACTTTTCTAATTATAAATTTATATTAAGATTTTTTGTTTGTTGTTATACTAATTAATTGCGCTTCATATACCCTAATAAAATGAAAAAATATATTTAAGAGTCACTAGTATGGAAGAAAATGTTTTTGCCATAAACATAGCATGAAGAAGTATATTTTAGTTCTGTTTTTTGCTTTAGTGTACACTACAAAAAAAATGACTTTTTGTAGCGGTAAAAAATCGGTAACAAAAACCCAATTTTTGTGCAAAATAGCCTTTTTTGTCGACTCTGTTGCGGATTTTGATCGCTACGAAAAATCGCGGTACAAAAGGTCTATGTTGCAACAAATTCCATAACAAATAAGTGACAGTCACCCTCAAAATAAGCACGTGTTTATTGTATTTGTTGCGTTTTTTGTACGTAACGAAAGCATCGATCATGTTTTTGGAACAACATATGTCCGTAACAAAAAATTCGGAACAAAAGTTAAATCCTGTCAGAGAACTATTTGTTATGACATATTTTCGAAACAAAAAATAGGGTACAAATACGGAATCTTGTCAGAAAACTTTTTGTTGCAATCTTCGTCTGTAACAAAAAATTGTGTTACAAAGGTAGTGTCATGTCAGAGTATTGTTTGTTACGAAATTTTTCCGCAACGAAAAATTCGGTACAAAAGTAATGCAAACGTAAAACACTTTTTGTACCGGCCATTGTCCGTAATGAAAAATCCGCTACAAAAGGTGTCCATGTCTCAAATAAGGATTTTGTCTCCACGAATAAAATCCAATTGTTAAATTTGTTATTGATCAATTTGGATCACAAATAATTTAAAACATAATATTATCATAATTAATCTGAAATCCTTGTTCATATCTGCACAATGACATCAATCCAACAACATACATATTCGTGTAAAAAATAGAATACTAGACGTTAACAGTACTTTAAAACATCTTCAAAAATCACCATGACATACACCATAACAACCAACTAACAACTTGCTAACACTTGATCCCCAAATCCAAAAGTAATACGTGAATAAATAAATATGGTATCAAACTGCAGTACAATCCTAAGGTCGACTAACAAATACAACTATGAATAACTAAGCTCATCGAGTGCAAAATAACAGATGAAGCAATCAGAGGCGGTCAACCAACTGCAATGTGTTTCTAATGATATATATGAATTATATCAGCAACTAAAGTAATTTAATTCCCAAAAGAACAAACATTTCAAAAAAAAAAATTGTACAACCTTGCAAGTCCACTTGATGTTTTCTATGTCGAGTACTCATCAAGCATTTCACTCCGGAATTACATGGGAGAATAAGTACGGTCTCCGGGACTGTAATAGCGGTAACAAATGTCTTGACAATGGTTAGGGTATCACCTATATAAAAAGGTAAAACCAAAGCTAATATTAGAAAATATGATATCTCTAAACAACATGAAATAATATAATAAAATATATAAACATATCAAGAAAATGTTAGTAATGGAAACTTTACAATAAAATAAAAGTTATCCTTCAGTTTGATCTATGGACACTATCTTAAATATGAATATAGCAATGTCTACAACCGAAAGCACTAGTCAAGAAGTCTGACCACCAAACATTAGGAAGATAAACCACACAACAATAAACTACGAAACAAATCTCCCAACACCGATAAACCAACATTTATAAACCACCACAATCTTATGATGTTAATTTTCTCCCTCTCTTGAGTCTTTAGTGTTTTCTACTAAGCCAAACAATAGGTTTATAAAAATTTAAACTAAAGTAGCCAGGAGCAAAAGTTATTATACTAGTAATGTAAACTATCACCACTATTAAGTTACGCAAAATAATAAAATAAATATCCATGAACAGCCCTATACTAATATAAATAAAAACAAGACTAATCTATCTATCAAAATAATTAATCATTGAGCACTTACCGTAATATAATTTAAACAAACAACAACAACAAAGATAATCAATATTGCAGTAACAAAAATTGCAATTTAACAATTAATGGCAACATGCTAATATAGACTAACTTGAGGCAATTAACAATATAGTAGTTACATAATTACGACTATTTTAATAACTATAATCAAGTAGACAACCTCCAGCAATAATATGTACTGAACCAGCCTGTAGCTAAAACTGCTCTATCTTTCTCTTTTCTTCATCATCTCTTTCCCACTTAATTACATAGTTTAAATCATTGTCAAGCTGACGAGATATAAGGTGGAACCCATTACAGTTATTTATTTTCTACATTCCTCAACTCATGTTTAATTTTCAAAGATGACAGATTGTGCAACATCAATTTCAAATGTCTGTAAACACACTTATTAGAAGAAGACAGGTAGCTCAGTATTAGTTATTATAAAATGTCCTTCAATTTAATTATACCAAAATCAAGATCAACTGATATTTTGTAGTATAGACAAGATCAATGTTTGTAAGACCAAAAAGAACAGCACACCAACACCATCCGTACCCATTCTCACAAGCTACACCTACAATAGTTGCTCTATTAATTCCTTATACCCAGCAAATACACAATGTTAATGAACTCTAACATAATCAAATTTTAAGACAACTAAGCATTGAGCAGAAAGCCACAATCTTACTAATGAAAACACATTGAAGTGTAAAATGAACAAATCATCCAACAAAACACCAGTTATCAAGACTTTGAGTAAGAGATGACAATTTAGAAAGTAAAGTACCTTCTCAAAGTGATCCACAATGTCCTAGTTGTCTTCAAAATACTTTTTGATGTCAAAGATTTGGAGATTTTGGACGTGTGGTCGGTATCTGTACCAATATGAACAGATTCATATCATAGTTTGTCAGTAATCCGAATAGTTGGATTGGTAATGTCTGTAAGTTAATCCATATATAATGCATGGTGCTACCATTAAACCTGGATCAGATTGGATTTAATGGAATGAATTAGATCACAACTTAAATAAAAGTTAATCCATATATAATGCATGGTGCTACCTCTTTGTGTTTGTTAAAAGAAAATCACAAACACAATGATTATTGATTGATGACATCTCAATCAAATACTTGCCTTCTTTGTAGAAACTTAGCATAGGTGTGGCTTTAAATGTCAAGATCTTCATCAGCTATTTAATTTCTGCCTCTTGGTGCTCCTATTACATTGAAACTAATAATGTAAATGGAGGAAATCAGATACACCACACATTGCATTGCACTATTCTTGGTAATCATGACCTCAACTTGTTCATCACATTCGATCTAGCTTGCAAATTACTTTGTTCAATTTCTTTGGCATGGATTTTCTCTACTATCTTCGAAAAAAACTAATAATAAACAAACCAGTTTGACCAAATTTTTTATGTTAAGAAACTTGAAAACTAGTAAATAAACACCAAACACAATATTTTCAGTGAATATGAGATTGATGTATTCAACTTCTTAATTCAACTAAAAGAAAATTCACAAGTTTCTCATAGTTCTTGAGCAAGATAGGATTATAAACTGTTTGTAAGAAGTGAGAAATTACATTGTACACCAATGCCATCAAAAGCTTATATACCCTTATGAAGCAAAAGCAATATGAAGTAAATGAAGAAACCATTTTATGTATTATAGTTACTGATCAAAGTTTGAAAACATATATACTCATGGCAAATAATAGTGTGCAAAGAGTAATAATTGAGAATGGCTTCTAAAGCCAGAATAGCATGGTTTCTAAAGCCAAAATAGCTTCAACATGTTGCACCTGACCAAAGCAAATGCAGCCTCACATGCGAGCATGTTCGGCCTACCTATAGTGGTTGATGTACAAAATGTGATTAAATGTTAGATAGCTTCAGCATGATGTACAAATGCTATAATGCATATGACACATGAACAATAAGATCCATCTAAATATGCAAATATAAAGTCAGCCAAGATGATAAACATGCACGACCACAAGAAAGTCATCAGTAAAATTTGGAGGGAATAACAAATCTTCCTGCGTTTAAAAAAAAAAAAAAAGATGAAAGAAAGAAAGAAAAAACAGTTGCATATTTACCTGAAAAAAAGTTGTGGTTGCTAAAGAAAGAACTCATTTCAGTAAATTAGTTGTCAAGAAAACCTATAAATTAATAAATGGATAAACAATCATAGTTTATATTGATTCATTTCAAGAATTAACAATGTGCTAAATAGAATTTAAAATAAATTGCTTATTAAACATAGCAAAGGGAAAAAGGAATTTATCGAAGAATTTCAACTATAGCCATAAAATAAATTTAAGAAACAAATAAGACCAAGCAATATAAGCATTGTGGTATATCAGGTGAGAGAAAATAATGTGTTAGAAATAGCACCATAAAAAATATATCAAACTAATATTTTAAGATATAACGCATATGAACTTCGATTAGAACTTTTATAAAAAACTAATTAAATTTCGTGTAGTTCATTTAATGCAACTGTAAAGTGGAAATAGTATAATGATGTATACTCAAACAATAGCCTGGTGTTAATACATGTATGGTATATGCTTATGATTTTGCATGGAAATAGCAATCCATATATGCAGTGAACAATCACCCAGATATGTATTTATATTCAAATTACCTACAAAAAAATTCCATGTTTTAACATTCTTTTGATTCCTTTCCCAACATAAATATTCAACTCTAAAGGGGGTAAGATTATTTTCATTCTTCTTCTTTGAAAAGCAACAACGACCATTACGCCGTATAATAGGCCAATGCCATCAGGGCATTATCAAGAATATAGTCATGATCGATACTAAATGCATAATCTGCAGTAATGCAATTAAAAACCACATCACATAGGTCACAAAAGTGATCAACAAGTTGCCTTTCAATGAGTTTATGAATTATTAACCAATATACACACTAATGCAAAATTCATATTTAACGATGCCAACAAGAACATATTTTCCAAAGCATTTGTATTTCATAGACTTCCATTTCATATGATTGGGGAACTATAAATTTCTCACAAATGGAAAAACTCCTAGATTAATTGCAATGTTAGATGTTGACATGATGAAAAAAAGGTAGCATGTAGTGACTGCAATTCTATTGGCATGTAGATCTTTCATTTTTGCATTATAATGAAATAATTACCTTTGAATCCCAATTTGTGTTTAGGGAAGAGTTGCATAATCAAAGTTAATTTGTATATGAAAATATCGAATGATACATTGCTTAGTTCTTAAAAGTATGAGCAATATGAAAGGGGGCAACTAACAAGAAGTAATATATCCTTCCAAGGGAATTGATCTAATTAAGCCGAAAATTTCATATTTAAAACAAAAACTTCACTGCACCAAGGGAAAGTAGAAATCTCATCAATGGTTAAGAAAGTTTAGATATTATTAAGCATCTCAAGAGATGAATGAAAATGGTTGATGAATTGAATTTTCCCAATTGAAATTTACCAACATTCCGCAGCAGTGAGAAATTTATCAAGTTGAAAACAATTCAAGCAATAATAAATGTGTGTTTGGTGTTGTTCCCTCTGAAGAATATAAGAGCAAATGATCAATATATCTATATAGGTATTGCCACGCTTCCAAAGTAAATTTGGAAATGTATGGGAAGTAATGTAATGTACTATTGCTTATAAAC
Source organism: Andrographis paniculata (assembly GCF_009805555.1). Lineage (NCBI taxonomy): Eukaryota > Viridiplantae > Streptophyta > Magnoliopsida > Lamiales > Acanthaceae > Andrographis > Andrographis paniculata. The sequence continues at coordinate 3,198,353 of NW_026137591.1, forward strand.
ACAAGAGCAGCCGCAAGGAGGACAAGAATACAAGTAAAACTGGAAAGAGTTCAGTGATAAATTCAAGCAAATAAAGAAAAGATTATTATACCTTTTAAAGATCTGGAAAAAAGTGGCTATGGATGTACCTACCAGCGGGTGTTATTTCCGAAGAGATTCCGGCGGCCTTGACAGTGCTACCTTCGGGCGGAACCGTAAAGGTCCTCTTCCGGCGGCGGCGGATTCCATCTTTGAGAGAGAGGCTGCAACTTCGAAAGAGAAAGGAAGAGGGGAAGGAGAAAAAGAAATCGAAAAAAAAAAAGAAAGCGAGAAAAGAGAGAAGGAAAAAAAAGGGTGAAGGACGGCGGGTAGGGTTTGTATGTTTTGTAGAGGCACAGACTTTTGAATTATTTTTTTTTTTAAATTTTAAAATACAATAATAATTGTTTTTATTAATTTTAATTTATAAATATAATAGTATTAGCCTTGTTATGGTTTGAACTTTACAAAATATTTTTTTTAATTTTAAAATAATTTTATGTAGATTTTTTAAATGTTAATTAAAATATTAATTTTTGTTACTGTTTAAATTACGAAACAAATATATATATATGACAATACTTCGTCTCTATAACTAATTGTTACGGATATATTACCGAAATAAAAAATTTTATTTTTAAATTTTAAAATAATTATATATATATTCTTTTATATATAATTATAATATTTATTTAATTTTTTGTTACGATTTAAATTGCGTAACAAGTATATATAGGACGATATCTCGTGCCAAATGTTATTGTTACAGATAAATTACCGAAACAAATACATAAAAAGTTTGACCAATAATAGAAACTTTTTGTCCCGACAAATTTCGTAAGAACAGCTTCTTTTTGTGACGAAATATTTTTTACGGACAATATACCGCTACAAAAAGCCAATTTTTTGGTAATGGTATAGGAAATTGTATGCTTATTCCAATTATTATATGCTTCACTTAGGTTAGGAGACACTATATTGTTCGTTAGATATATTTTATTCTTTTTTTTTCATAAACTTTTGATGTAATCCAATTGGGTTGGTATATTTTACCCAACTCTAAAACAAATAATTCAATCAATATAATGAGATTCGAAGAAAAATAGAGATAGAATAAAAATGATAGAACAATACTCAACCTAGTTGATTAAGGTCACAAGAACTTAATTTTAAATCCAAAATTCTAACTAAAAAAAGAAATAAATTGATAGGTTTAATTCATCTACAAGAATTAAAAGTGACTAAGCTATGATTAATTTCATACACCCGATCTAAAAATCAGAATGCAATGAATCACTCACACCTTAATGAACAAAACGAAATATAACAGCTTTCAATGCCAAAAAAGATATATTGAAAATTTAATTAAATGTGTTTGAAAGTGGATACGAGTAGCTTTAATATAGACCAAGAGGGGGGGGGGGCAATGCATTAACTGGAATTAAGGGGAATGTTTACTACAATACTATAAGATATTTGGTCTCGTAGAGTAATGAATTATTAACTACATAATTTCATTATAGAGCTTTATAGATACATTAACTAAAGAGTTAAATTGACATCAGAAACTCATCGGAATCTCACCGGAACTCCTCTCGGCTATTTTTCTCCCTCTCACTCTATCTCTCACGGTTGGATTTCTTCAACAACTAACCCTTCAAACCCTCTTTCTGTTTCTATATTTATATATCTAGAAACTTCCTCCAAAACTAACCCCATAACAAACCCACAACTAATTGAGTTTTAGATTATATGGATTTAGGTTTTAGGATATATGGGTTTAGGATAAAATGGTTTGGGCTTGGATTTGGGTAATAGAGGATTGGGCCGATCCGGTGGATCGGGCCAATGAGTGGGCCAACTGATTATTCATCGAGGGACTCATTGGGTTAGGCCTCCAACAGCCAAAATTCCCAACAATCTCTACCTATTTTGATCGTGATTTAACCAAATACCAAATATGTATTTACTAGATATAGACTTATCTTGCACCTCTGGATTTCATCATCATTTTTTGTCCCTCGCTGCATCCACGAACAAACGTTATGCAGAGAAAACATATCACACATAGAACACATAAGTTCTAACGTGCACCTAAATTGATCGCACAACAACCTAGCACGTAGTACACAGAAGCTACTACGAAAGGAAGCATACAAACATGCATTTTCAATTATTTCACCAAGGAAACACATAATGCAACAAAATCATTTTATTCTTGATTATCCTCCAATTTACAATTCTTTTTAGGCATTTTTCAAATAATACCTAACATGCATTTTCTATGACACGGCTCCGGATCACCCGAACCTGAACTTAGACGGACCGATTGCAACCCGAACCCGGTCGAAGCTACTTGTTTGCTTGGAGGTTGTGATCCTTTGATCTTAATCAAAATGTGTGGTTTAGATTAGCTTGCCACTTAATGTGTGTTTTAGATTAGCTTGCCACTTAAGATGTGTGGCTTAAATTAATTTGTCACATTTAGTATATATAGCCTTGTTTATTTTCTTGATGGACACAACTTAGATGAAAACATTTTGAGAGAGGGTTAACCTAGCTTTGGAGAGATTCCTTAGAGTTGGAGTGATTCCATCCGCCGAGAGGGCAATTCGAATACATATTAGATACTTGTCTTCGAGTTTGATTCATGGAGATGATCCTAATCCATGTCATTCTATCTCACACGAAAATATCAACATGCATCCAACAATCGGATATAGCAACTCAACTCTCAAGAATAATACAAACATAGCCCAAGAAACTACACAATAGAAATAACCAAGAAATCAAAAAATAATTTCCAAAAAATCTCTCCAAGAAATATAAGAAAATTACAACAAATTCCAAGATTATTCAATCAATCACCAAGTAATGCATAGCCAAACAAACACAAAGAATTTCATATATTATCAAACCACAATTTCACCAAGATTCATAATATATCGAAAATAAAGAGAGGAGGGTTTAGCCTTTCACCAAACTCGAATCAAATTTTCTTTCAATTTTGTAATCGATTGATCACCCGGGGATTTGATACCACTATGTTTCCCAAGTCCAAGATCAACAGCACAATATTCACACAAGAATATTCCAAATCTAACGAAAACGTAAACCAACTTTTATTATTACGGAAGCAAAATTGACTTGCACTCAGTTTACCCTCAAATCAAACAAACTGACATCGAATACACATCCAAGACCTCGAACACAAATGACATGCCACGGAAACACAACTAACTCACAAACCTGAACTCCAATCTAAGGAAATATTGCCGAAATTAAGCCTAAACAACATCGCAGACAAATTGCACCACGAACAACCAAGAAGGCATAAATCGAGCAAACCAAACCGTAGAACCATCAAGGTTCGAGTCGCGCATCGACATGGAAGAAGGACCTCCCAACTACTAAACCGGGTTTTAAAACTTGTGCTAGTCGGGATGTGATGTTTAATGAAAAAGAAGACTAACACAAGTTTTAAAATCCGATATAGTAGTTAGCCACAACCTATACCCCTCAACTCCCTCCGCGTATCCTAAACCAAGAAGAACCGCCCAAACTATTTTATCCTAAACCCACATATCCCAAAGTCTAAATCTATATTATCTGAAGCCCAATTAGTTGTGGGTTTGTTGTGGGGTTAGTTTTGGGGGAAGTTTATAGATATATATATAGATATAGAAAGAGAAAGAGGGTTTAGAGGGTTAGTTGCTGAGGGAATCCAATCGTGAGAGATGAGGGAGAGGGAGAGAAATAGCCGAGGGGAGTTCCGGTCAGATTCCGATGAGAGTAGAATCCCCTTTTTGAGTGTCGATTCCGGTTGGTGTCGAAGTTTGGAGTGACGAGCCGACCTCCAATCTTGAGGTGTGGTTACCATAGCCGATCGCACCATGGACTGAGCCAAAAACCGCCGTCCTTTCACCGATGATAGAAACCAAGAAAGTTTGAAGAAGATTTGGCTTGTTCGATATTGTTTCGGACAAGATCGCTATGAATCGGGAGTACTCGGAGGAAGCCTTACTGCCGGACCGAGATGGACAATGCTCGTCAAAATAGTTCGGAGAATATTGGAGAAGACGACCATGCTATTGCCTGGAGTTGCTGTCCTACGATGTGAACGTTGTCCGTCGCCGGAAACCGTTGCCCTCCGGCGCTGTTCTCGGAAGGGAAAAGGATGTGTGATAAAAAATTGGCCAACAATTACAGATGTCATACATATGTATTACAATAATATGCATCCACATCGCGTATACGTGTATTTATAACACTCCCATTGGATGCATTTATACAAAGAATGTGTCTCGTTAAAACCTTATTAGGAAAAAACCCAGTGGGAAAAAATCATAATGAAGGAAAAAGAATACATCATTCTTGTATTAATATGTTCCCATTGTTTTCGACTTTATTTGATGTCTTTCATCCAACACATTCCAATTCCTTGCACCAATTTGCTGAATGTTGCAATTGGTAGCGCCTTCATAAATAAATCTGCAAAATTTTCAGACGATCGAATTTGTTGCACATTAATTTCACCACTTTTTTGAAGATCGTGAGTGAAAAACGAACTTCAGAGATATGTGCTTTGTCTGATCGCTTTTAGTATATCCTTCTTTTAATTGAACTATACAAGCTGCATTATCTTCAAATAATATTGTGGGAGATAATATATCATCAGAAATCAAGCCACAATTTTTCTGAATATGAGAGTCATAGACCTCAACCACACGCATTCACGACTGGCTTCGTGAATTGCTAAAACCTCAGCTTAGTTTGAAGAAGTAGTTGTTATTGTCTTTTTAGAAGATCTCTAAAAAATTGCGGTTCCGCCACAAGTAAATTAATAGCCAGTTTGAGATTTTACTTTGTGTTGATCAGACAGATAACCAGTATCAGCATAGCCAATTAATTTATTTCGAGATTCACTCGAATAAAATAAACCGAGGTCATGAGTCTCCTGAAGATAAAGAAAAATGTGCTTGATACCATTCCAATGATGCTTTGTGGGGGATGCGCTAAACTTGGCCAGTAGATTTACTGGAAAAGACATATCTCGTCTGGTACAATTTGCAAGGTACATGAATGCGCCAATAACATTGAAATATGGTACCTCGGGGCCAAGTATTTCTTCATTTTCTTCTCTTGGCCTAAATGGATCTTTATTGAGATCAAGGGATCTGACCATCATTGGTGTACTCAGAGAGTGAGATTTATCCTTATAAAATTGCCTTAAAACCTTTTAGGTATATGTGGATTGATGGATAAATATTTCATTGTTCACATGATCCACTTGTAATCCCAGACAATATTTTGTCTTTCCAAAATCTTTGATCTCAAATTCTTTCTTTAGATATTCAACTGCAATTTAGATCTCTTCAATAGTTCCAATTAAATTGAGATCATCAACATATACTGCAATAATGACAAAATTTGATCAATTTTTCTTTATAAAGACGCATGGGCATATTGAATCATTAGTATAACTTTCTTTTATTAAACAGTCACTGAGACGGTTATACCACATTTGCCCAGATTGTTTAAGTTCATACAATGACTTTTTCAATTTGATGGAATATGATTCTTTAGGATTTAATTTGTATGCTTCAGGCATATTGTGACACGGCCCGGCCGCGTGCCGCGTATAATTATAACCAACATAATTTTCTTACCCACAAAGTTCAATAAAACAAATGGATTAAGAATATGTATAAAAGAAAAGAGAAGGAAAAAGAAAGATAGTACAGAGAATGTGAATTAGTATAGATGATAACCAACCACGAGAATAAGTCTCGGACCTGAAATCAATCCATAGGTAAAACACAAACAATAGGCTAAATCCCACTGCAAAGGATTGGAAGCCACGAACCGATGGAATCACTCCAAAGACCCGATTTGAGATTCTAAATGCGAGGAAATCACTCCCTAACACTAGAAAATTATAAAAGTAAAATTCGATTCAAGATGTAAAAAAAATACTCATTACAATGATAGGTAAGGACCTTATATAAAGGTTTTTGAGGAAAATAAAAGGCAACAAATAATAAAGGAAACAAACCAAAAGGTAAGTCTAACTATAAGGAAATAAATAATTAGGGAAGTTCTAGATATGGAATTATACCATATGGAAACTTATAATAAAAGGAAATATATATTAAGGTACTTCTAGAAGTCTCCATAATAAGTGATGATTCCCTTGATAATCTTCCATGATTAGTGATTCTCTTCATAAGTGATGATTCTCGTGATATACTTCCATGATTAGTGATTCTCTCCATAAGTGATGATTCCCTTGATAATCTTCCATGATTAGCGATTCGCTTGATCTTTCAATTGGGATTCTTGCGGGTCCTATTGAAGGCGCGTCAGGTGAGGGCTAAGTGGTCTCCAAGCATCATCCTTAAATTGATTCTCCATGAAAAATCGTTTGATCAATGTAGTGACGGATTTTTGAAATTGACGAGCTCGGCTTCGAGTGATGGGTCCCACGGGCATTTGAATGCTTAAAGATTTGACGTCCTTGTCATTCCCTCTTTCTTGAAAAGCTTTCTTGTTCTCCCGAACAAGATATTCATCCGCTGCATAAAAAGGGCTTAAGTCAGAAACATTAAAAGTAGCATGAACTTGGTACTCACCTGAGAGTTCAAGTTTGTAAGCATTATCATTAATGCGTTCTAACACTAGAAAAGGCCCATCGCCATGGGGAGTAAGTTTTGACTTTCGTAATTCTGGAAATCTTTCCTTCCTTAAGTGTAGCCAAAACCAATCTCCTATCTCGAATACAACTTTCTTGCGCCCATAGTTAGCTTGTTTTGCGTAATTGTCAGCTGCCTTTCCTAGGTCATCCCGAACTTGAGAATGAAATTGTTGGACAAATTCAGCCCTTTTTCTGCCATCAAAACAAACGTGCTCATTGCGTGGCAATGGCATAAGATCAAGAGGAGTTAATGGGTTAAAACCGTAATCAACCTCAAATGGAGAACAATTTGTAGAGCTATGAATCGTACGGTTATATGCGAATTTAGCATGAGCTAAACATTCTTCCCAACTCTTCAAATTCTCATGAACTAAGGCATGTAATAAGCTACCCACAGTTTGATTAACAACTTCTGTTGGACCATCAGTTTGTGGGTGGTGTGATGTGGAAAACATTAATTGTGTACCTAATTTAGCCCAAAGTGTTCTCCAAAAATAACTTAAAAATCGAGAATCCCTATAAAAAACAATGGATCTTGGAACACCATGCAATCTAAAAACCTCTTTGAGAAATAATGAAGCAACATGTGAAGGATCAGTGGTTTTTGTGCATGGAATAAAATGTGCTATTTTTTAAAAGTGATCAACCACAACAAATATTGAATTTTTAGTAGACCTACTCCTAGGCAAACCTAATATAAAATCCATAGAAATATCAACCCAAGGGGATTCAATAATAGGTAGCGGAGTATATAAACCGCGTGGATGAACAATAGACTTCAACGAGAGGCACGTTGTGCACCGACGAATTGCACCTTCAGCTTCGGAAGGACGTACATAATGTTGCCATGTTTGCAGGGCCCGCACTAAGGAGTACAATTCCTTATCGTAGGTTGAGTAATTCAACGTAGGGCCATGTAGCTTTTCACTGAAAAATGCAACGGGTCTCTTTTCTTGCGAGAGGACGGCGCCAATACCTACACCAGAGGCATCAAAATCAAGTTCAAACGGTTTAGATAAATCAGGTAAAGCAAGTACGGGTGTACATGTAATTTTTTATTTTAAAGTATCAAAAGCATTTGTTGTTCACTTCTCCACTCAAACTTATCCTCTTTTTTGGTAACTTCAATTAAGGGTCCTGCAATAGTGCTGAAGTTTCGCACAAATTGACAGTAGAAACTTGCAAAGCCATGGAAACTACGGAGATCACGTACGCTAGTAGGTGTAGGCCACTCTTGGATGGCTGCAACCTTCGCAGGATCTACACATACTCCATATTTTCCTATAATAAAACCCAAAAAGTTGCACTTGTCGACACAAAAGTCGCATTTTCTCAAGTTAGCATATAACTTCTCAGTCCATAAAACATCTAAAACTGCTTGCAAATGTTCAACATGTGTTTCAATAGAAGTACTATAAACAAGTATGTCATCAAAGTATACTACAACAAACTTATTTATAAAATTTCTTAAAACATGATTCATCAATCGAATGAATGTGCTTGGGGCATTAGTAAGTCCAAATGGCATAACTAACCACTCATATAGACCAAAAGAAGTCTTGAAGGCAATTTTCCATTCATCACCTTGATTCATCCGAATTTGGTGATAACCACTTTTTAAATCAATATTTGAAAAAATTACAAAACCACACAAATTATCAAGCATGTCATCTAATCTAGGAATGGGATGACGATACTTAACTGTTATAGCGCTGACGGCTCGACAATCTACACACATGCGCCAACCTCCATCTTTTTTTTGGCACCAATAGGACAGGTACAACATAAGGACTTAGACTTTCACGAATCCAACCTTTGCTCAGTAGATCCTCCACTTGCCTTTGTATTTCTTTTACCTCATCCGGGTTGGCTCGATAGGCAGGCCGATTAGGAATTGATGCTCCCAGGACAAAATCAATTTGGTGCTCAATTCCACGAGTGGGTGGTAAACCATGGGGTACTTCATCAGTAAAACATCATCATACGCCTGCAATAAGTTAGAAAAACTATATGGAAGTTTGTTAGAGTCATTCATGGAAAAATAAGAAGGTTTAGAAAGTAATAGCAGACAATGAACTCCATGTTCTAAGCGTAAAGCTTCCTTCCTACACATAAAAAGATTAGACCTCTCACTCTCATGTTTAAGATTCCAGCTGGTTTCACCCTGAATCACTACACTCGTGTTTGATTTTTGAGTAGAAGGGTAGAGTATTTGAGAGTGGCTCGGGGCAGATGTATTTATTGGTGAGGATGAAGATTTGAGAGGTTGTGGGGTAGTTAGGCTATATGAAATAGTAGATGCACTTGTATGTGGAGTACCTTTTGTTGCGGGTGATTCTAAGGAGGGCTTCAAGTTGGATTCCTCACATAGAGTTGATTCAACGACATAGCCCGCCATCTTGTTGTCTTTCCTTTGGTTCCTTTTCTCTCTTGCTTAAGCGGCAAACTGCTTATACAAGTATTTTTTATATTCATTTACTTCTCGAGGACTCAACAGCTTTAGAACTATGGTCCGTCCGGCATGTGTGAAAGTATATCGATTACGGCGGCCATCATGTACAACTTCTTTGTCAAATAGCCATGGTCTCCCGAGCAAAATATGACATGCTTGCATTGGAACTACATCGTATTTTACCCCATCCTTGTAACCTTGTAGTTCAATTTCCACCAACACTTGTTTGGTGACGTTGATTTCCCCACAATTATTGAGCCACTGTAGTTTGTAAGGCCTCGGATGCAAATTCATCCTCAAATTAAGTCTTTTCACTGCGAGGTCACTAATGACATTAGTACAACTACCACCGTCAATGATAAGACTACATACCTTAGTCGCGATCGTACACCTTCCATGGAATAAATTTTCGCGTTGTTCGGTATCTTGAACCTCCTTTGGAAGAGTGCTAAGAGCTCGGAGAGTGACTAACGTCAAATTTGACTCCGGTATGGATTCTACAGCTTCCTGGTGGTAGGAATTTGCCTCATTGACCTCTTCAATTTCTGATTCGGATTCGTACTCACCGGAGATCGTAAGAACCATAGTATGCTTGTTTGGACATTGATTCGCAAAATGTCCTCAGTCTTGGCATTTGAAACATAACACATCTCGGCTACGGGTGGTGTTCTTTGGGGGGGGCGCATGTTGGCGCCTTAAGGCGCGTCGAATCAACTCCCGCTATCTCTTTTCCTTTGTTTATATGTTGTGGAAGCGGCGCTTTAGGAAACCCTACAATTGGAGAAAGTTTAAACGGATTACCTTGCATCCGCTTTGATTTTAGTTGCTTCTCCACCTTTATGGCCAAGTGTACCATCTCCTCGAGGTCCATGTATTGGTACATCTCTACCGCATCAACAATATCCCTTTGAAGCCCATTCGAGAATCTAGACATCATTTGCTCTTCATGGATATCGGCTTGTAGAAGAAGTGTTTCAACCTCCTTATAGTACTCCTCCACTGACCGCGACCCTTGTTGTATTCTCTGCAATCTCCGCAATACTTCACGATGGTAATGAGGGGGAACAAACCTCTTTCGCATGAGTGTACGAAGTTCTGTCCAAGTACGCACTGGAGCCTCCCTATTTCTGCGGCGGTCGATGCTCAATTGGTCCCACCATGCAAGCGCATAATCTAAAAACTCCATTACGGCCACACGGAGTTTTTGTTGGTCAGTTAATTTTTGAACATCAAAGATTAGTTCTAACCTTTGCTCCCATTGCAAAAATGCTTCAGGGTCGGATTTTTCTTGGAACGGTGGCACTTGGAACTTGATCGAGTTGATAGACTCATCTCCATCCCGTCGGTGATAGTTATTATGATGCCTACGTCGTTCCCAATTTCCTTCAAACTCCTCATCATCGGGTTCGTCAAAGTTGTGTGGGGGTGGGGGCCGAATGTTGCGTCTTGGCCTCAAATGCGGTTGAACATCATTTCGCCTCTGAGCTTCCGGTAACGGTCGGATATTCTCCTGTAACTTTTGTTGATTCTCTTCCAGTTGATCCATCCTATTATTCATCAATTCCAATCAAGAATATTGAAGAGTTTTGAACTCTTGTAGAATGGTATTGAGAAGACCTTGTACATCAACTTGTTGAGAATTGGATCCTTCACCCCCTGCCATTAGAAAGAGAAGAAAAAAAAAAGGAAATAACCTCACTAGAACTCTCGTGTATCACTCCACACCTTATGTACCTCTCCGTCTCGCAAAAAGGACTCAAATCAAATCGATGGAATTCTCCCAAAGACAATAGCCAAAAAATTCAAAACAGTAGGGACACCAAAAGAAATATAAGTTCAGAATGAAGGTAGAAGACAAATAATCTAAATAGATTTTTTTTCGTTTTTTTGATAAAAGAAAGATGATTCGAGAACTAGAAGTAAATAACAAATATCTTTATATTTGATAATAACTTTTTTTTGCCTTTTTTTTTTGTTTTTTTTTTTTGCCCTTTTTTTCGACTTTTTTTTTATTTTTTTTTTCAAATAAGAACTGTAATATCAATCAAGAGATTGTATCAACTAGCTCTGATACCAGATGACACGGCCCGGCCGCGTATAATTATAACCAACATAATTTTCTTACCCACAAAGTTCAATAGAACAAATGGATTAAGAATATGTATAAAAGAAAAGAGAAGGAAGAAGAAAGATAGTGCAGAGAATGTGAATTAGTATAGATGATAACCAACCACGAGAATAAGTCTCGGGCCTGAAATCACTCCAATAGGCTAAATCCCACTGCAAAGGATTGGAAGCCACGAACCGATGAAATCACTCCAAAGACCCGATTTGAGATTCTAAATGCGAGGAAATCACTCCCTAACACTAGAAAATTATAAAAGTGAAATTCGATTCAAGATGTAAAAAAGGTCCTCATTACAATGATAGGAAAGGACCTTATATAGAGGTCCTTGAAGAAAATAAAAGGCAACAAATAATAAATGAAACAAACCAAAAGGTAAGTCTAACTATAAGGAAATAAATAATTAGGGAAGTTCTAGATATGGAATTATACTATATGGAAACTTATAATAAAAGGAAATATATATTAAGGTACTTCTAGAAGTCTCCATAATAAGTGATGATTCCCTTGATAATCTTCCATGATTAGTGATTCTCTCCATAAGTGATGATTCCCGTGATATACTTCCATGATTAGTGATTCTCTCGATAAGTGATGATTCCCTTGATATACTTCCATGATTAGTGATTCTCTCCATAAGTGATTATTCCCTTGATAATCTTCCATGATTAGCGATTCTCTTGATCTTTCAATTGGGATTCTTGCAGGTCCCATTTAAGGCGCGTCAGGTAAGGGCTAAGTGGTCTCCAAGCATCATCCTTAAATTGATTCTCCATGGAAAATCGTCTGATCAATGTAGTGACGGATTTTTAAAACTGACGAGCTCGGCTTCGAGTGATGGGTCCCACGGGCATTTGAATGCTTAAAGATTTGACGTCCTCGTCATATTGAATCCCTCGGGAACTTTCATATAAATATCAGTATCCAAGTGTCACGACCCGAGTCCGTGACCAGAGATGACCGAGCGAAGGAGCCAAAACCCGGAGGCTAGTCCGGAACCTTGTAAATAAAACTAGAACTTGTATGGAGTAGTTGGGGGTTGGTAGATGGTTGGTAGAAGATGGTTGGTGGGGGTTGGTGGAAGATGGTAGGTGGGGGTTGGTAGAAGGTTGGTGGAAGAGGGTAGGTGGGGGTTGGTAGATGGTAGGTGGGGGATATGGACTTGTATAAATAGGTGATTATACTCATTTGTAAATCATCAAGTTGAGAGCAATAACATCTACTTTCCTTTACTACTTCCTCTCTCTACGATTATCGAGTGTTCTTGATCGTGTTCTTGAGTGTTCTTAGAAGTGTCCGAAGAAAGGCTGTACTAGCAACCTCTAAGTGTCGGGAAGTTGCTAGGCCGCACGGAAGGTGTTCGAGGAACAACCAGGCGGTCCGTGACAAGTGGTATCAGAGCTTCGTTCGAACCGAAGTAGGTGAGGGATGGCAAGTGACGGGTCCAACTTGACGAATCTGAACGAGGGTAACAATGAGGGTGTCAATGAAGGGAAGCACCATCGAAAGTGCAAACGTTGCCCTTCTGTGGATACCATAACTGCTTTTGAGGCGAAGATGGAGCGTATGGAAGAATTCCTCGGAGGGAATTCCGAAAGGATCGACGAGGTCGATCAACGTCTCGACGAGGTCGAGAAGGAGATGCGTGAAGATTTGATGAAGTCTCTCGAGGAGGGACTAGAACAATGTCGCGATGGCGCGAAAGAAGTGACGAGGTCACCTGATACCGAGGTGGCCAAGCTCAAGGAGGAGGTGGCAGCGTGTCGCCTCGAGTTAGCCCGACGAGAGAAGGCGGCTATGGCGGAGCCGTCCGTGATGCAAGAGGAGCTTGCAACACTTAGAGCGGCAATTGCGGAATTGCAAGCTCGTGGCGCGATCGGAGGAGTAGCGGTAGCACCTAGAGTGGAGGTGCCACGCCCGGAGTACTACTCGGGAGTTCGGAGAGGTCGGGTAATTGATACGTTTATTTTCAATGTGGAGCGTTACTTTAATGCCGTAGGGGTCGTGGGAGATGCGGCCAAGGTACACACAGGGTCGTGTTTCTTGAAGGACTCGGCACTCATATGGTGGAGGCGTAGAAGTGAACTTGCTCAAGATGGCGAGGCCATCACAACATGGGCAATGTTTAAGTCTGAACTCAAGGCGGAGTTCGAACCAATAAGGGCCGAGACGGAGGCAAGGGCCAAGATACGATGGTTGGTACATCGAGAGGGGCATTTGAAGGAATACATTGACGAGTATGCCAACTTGCTACTTGAAATTCCATCGATGACGCGGGAAGAAGCATTGTTTGGGTTTACCGAAGGATTAAAGCCGTGGGCAAAAGAGCGGGTTGTGGATAAGTGCCCGGAAACTGTGAACGAGGCAATGAAGTATGCTTCACGGATGATTGAGTTCCAACAGAGAGAACCGTACAAGAGGGACGATGGGAGGAGGATGATCTCGGACAAAAGTGGGGGAGATGCACCAAGATTTGCCCCACGACCACCCCGACCCGGAGGCGAACGCTATGCATCTAAGACTGCGATGAGGGATTTTCCTAAGCCAGGACCATGGTACGAGGGGTGTTATGTTTGTCATTCAAAAGAACATTTCGTGAGAAATTGTCCGAACCGATCAAGTGTTGCCGCGGTGACCGAGGACACTAACCCAACGGACGAACGGGTGGCATGCATGAAAGCGGAAGGTGATGGCGAAAAGCATCGAGGGCGGATGTACGTGAATGTCGAGATTAATGGACGCTCGTACTTGTGTCTACTCGACCTAGGGACGGATGCAAATTACATGAGCAAAGAAATAGCTCATGAGCTGGGTTTGCAATGGGTGTCAACGGAGGGTCGATTCAAGGGAGTGAATAGCGCATGGACTCCTTTGACGGGGGTGGCAAAGAATGTACCAATCCGAGTTGGAGATTGGGAAGGTATGGTTAATTTTAATGTAGCGCCTATTGATGACTATTGCGTGTTCTTTGGCATGAGGTTCATTGAGCAAACCAAGTTAGTAATGATACCGCACGAGGACAAATACACCATCATGGAGGGAAGTGTGCCATGTGACATAACGGTGTTCCGAGAGATGGAGTTGACGCCAAAGCAACTCGAAAGGGGATTAAGGAAAGGAGATCCGACGTTTGCGGCTATCCTTAGCGATGAGGACCTCCCGGGTGACGAGGTTAAGGAGACCATGATTCCCCCTAAGGAGTTGGAGGGTGTCCTCAAGGAATTTGAGGATACAATGACGGAAGAGTTACCGAAGGGATTACCTCCACGAAGGGCGGTCGACCATGCCATCGACTTGGTAGAAGATGCAAAACCAGTTTCCCGACCACCATATAGAATGTCACCTGACGAATTGACGGAATTGAGGAAACAATTGGGAGAACTATTGGAAGCCAGGTTCATAGTCCCGTCGAAAAGCCCCTTCGGTGCACCAGTACTCTTCCAACGGAAGAAAGATGGGAGTCTTCGTATGTGCAATGATTACCGGGCGTTGAACAAATTAACAGTGAAAAACAAGTACCCGGTGCCACTCGTTGCCGACTTGTTCGATCGGTTGCAACCGGCCAAGGTGCTATCAAAACTTGACCTTCGAAAGGGTTATTATCAAGTTCGTATTCGGGAAGGCGACGATTCAAAGACGGCGATCACAACAAGGTACGGATCATACGAGTTTAAAGTAATGCCTTTTGGACTGACGAATGCCCCGGCAACATTTTGTACGTTGATGCAAGAAGTACTACGAGACTTCCTAGATGACTTTGTGGTGGTGTACTTGGACGACATCGTTGTTTATAGTCGAGATATGACGGATCATGTCAAACATTTTCGGAGCGTGTTCCAAGCCTTACGGGAGAATCAACTTTATGTTCGGAGGGATAAATGCGAATTTGGGATGAACGAGGTCGGATTCTTGGGGCACATCGTGGGAAATGGGAGGATTCGGATGGAGCCGGGAAAGATCAAGGCAGCCGTTGAGTGGAAAGCACCCAAGTCACCTACGGAGGTACGATCTTTCCTCGGATTAACAAATTATTATAGGCGATTTGTGAAGGGCTATTCGGGGATAGCGGTGCCCTTGACAAATATGTTGCGGAAGGAGCAGAAGTGGGAATGGACGCTAGAATGCCAAATGGCATTTGACTCATTGAAGGAGGCAATGACGAGAGAGAGCTTGCACTCCCGGACTTTACCAAACCATTCGAGGTAATGACAGATGCCTCGGACCTTGCCGTGGGAGGGGTGTTAATGCAAGGAGGACACCCGGTGGCATACGAAAGCCACAAATTGTCAGACGTGGAAAGGCGATGGCCAACGCATGAGAAAGAGATGCTCGCAGTCGTGCATTGCTTACGAGTTTGGGAACACTATCTCAAGGCGGGTGTTCCCTTTTTTATTGTGACGGATAATCGTGCGGTAAGCTACTTCCAATCTCAAAAGAAACTAACGGGCAAACAAGCAAGGTGGCTCGATTTCCTTGCAGAGTTCAAATTTGAGATCGAGTACCGACCCGGGAAGACTAACGTGGTGGCAGACGCGTTGAGTCGGAAGGTGGCAGCCATACACTCGGTGGAAGGTGACATTGTGGATCGGATACGTGAAGGGCTCGTGCATGACGAATTTGCACATGCCGTATTCGAGTTGGTTAAGGAGGGGAAGACGACAAAATATTCATTGGAGGACGGGTTAGTTGTGACAAAGGGGTACCGGATGTATGTACCAGATACAGAGAGCTTAAGGCGAGACATTCTACGAGAGTGTCATGACACCAAGTATGCGGGACATCCGGGCATACAACGAACCTTGGCCTTGCTACGGGAGCGGTACTATTGGCCCGGAATGAAGGGAAATGTAGAAGAGTATGTCCGAACATGTCTTGTGTGCCAACAAGACAAAGTCGAAAATCGTCCACCGGCGGGGTTGCTTCAACCCTTGTCAATTCCGGGACGAATGTGGGAGAGTGTGTCCATGGACTACATCATCGGCTTGCCAAAGTCCAATGGATGCACGAGCATTTTTGTAGTGGTTGATCGTCTCTCGAAATATGCCGAGTTCATCCCGGCACCGAAGGAGTGTACAGCGGAGGCAACAGCAAAACTCTTTATGGAGCACGTCGTTAAATATTGGGGGTTACCAACGAGCATTGTAAGCGATCGGGACTCGAGATTTACTGGGCGATTTTGGACGGAGTTGTTCCGTCTGTTGGGGTCGGAATTGAAAATGTCCACGACCATGCACCCACAAATAGATGGCCAAACAGAGCGAGTCAATCAAGTTTTAGAGGTGTACTTACGACATTATGTGACGGTAAACCAACTTGATTGGGCTAAATTACTCGATGTGGCGCAGTTTTGTTTTAATTTGCAGAAAAATGAGAGTACTGGGAAGAGCCCGTTCGAGATTGTACTCGGTTTCCAACCAACAACTCCGAAAGATTTGATGGGGACATATAAAGGACCGAGTCCGCCGGCGTTCCACTTTGCCAGGGGTTGGCAAGATCGGGCGGAAACAGCGAGGCTATACTTGGAGAAGTCCCAGAGACGGATGAAAAAGTGGGCGGACCGGAAGCGGATATTCCGAGAATTCAAAGAGGGAGACTTAGTGTTGGTAAAACTTTACCAACATGGGCGTATACGAGGCGTGCACAAAGGGTTGATGAGGCGATACGAAGGCCCGTTCCCGATCATGAATAAAGTAGGCGAAGTGGCGTACAAGGTGGAGCTACCCGAGGGCTTGTCCCAACTTCACCCGGTATTCCATGTTAGCATTCTCAAGCCTTACCACATGGATAATCAAGACCCGAGTCGGAATATATCAAAAAGAGCACCACCCGGGATGCGGACGGCGTATGACAAAGTAGCCGAGGAGATATTGGCGGTTCGACTAGTTCACCACAAGAACCGCCCGCCTTCGACGGAGTACTTGGTGAGATGGCGAGGCTTGCCCGAGGTGGAGACGATTTGGGAACCAACGGAGAAACTTTGGCAATTTGAAGACTTGGTACGTGAGTACGAGGCATTGAGGACAATGCCTTCATCAAGTGGGGGAGAATGTCACGACCCGAGTCCGTGACCAGAGATGACCGAGCGAAGGAGCCAAAACCTGGAGGCTAGTCCGGAACCTTGTAAATAAAAGTAGAACTTGTATGGAGTAGTTGGGGGTTGGTAGATGGTTGGTAGAAGATGGTTGGTGGGGGTTGGTGGAAGATGGTAGGTGGGGGTTGGTAGAAGGGTGGTGGAAGAGGGTAGGTGGGGGTTGGTAGATGGTAGGTGGGGGATATGGACTTGTATAAATAGGTGATTATACTCATTTGTAAATCATCAAGTTGAGAGCAATAACATCTACTTTCCTTTACTACTTCCTCTCTCTACGATTATCGAGTGTTCTTGATCGTGTTCTTGAGTGTTCTTAGAAGTGTCCGAAGAAAGGCTGTACTAGCAACCTCTAAGTGTCGGGAAGTTGCTAGGCCGCACGGAAGGTGTTCGAGGAACAACCAGGCGGTCCGTGACACAAGGAACCATAAAGGAATGCAGTAACTACGTCTAAAAGACGCATATCGAGCTTTTCTCGCACTGCTAGGCTCACAAGGTATCTAACTGTTATTCCATCAACAACTGGAGAGTATGTTTCATCAAAATCTACTTCAGGTCTTTATGAGAATCCCTGAGCTACAAGACGGACTTTATATCTCACAATTTCATTATGCTCATTTCTTTTTCGTACAAACACCCATTTGTATCCAACTGATTTTATACCATCTGGTGTTTGAACAATTGGTCCGAAGACTTCTCTTTTGTTTAATGAGTCAAGCTCTGATTGAATTGAATATTTCCATTTTGTCCAGTCATTTCTTTGCTAACATTCATGAACCGATTTTGGCTCTGGATTCTCATTTTCTTTCATTATATCAAGTGTTAACTGTATGCGAAGGCATTATCAATAATTGCCTCTTTACGCTTCCAACATTTTTTTGAAGTAACATAATTGATTGAGATTTCAATAATCTCATCATGTTCTTCAAAATTGTGCTCTTCTGGAAAAATTATTTCAATGTTGACTTTCTCATTAGATTGAGGTTTATCAATGTCATTCCTGATATTTTCACGATTATCATCATTAATTCCTCTTTTCTTTCGAGGATGTTTGTCTTTGGAACTGAGTGGTCTACCATGCATTAAGCGTGTCGGTGATTCATTAGCACTTGCAATTTGTCCATCAGGGACAATTATAGCATAATATAAAATGACATAATATGTCTGTTATTGGGGGTTTGCTGGATCTATGACAAAATCCACTATATCAAGATGCGTTGTGTTGTAACCCAAAAGATCATCATCAGGGTCGTCATCGTTATCAACGTGATTAATCTCGACCACTTTTCCATTTTTCTGCAGTGAAGCTTGATAAATTTCGGCTAGGTGTTTGGTTGTTCTGCAGGTATTGGACCCAATGACCTTCAATACCATACCGATTACAAATACCGATTTGCCTCTTTCCCTGTTTAGCGTTTTCGGCTATATCCCCATATTGAGGTTTACTCTACTTCCTGTTAATGTCAAAACCGCGGTGATTGTAAGGGGTATATCGACCGCGTTGACTCTCATGACCGCGACCACGTCCACGGCCTCTACCACGTCCTCGGTCTCGTTCAGAAAATGTCATGTTCGCTTTAGGGAACGGATTGGAACCAGTGGGCCAGGACTGATGATTTTTCATCAATAACTCATTATTTTGCTCAGCTAATAAAAAACATGCTATGAGCTATGAGTACTTTTGAAAATATTTCTTACGATACTATTGTTGTAGCACAACGTTAGAAGCATAGAAGGTAGAGAGATTCTTTTCCAATTTATCATTCTCAGTAACAATTTCTCCGCAGAGTTTCAACTAAGATGTAATCTGATGGATAGCAGAATTGTACTATGTAACAGTTTTAAAATCTTGCAATCGCAAGTTAAGCCAATCATGTCGGGCTTTTGGGAGAGTAATATATTTCAAGTGCCCAAATCTCTCTCTCAATTCATTCCATAAATCAAAGTAGATCTTTCACCGTCAAATATTCGGACTGTAAAGGAATGTCCAGATGGTGACAAATGAAAATAATAGCTTTAGCCCGATCTTGGCTTGTAGCCGCATTTTCACTGGAAATTGTATGAGCAAGGCCCATAGAAACCAGATGCATTTCAACATCCAATGACCAAGTCAGAAAATTATTGTCCGTGAGAAACAGGTTTAAAAAAAAAATTTTGCAAGATTTTCCATAATTTAAAAAGTAGATAATATAAATAGTATAAAAATAAAACTTATCAAAAAGAAAATAGACAAGAGTCTTCACGCTGATAATGTGTTATATAATAATTAATATAATATATGTGTGTATGTATGAGTATATATATATATGCAGTAAATGCTAGCTTAAGAAAGAAGCTTAGAGAGAGACAAAATAATATAATTGATTGATGCGATTTCCTCACTCATTTTTTCTTCCACAGTGTATATATATATAGGAAAGGGAAAAGGTTGTTTGATTAAAAATATATAGGAAACGGAAAAGGTTGTTTGATTAAAAATTGTCCAACAATTGCAGACATCATACGTATGTATTACAATAGTATGCATCTACATCGCGTATACGTGTATTTATAATATTTTTTTAGAAGTAATAAGGTAAAAACATTTTCTATATGTGTATTTATAACATTTTTTAGAAGTAAAAAGTAAAAGCATTTTCTAAAAGGCCTTAGAAACATTCGTTAGTCTTCCTTTGAGTTATTAATTTTTGAGTTATTTTTTAATTATTTTTCATGTTTTCAATTCATTTTGATATTTACATGTGAAATCTTATCCAAAAAAACTTTCAGAAATTAATCGGAAATCCAACTTCTTACTCCACTTCATCCGACCGACTCATCGTCTCAGTAAGCCATTGATTGAAATTTTCCAATAACAACAATAATGATAATATAGATGAACTAGAAAGGTTAATATAACCTAATTTAATATTTAAGTTTCTCAAAGAAAAAAAAAATCAAATTTGAATTGATTAATAGTATTTTATTTTCTTTTATCCATGTAATGTTTAAAAATTAAAGTACACTTGAAGCTCGTTGATAATAATTACATATGCATTAAGATACTAGTTTAAATCACATACAACCTGTTTCGATAATGCTAAATCAAAAATCAAATAAACATACAGTATGAATAGAGAATTATGATATTTGGGTGTATTTTCAAGTTCATGTATGACTTTTATTGAATATGTTTTAAAAAAATTATGAAATTTGTACATTATTTGGTTCGGTTGGAAGTGTTTCAAAGCTCATAAATTCCCACTTAAAAAAAAAAAAAAAAAAAAGCTGTTAGGCTATAAATAGATTTAAATTTATATAATTTTGTGCTAAAATATCATTTAAATAATTTGAATTAAAAAGATAAATTTTAATTACAATTTCAATTTGATTTCAGATCATATTATAAAAATAAAAAAATAAAATTTGTAAATAATAAAAAATTAGTATTCACGCGAAGCTTTATATAAAATATATATTTGATATGATATTTTTAAAAATTAAATAATACTAAAAAAAAAAAGTTTAAAAAGGCGTAGGACTACGATTCTGGTTTGAACGAAGACAGATATTTTATCATGGAGGTCCATCTTTGAACGAACACAGATTTAATTATCTTGTCGGTTAGCCCAGCCGGCCGAATGTCCAACAATTTGTTACGTGATGAACAACTGCTTCTTCCGCTTCTGCTTGTGCTTCTGCTTCTGTCAGCTCCTATCGATGGGGACGGACAACTACATCATAGAAGAAATTACACACGATCTCTTTCACCATAGCCATAGGAGCATCCTATTTTCCTGAATTTCGTCATCCCCATGTCTAATTAATGCATGCTTCTTTCAGTTTTGATTTGGGGGAAATCTAGGGTGAACCAACGTCTAGAGCCCTAATCCCTAGTTACTAGTTGCAGCAGCTCGTCTTCTATCTTCACTGCTCCTCACAATCACAAATAAAACCTTTCTTTCACTTCTTCCATTACCTTCGCTCATTTCGCCGTCCATAAATTCTCCAGGAGTGTCCGCCGCCTCCTTCCTGTTCATCCTCATCCGTTTTTTAGTGCCCTATTTAGAAATACACAAATAAAATAAATTCAGAAGATATTCAGTTCCTTGGAGATTTGTGAAATCTGTATAATGGAGTCTCTGCTGATCGGTTCGGTTCAGAAACCTTCATCGTTGCTATCACTTTCCTTCACTGGTGTGGCTATGTTTTTTCTTAACATTTATGTTGAATTCAATCTCCATGCACACACAGTGCCATGGGCTTTGAGCAATTTTGTATGATTTGTGTAGTGGCTCAGTGGTTCTGATTTTATATGCGTTTCATGTTAAACATTATGCTAAAAAAAAGGTAAAAATTCATATATTGTAGCATATAGATTATGGAAATTTCTCATAAATAGTTGAAATGTGTCTTGCTGACACTTGGAATTTTGGTTGATAATGCCAAGCAGAGTTTAGAGTTATATGTGTGTTGAAAGTTCTTATTATGCTTTCATTTTAAGTAAGAGTCTGTCTACTTTGCCGGGATGCTCCTAGGTCGAATTCGAATGATCTGGATTGTGGCAACATTAGATACCAAATAGGTTAATCGAAATTGTTCATGATTTATGGCAATTCTATGCATAAAATTCTTGAAATTCTCGTGTGTTCCATTTGGAAGATATGATCTCTATCCATGTTTCGATTTCATCAATGTTGCTAATAGATTCGAATACAGCAGGATATGTATCAAAAGGCAAAGTTATCGGGAACACAGAGAAACTTCTCAGCTTACCTGTAAGTTTGCAGCTAACAGGGCCAAATTTGCTGCGGCTACATGTCCAAAGAAGCAATGGAAGAACCATTGTATCAAATTCCAAACGCGGTTCAAGGCACATATCAAATTCAACGTCTGGACATTCCCTCGAATCCGGCCCTTCCAATAGCCCCTGGAGATCAGTGCATCATGCCTGGGATGCGTTCTACAGGTTCTCACGGCCTCACACCGTTATTGGAACAGTTAGGTTCAGAATCTAACTAACTAGCATGTAGCTTTGCACTTATCACTTACATCTGCATCTGCAGGTTCTTTTACATTTTTCGTAGATTTTTTTTAGATGAAAGAATCCTTAAAATCTGTTTTCCTGAGCAGGCATTGAGCATAATCTCCATCTCTCTTCTAGCAGTCGAGAAGCTCTCAGATTTTACTCCATTTTTCTTCACAGGGGTATTGGAGGTGTGACAGAGATCTGACATTTTTCGAATCCTTTTGAACTTGTTTGATCGATGCTTGTATTCTGAAGTAATTTTGTTTGCAGGCTATTGTTGCAGCGTTGTTTATGAACATATACATTGTTGGTTTGAATCAATTGACTGACATAGAAATAGACAAGGTTAGTTTATAATATTAACTCACTTCACAATGCAATCTACAAAATACAAATAGTTTAAGCAATTGTGTGCATTTGCATTTGTAAATTGATAAAGTTTCTGACGGTATTCTTTATCAGGTAAACAAACCATATCTTCCATTGGCCTCAGGGGAATACTCAGTTAATATAGCTGTGATGATCATCTCATCCTTTGCCATTTTGGTAGGTTAAAAGATGTGTGTACTTTGTCTGTATGATTTCTTTCTTGTCCTTAAATATGGAAAATGCGTAGATTTGAGGTTATCTTTACTGTTAATCTTCTTAAGTTTCAACTATGTATACTCCAGAAATTTCGAAATCATGAGCTCATTCCCAAAATTTAGTGTGATTACTTATTGATGGGGGAAATGTGCTTTAATTTCAGAGCTTTTGGCTTGGATATGTTGTTGGTTCGTCGCCATTATGTTGGGCGCTTTCTGTCAGCTTCGTACTCGGAACTGCATATTCCATCAATGTAAGTCATTTTCTCAGAAGTTGTTATGTTGCAGCTGAAAAGAATTTGAACAAAAACATATTACCTAACAACTTAAAACATTAGAAAATGCTTCCAAAATCAACATGGGTGTGTTTGTTTGAAGGATTTTTATGGATTTATACTGTTCACACAAATTTTTTCCCCAAAAACAGTAAATCAAATACCTACTTTTTATTTTTTATATTATACTAAAAGTCAAGTTTACATTCAAAACATTACATCAATATATATTTATATCACATCATACAACTATTCAAATTTAAATTTTTTACTATTCAAATCACAATCCAAAATCCAAACCCCAGACAAACACACCCATAAGTTCCTAACCGGATATTGGAGTAAAAATTTCTGCTAATAATGCCTTCTTATAATTGAGAAATCGCTGCATCCTGTGATCTTACCAAAGTTTCACCTTGTTTTAATAACTTATTCAGGATGGAAATGCTTAACATTAAGTCTGTTCACTAGGCATTTTTAGATAATTGATTTTTTGTGTGTGGTATGGGTAATTGTGTTGGTAATATAAAAAATAATATTTTGTATTGAATAGCTACTTTCTATGAGTGGATAATGTACATATTATATATAATGTGTGTATATTTGAATTTTTTAATAATATTTTTGAGGAATTGTTCCATTGAAAAATATTGATCGAACAGCCTGATTGTTGTTACTCATTATGAAAAACACAATTTCATTTTGTTTCTTTTTTGCCTTCTCAGCTGCCACTTTTACGATGGAAGAGGTTTGCCGTGGTTGCAGCAATGTGCATCTTGGCCGTCCGAGCAGTTATAGTCCAGATTGCATTTTACTTGCACATCCAGGTTATCCAAGTGATTTATTTGTTCCTTTAGTATCCATACAGTGTTTTGTATTCATAGTGCAATAAAGCACTTCACCATTTTCAGATGCATGTTTTTCGAAGGCCAGCTATCCTAACAAAGCCCGTGATTTTCGCAACTGCATTCATGAGCTTCTTCTCTGTCGTCATTGCACTATTTAAGGTATAGAATCATTACATCGGGTAAAGATACCTCAGCAAATAAACCAAATTATTTGTAGCAACATATGCCAATTTCAGCCAAGCATTCGAATCTGCTCTCTTATAAAATACTCATCTAATGTGTAGTAGGGCCTTATTTGATCTAGAGTACATGGCTGCTCCAAAATCGAATATTCTTGAAATTTTCT
This sequence comes from Andrographis paniculata, assembly GCF_009805555.1. NCBI lineage: Eukaryota > Viridiplantae > Streptophyta > Magnoliopsida > Lamiales > Acanthaceae > Andrographis > Andrographis paniculata. The sequence continues at coordinate 3,222,791 of NW_026137591.1, forward strand.
GTTTTTTATTGCTACATATGATTATGACCAGAAACATCCTCTCCTAGCCTCAATCGTACTTTGTTTGATCTTGCAAGGCTGTAAAAAACTGTTTTTTGATTTGGGAACATTATTCTCAGGACATTCCTGATATTGTTGGAGACAAGATTTACGGCATCAAATCTTTTACGGTTCGGTTGGGCCAAGAGAAGGTTTGTTATGAGCTTCCCTTGGAATCTTGTCTTCACTTTTTGTAGTTTTTTTGATTGGCATGCTCTAGTTTGATTTTGTTTTTTCCCTGAAAAAAAAAATGTTGTAGGTGTTTTGGATTTGTATTTGTTTGCTTGAAATGGCTTACGTGGTTGCTTTGTCGGTGGGAGCGACATCTTCTTGCAGTTGGAGCAAGTGGACTACGGTAACTCATCATCCCTGACTATAGATATATATATCTATGCTTATTATGATAAACGTAAACACAAAGAAACCAAGGCCTATGCAAGATCCTTACATATGTGTTGTCCTAATCGAACAATGTGGCTGCAACTTTGACGTGATGTCATGAAGCCCGAGGAAACAAAATTGCAGATCTCCCCTAGTTTATATAACAAGTACATCCTGCCCTCAATCGACTCCACTAATTTGTACTTCATGTGTGTTTTAGGTAATCGGGCACGCCCTGCTCGGGTCATTGCTGTGGAGTCGTGCAAAATTTATCGACTTTAAGAGCAAGGCTGCATTGACATCCTTCTACATGTTCATATGGCAGGTAATTTCTCACTTCTTTGTGATGTGCCCGTAGTCAGACAATGGCTGCTATCGCAAGTAAAAAATAGTTTATTGCATCCCGGCCGGGAAATGTTTTTAACTTTCCTACGGTCTACCCTGCAGCTGTTTTACGCCGAGTATCTCCTCATTCCTCTTGTAAGATGATTCCTTGGATGTAAGACAACAGCGAAGCTGCTCGATCGCATGACATGTCCAAAACATCAAGTCCCGGGAGCTTTATAGGGTCATTTGTAGTATCTTGTTAACGTAAACATAAGTCCCGGATACATCACTTGGCCCGTATATGTATTTTATTGTATTATCCTTATCGATCTACTTGGCCGGGCTGGCCTTCCCTTTTGTCCAGTTCTTTCTTTTGTTGGTTTCTGTGTTGGCCGAAGATTCTCTTGTCCCAAACTAAGCTCCATAATGATAATAATTTAGTGGCCTTAGAGTTGTTTGAATTTGGCTTTCTCCTTTATTCTGCACTTACAACAATGATTTGTAGCAATTGTTCCTGTCGTCGAACTGACCTCATTATAAGTATTCGGTGGCGGGTCTCAGCCCCCAAGCCATCAATTCGAGAATGAATTTTGCTTGTTTTTTGGATCTTAATGAAAACTTCCAGCCTCTCTGCTGAACAACGCTAGCTGTCTACTCAAAGTACTTAACCTATGGATTCATAGAAAATTTGATTGTACTGTTGTATTATGTCAAATTGTAAGATTTGATTTTCAGACAAACGACGAAAACAAGGCCCACTTGTTTGAAGAGAAAAATAATAAAATAAAAATATGGAAAAATACACACACCACCCGCCATATTCCTCAAAATTCAAGATTATTCATAATGGGAGGTAGAAAAAACAACACAAAGGAAGAAATGAATGATATTATTATTGTGGTTTCTTCACATTCATTGGCAATAATTCATTCCCAAGTCCTTTTCCATGTCATGTTCCACAGTGTACGTCCATTTTTAAAATGGTCCTATCCAATCTTAGCCCACTTTAGTGGGATGAATTGTGTTCTTTTCTGTGGCTTTTACACAATTCTTGCCATAAAAATACAAATTTTTGAACAATTATTATTGTTTGGATGATGTATATAGATTTAAAATAGTAAAAAGTTTAATACTTTTGATATAATATTAATAATAAAGTATATGTTTTTATGTTTACATATTTATTGTTTTTACGTATATTATTTTATAATTTTTGTTTTTCAAAATTTATTCTTTCTTTTCATTTCAGTCTGTCGCGTCAAATTTGTATTTATATTATAAAATATTTTCTCCTTCCGCCTTTAAGAGTCATTTACTTTTTACGTTATTTTATTTAACATTAAAAATATCTTTATATTGGTATAATTTTTGTATAAATGTCTTTTTATTAGTATTATAAGATACCGATAGAAGTACTTTTCTTTTTTTTTCTTGATTTGTATTATATTTTTATATAATAATTAATATTTAAAGATGAACCCATAAAAAGTAAATATGACTTTAGAATGGTAGTAATAGGCATTGTTTCTAATGTTACTTTATTCTGAATACTTTGTTATTATCATTACATAATACATACACTATCAGTTACATGCATTGTCAATGAATTTTCAAAATTTTCCTGCATAATTTTCAGTTTTATATATTAATTTTATGTTTTTAATGCACAGCAAAACAAATCCATTTTTGCCCGACATAGAGATAATTTGGTAGATATTGTAGAAGTGTGTAATAACTAAAATACTTTACATTTAATAAAGAGTTTGTTCTTTTAATATTCTAAATCAAAATAAACACTAAGTGAGTAATTGGTAGATAATGTAGAAGCATGCAAAGACTAAAATATTGCATACCTAATCACAAATATGTGTTGAAATAAGTAATTTAGTATCCTTGTATGAAATGATACAATATTTTATTAATACTATATGATCTACAATTATCAAATAATATACTCCCTCCGTCCCACATAATTTGTCTCTATTTTCTATTTTCGTCCGTGTCTCACGTAACTTGTCCTTTCTATTTTTGGAAATATAATTATGCACTTTAATCGCATTTTAAATTTTATAATTTTCTTAATTTTAATTAAACTATTTACTTATCTTAATCTTAATCTATAATTATTTTTACTAAATAATAATTATTTTTACTAATACACTTCTTAATTATTTACTAATTATATTTTACCTAAATTCTCGTGTCTACGGTAATACACCCATATTACATGGGACGGAGGGAGTATATGTTAATTGTCCGTAGAAACCGTAAATAACAAAATATACACCATCCGTCACATAACAAAATATTCATTTTTTTTATTTTAGTCATTTTGGTGTGTGAAAGAGAAGAAAGTAAGAAATAAATAAATAAATAAAAATGGGCATTGTCCCAAATGGGAAGCACAAACAAACCACCACCTCTTATAAGCATTTATTCTCATTTATTCTTCAATTGAGAATGGATTGGATGAGATAATGGGTTGGGCTTTGGCTTTGGTTTATATATATATATATATATATCTATAGTCAAAATTGAGCCTCAGAGTACTATTTTCTTTTAACTATTTTTTCTACTTTTTATTAATATAAAAAGTAAATATATATGTCATATTAAAATTCTTGCGCAAATAAAATAAATTTATTTTTGTGGAATCTATATATTGAAAAGTTTAAAAATAAACAAATGATAGCATAATGAAAGAGGAAACAGGTTGGTTAGGGCCATGGAGATATAGGAATGGATGGATGATTGATAAAGTGAAAATGGAGGACAAAGGCAGGCAGGCACAAGTGGAACATGGAGTTGTATTATTACACCACTAAGGATTATTGAAGACTACATACAGTCTACATATATATTTATATTATTATATGTTGATGCTTTGGAGTTAGGTGTGTGCTTTTGTCCCCCCACTATAGATAGATATGCTCATTGCATAAAGCCTTGCTCTACTATATTTAATTAATACTTTGTAAAATTTTATTGGTTTGGGTGAATACAAAAATTAAAAATAATGATATTTTAATGTTAAAAGAGGGTAGATAAAAAATTAAGTGCATGTATTATAAAAAGTTTATTAAATAATTGATTAAAAAAAATAGTTTGGGAAGTAGAAATATAGTGATAAATTGATTACGAAAATAAAAAAAATAGTGAAATAATTTTAATGGATTGATAAAATATCATTTAATTTGAAAGATGATTCTTTGGGATTTTTTTTTAATAATATAATTCTTATATTTTTTAATAGTTTTTTTTTGTATATATATACAATGTTGAAGAGATTAATCATAAAATAATGTTGGATATATATACATTAGAAAGTAAAATAAAATCCTTAAAATTGCTCAAATGAAAATAGAGAGTTTGTGGACATCTAAATGACAATAAAAATTATTTAATAAATCAAACAAACAGCTATTACTATAACTTAGACAAAAGTTAACTTACTCCCTACCATCTCATGAAAACAAATTTTATGTTCATTGCATGAAAATTTACACTACTTAGATTTAATTAATACTCCTGTGTAAAATTATGTAGATTTGGTAATGTGCGAAAATTAAAAAATAATAATATTTTAACATTAAAATGAGATGATAAAAAGTAAAATAGGGGTATTGTGAAAAACTATTAAATAATTAATAAAAAAAATAGTTAAGTTAGTAGAAAAAGTAATAGCAAGTCAGTTATTATTTGTTAAAGTAAACCTAATAAAATTGTGAATAAGGAAAATTGTTTGCTATAAATGAATTATACAAAAATTTAAAGGACAAAAAATATCTATATATAGTGACATAATTTTAAGTTTTTAATGGACGAAGAAAATATCATCTACTTTGGACGATGATTCTTTGGAATTTTATTTTGTTTCGAAAATTTTTGTATTTTAATATAATTCTTATATTGTTTAATGGAATAATTTTTTTATAATGGTGGAGACATTAATCATAAAACAATGTTATAGATATATATATATGTATTTATTAAAAAGTAAAATAAAATCCTTGAAATTGTACAAATGAAAATGATACTTAATTTAGTTGATTAAGAACTTCAAAAATTTAATCTTGAACTCAAAATACTAACTAAGTAAAAGGAACTAATGGATAGACTTAATTTTCTGCAAAAAATTATAAATCACGAACCCATGGTTAATTTTAAATAAATCCGATTTAAAATCAATGTGTAAGAAATCGTTCACTCACACTTTGAAAATAAATATAATGAAAAACAAAATTTTCCAATGAAATAGAGATATATTATGACTAAAAATTAATATGAAAATAGATACAATAATAGCTTATAAATAGGCAAAATGAAGAGTACAAAACACTTGCTATAACTAAATTGACAATAGATTCTCACAGACAACATATTTCAATATAATTAATTGTTGCAGGTTTTCAAAAGTATATTATCAATATTACAATAATAGAAATGCATTCTCAAAAAAGAATATATTTTTAAAATTGTAATTAATGGTAATACATTTCAAAAAAATATTGTAAGCAATTATGTCAATGTTTTTTAGGTAAGTAATGACATCATTACATGTCTGCACTCATTATAAATGTACATAACTGTTAGGCTCAAGCCAATGAGTCTTCATGTTTTATCTATGTTTATATTCTTCAACTCGAGCTCTCGGATTAAGCCGAAAAATTGATCTTGAATTTTACGAGCTCGAATTCGGATAGTTGGTCCAAGTGGTCAGGATGGCATTTGGACCTCCACGTCTCCTACATCATACAAAAACAAATCGACAATATTAAAAATACAATGGAGTTAGTACTCACCTGGGAGTTCGATGTTGTAGACGTTGTCATTCATTTTCTCCAAATCATGGAAAGGACATCACCATGTGGGGTTAACTTAGATTTTTTTTTCATCTTGGGAAAGTTTCTTATGCAAATGCAACCAATTCCACTTACCGAGATGAAATTGGACTTTCTTAAAAAAATTTTTTGCTTGCTTTATGTATTGCTCAGCCGTTTTCTAGAGTCTTGTGCGGACTTCATCATACAATTGATGCACAAATTCAGCTTTCTTTCACGCATCGGCTACCACATTATTTTTTATTTTTTTGTACTTGACAATGTAAGAAAAGATGTCGGTGAAAGAGATCCACTAGATGTCTTTAACTTGACTTTTTTTAAGATTTGATGTGCTTCAAGGACTTGTGGTCGGTATGGACAACAAACTCATGTGGGCGCAGGTAATATTTCCAAATTTGAAAAGCACGGATCAAATAATAGAGTTTCTTGTCATATGTGCAGTAGTTAAGAGATGCACCATATAACTTCTCACTAAAGTACGTCACGAGTGTTTTGTCTTGAGTTAGAATGGCTCAAATCCCTACACAAGAAACATCAAAATCAGTCTCGAATGCTTTTGAAAAATCGGGTAAATTAAGGATAGGTGCTTGTATGAGTTTTTGTTTCAATGTATCAAAATCATCTTGTTGAAAACTTTCTCATTCAAACTTATCATCATTTTTCATGATGGCAGTTAGTGTGGCGGCAATTGTACTGAAATTTTGTACCAATTGATAGTAGAAAGTTGCAAGAAGCTTCGGACATCTTTCACACTCGTAGGTGTAGGTCATTCCTGAATTGCTTTCACTTTTCTTTCATCCATGTTACTCTCATCTTTTCCTACAATAAAACTAAGAAAAAAGTTATATTTGTTGACATAGAAGTCGCACTTTTTTCGATTGCAAAACTTCTCTTTTCAAAAAACATCAAGTATATCATTATCTTGTTTTGCATGTGCATCAATAACTACAAAAAAAAAAGTTGAAATTTAGCTACAAAAAAATTTCGTAGCAAAAGGTAATGAATTCATAGCAAAAATATTTTTGTGACAAAATTCATTTTTTCGCATATACCGCGTTAGTAAAGGTCTTTGGTAATAAATATGACTTTCGTAAAAAAAAATAAGTTTTTGCAATGAAAGTTAAGGAAAGAGATATACCTACGAAAATATGATTTTGTAGCTAAAATTGTTTTGCTATAAAATTAAAATCATAACAAAAGAGTATTACCAACAAAATATGTATGACTTTCTTAGCAAACGGTTTTAGCTATGAAAAATAATTTTATAGCTAAAATCTTTTTGCTGTGAAAATAGAATTTTCTAGCAAAAAAAATTTAGCGACAAAATTAAGTTTGCAGTACATAATTTATTTTAGCGGTGAGATTAATTTTTGTTGCTAAATGATATGTTTAACTACAAAAGTATTTCATAGTTAAACATATTGTAACTAATTAGATATATTTTTGTAGTGAATAGATTGAGTATAAATGGGTATATTATCAAAATACACAACAACAAATTTGTTAATAAAATTTCTCGAAATAAGGTTTATCAACCTCATAAAAATACTTTGGGCATTTTTTAATCCAAATGACATAACAAGCCATTCATATAAACAAAAAGTAGTTTTGAAAGTTGTTATCATTACCTTGATTCATACGAATTGGTGATATGCGATTTTTAAATCAATTTTGGAAAAAATAGTTGAACCACTCAAATTATCTAACATATCATCTAATCAAGGAATAGGGTGACAATACCTTCTTTAACACCAAAAGTAGGGGCACCATACAAGGATTGAGACTCTTGCGAACCCATGCGCAATAACTCGTCAACTTGCTTTTGATTTTCTTGACTTCATCCGGATTGGCTCTATATGTTGGTCGATTTTGAATAGAAAATCATAGAATAAAGTCAATTTGATGCTCGATTCCTTAAATTGGAGGCAATCCACAAGGTACTTATTCGGAAAATACATATTTACAATCCTGCAACAAGTTGGCAATGCTATATGGAAGAATATTAGTATCTTGTTGAGACATATACGAAGGCTTAGTGAATATTAACAAACAATGTATTTCCTTTCTCAGTTGGTTGATCTATTTTCTATTAACAAATAAGTTAGTCATCTCACTCTCCTGTTTAGGAGATCTTTTGGTTTTTCCCTTTCTCATTCCAATCGTGCTTTTGAAAATTGAGTGTATGACTTTTGAAGAAGAAGGATTGGAAAAGGTTTCAAAAGGAACTTATTCAACAATTTTACGTGGGTCAATGGTGTTTGAAATGCACTTAGTTGTCTAATATCTTTTTTTACGAGAACTTTTTTGCCATTCTTTTGAGTTCTTTTCTCAATTTTCTCTATCTTATATTGTTTGTACAAATATTTTCTTTATCCTCGTTGACCTCTCGTGGACTCAATGGCTTCAAAGTAATGGATTTCCCAATATGGGAGAAAATGTACCTATCCAATATCTATCATGAAGTACTTTATTGTCAAATTGTGAAAACATTCTAATAATAACTCATGTGAAGCTTGCATTGGGGCTATGTCATAACTCACTTTGTTTTTGTAGCCTTAAATCTTAAACTCAAAATCTGCTTACTTCAGAACGTTAGTCTCGCCACAGTTATTCAACCATTGTAACTTATATAGCTTCGGATGGATAATGGTTTTCAAAGCCAACTTTTTTACTGCGAGGTCACTCATAACATTTCTACAACTACCTTCATTAATGATTAAGCTACATATGTAACATCCCAATCGGTTTAAACCGGAATATTACCGCCACATCGAACTAAGGGATCGGTTTTACTAAGCTGGCCCGCCTAGTCCAATGCTAAGACTTATATAATATAAATATAAAATCCAACATGCTAAATAAATATCTTTTCCATTTTATAAGTACATTAAAATGAAACACGTGTCAGTGTGACTACCCGCAATTAAAATGATTAGACCATTATAAATAAAATAATAATAAATAATTAATTAATTAGGTGCTTTCAATCCTGTGTATATCCCATCATGATGTATAGAATGACTCTTTCTCACTCAGATTGCCTACAAAATATAGATTTAACATAAAAAAATTGTTGAGTAAGTAAAATAAAATTACACAAGTAAATACAATTTAAATCATCCACCTTCATAAAATTAATGATACATGTGTTATGATTATCTCTTTGTATTTCCATTATATTTAGCCCGTTTAAAGATATGATGAGCCATTGAAGGAAAACTTCATCATACAACAAGGTAATATTTGATTTTATAAATATATTTGTTATATTGCGGAATGCATAAAACCTTTCTTATCCTTTCAATATAAATGTTTCATTATTTAATATTAACAACAAGTAAAGTCACCTATCAATAATTGACATCATCCAAAATGCTCCTGAATATCATCAATAGCACGAGAAAAGGCAAAACAATTAGCAAAAATGCCTCTCGAGAAATAATATAAAAAGTTTGATACAATCAGATAGGCATTCAGCCCTAACATCAAAGGTATAACCAGCATGGTACAAACAATAGAAATATGTCAATTAATCATATGAATAACCGACATGTATCGCCATTAACAACAGAACTATCCAAAGCTCGTGGTTGCGAAGATAGACCAGAGATCTATCCCGTGTACAGTAGCGGAATTTTTGCACCCCATAAATCATCCAAAGGAAACCTAAAACTCTACTCCTCCTTGCGCACTCATTTGGAATCGTGTTTGAAGTTGGCTAACGATTCTGAACTACCAGTAAACCCCACTGTGATCAATCTAATGAGTGGACCAAAACATGAACGATAATGATTAGATAGGGCTATAAATAACCAAATCCAATCCCCGAAGGACCCTGCGATACAGGTAAATCGGTTGTCCGACTAACTGCTATTATTGCAAAATATAACGGTACATCAATCTATGTACGTAAGGTGGTTCCATCGTCAAACACTACCGTATATTGAAAATAACAATAATATCCAAAAAGTCAATACATAGCGATCATGCTATATGTATAAGATATGAGATCCGCAAAATAAAAGCAATGCCAAAGCAAGTGGATCGCATCACTATCAAGCTCCCAACAAAGAGGTACAATGCATTTGTATTTGATATTGAAACACGGCGATACAATTATTAAGCCATCGAAATTATATTTCAAATACAACAATTAAATTGTGATTAAGTGTATGTTATTCCCATATAATTACTTATCCGTTTCGTTAGGAAGATCAACCTGACGAGCTCGACCAATATAAGACTACCAATACATTGTTGTGAGCTAGCTACTTTTAAAAGAAAAATACATATCTTATTCTTTTCCGAGTTAGATTAATGATTTTATTATTATGTAATATCGACTATAGTACATTAACTTTTATGCAATTTCAATAAATTCATATAAAGTTATGAGCTTGCAAATATAGTTTGTTAAAATAGGAGAGGAGCTATCTTATTATTCAAATGAGCTACTAGCTTGCTCATATGATAAATTTTTAAACTCATTCCTTAGCATTTAATTTTTTTTCTTGTATTAGAATAATCTATCGTAATCATAAAATCTTATAACTCATATCATTTTTACTAACATATTTTAAAATAAAAATATTTAATGTTATGAATAAGCAGACAGGTCTAAGATACTGCCGAGATAAATTGAATTCGAATTAAGATGAAATTCTCCAAATGTAAACTTTGAGTTATATCTAACATAATAACTTAAAAAACTATCAGAATTTGATAGTTAAATATTCAATTATTAATTTTCGAAGAATTTTTCAAATATCGAATTTATAAAATAAATAATCTAAATCATATTTAGAACTGTAATTAAATTCTACTTACGTATGGGAATGAATTAATAAATTTAAAATTTAAATCAAACAACTAGATATTTTTCATTCGTTTATTTTTTTTCCCTCATTCTTCCTTTTTCTGGACGTTTCTTCCTCTATTGAAATGGTAAAATGTGGATTTGTTTATTTCTTTATGTTAATTTATATTTATATATTATTATTATTATCATCATCATCATCATCATTCATTATCTATAATATTATATTATATTTTTTATTTATTTTTATTGATATTTATTTTTTTAAAAATCTCTTCAAATATAATTAATATACTAAATAGGAATAATTTCTTTCGTTGTTCCGTGTCCTCGACACCTTTGGACAAGGTGTTTAGAGCTAGCAAGATCACCTACTCAAGTTCATTATTTATTATGGATTCATTCTCCTCCAATTTTATTTCTTCTGTTTCATCCATATCCTCATCAGGTTCAAATTCATAATCTCTAATGTAATGATAATCATGGTCCTCTTGTTAGGATACTGATTGACAAAGTATACTCATTCTTGACACTTACAATAGAATAACTCGCGAGTACGAGTATTGGATCCCTTATATGGGAAAGATATTGTACCCTTTGAATGTGATAATGTAGGAATGATGGAGTTCTTCCCCTTACTTGTTGTTGAGGGTGTTTGCATCTTGAGCACTATTTTCGGATGTGACATCTTTTGGAATAATAAAGTTTCTTAATAGAACTAGAAATAGTTTATTGCTCCTTGAGTTCGCCACCATAGAACTCAACATTTACACCACATGTTGAATACTATACTTCGATTATGCCTTTCAAAAGGGGACATCGGCTTTAATAGCCGACCGCTCTACCACTGAGCTACTGAGAACCAACGGGATATTCGATCTCATAGAGTTCAATTCTCGTTCTCAACCCATTACCAATATTTGCTCTTTGACTGTATATACACGTTATTCATTTTCTTCATCTATCTTTCAAATTTGATGGTTTAGTGCTCCATCTCCTAAAAATCCACATAATGATACATTTTCAAACTGTCAACAATTTCGTGATTAAGCTCATTGAAGAAATAAGTCATAATTTGTTTAGGATCATCATCAACATCAGCTTGCTTCATCAACATACTCCTTGTGGTATTCTTCCATCGTTCTTAGTCCTTTAAATTTTCCAACCTCTTAAGTACCTCACGGTTATGATGTGGAAGCAAGGATTTCCTCCGCATCAATCCTTTTGAACTCATTCCAAGTGCATATGGGAGTCTCACTGTGTCTATTTCATAAGAGTTTAATCTAGCCCCACCATGATATAGCATAGTCAGATAACTCCATAACAACAATACGTAACTTTTGGCATTCAGAGATTTGGTGCATGTAAAAAAGTTAACTCCATTTTGCACTCTCATTCTAGATAGTGGCGGAGCCAGAGAGTCAAATTCGGGAAGGGGGACTTCATTTAAATAATACAAAATAAAATATCAAAAATATTTTTTTTACATTTGGTGCGACAATTGTAATTTCCGAGTCGCCATATTCTGAAAGCTCTGTAAAATCTTCTCAATTTCACATTGTACAAAAATATTTTTTTCAATATAGCATACTAGACAATCTGTAAGAAAACTATCTCCCATTGTGTTACGTAAATAAGTCTTTATAATCTTCAAAGCAGAAAAAGATTTTTCAACTGGCGCAATTGTGATGAACAAAACCAATGTTAGTATCATGAGTCTATATATCAAATGAAAAGAAGTACTTGTTTTAAGTTTAACCATCTTCATTGCAAAATCTTCAATATCATAAATATTAGAGAAATCAGGTTCTCGTCGCACATAATGAATGTATGATCAGAGTTGTAATCTCAATTTTATTAGATTTTCCTTGATAAAATCTTCTGAATATAATCCAGCCATGTGTAATATCAGTTCAAATCAAAGTTACAAAATAAATTGCTAGGATAAAGACATGATATGCACATAATAATAATTGAATATATTCTTATAAAATGAACAAGAAGTCATTTACCTGTAAAAATATGTCTACAAGAAAATGATGGATATAAGTCTTTCTTTTTCCATCAATAACATCTTTCATATTAGGCACAAAAATCTCATTCTTAAAACAAAAATTGTTAACTTCCTTCTACAATTCATCCCAACCATTATCCCTAAATTCATTCAAGTCATCTTTCAATGATTGTATCAATCACACAACAAGAAATATATTTTGATTATTTTATTGTAAAGTTTGTGACAAAATATTTGCCATTCCTAATAAACGCATCATCAAATGAACAATGAATAATTCAAACACTTCATCTTATCAATCAAACTAAGCGCAATGGATCAAATCTTCGGATCATCACCATCCTCAAATACTGCTTGAATCAATTCTTTCACCACATTCCACAACTGAAAAGGCCGAAGCATTATCTTGAAGTGGGAGCCCCTACGAGTATCACCAGCTCGAGCTAAGGTCATTTCTCGATTCTTTCATTTTCTTGTCAAAACACCATTCATCTATATGTTTGACATGAGTTTCATGTTGTTTTTGTCTTAAATTATCTCTCATCTTACATGAAGCTCTGACAACATTCAGAATCATAGAAAAATACTAAAAGATTTAGTACATACCCATTCTTACTCACGCTAGCAACAACAACTGAAGTTGGTGAGAAAAACAATGAATATAATGTGCATGTCTATTTTCTCTTAAAATAAGTGCTTTAAGTCAATTAAACTCGCCTCGCATATTAGATACACCATCATAGCCTTGGCCTCTTAATATTGAAAATAAAAATCCATTCTTTGCAAAAAAAACTCATCAATGGTATTCTTCAAAGATTGTGAACAACTATCACTAACATGTACCACACCATCACTTCTTCATCATCATTCACAAATCTCAAAATTATCGACATTTGCTCATTTACCAAACTATCACACGCCTCATCAATTATAAGAGAAAAATATTTATCTCGAATCAATCACATTTTGTACCTCTGTAGCGCATGCATTGACAATTTTTTTTTATTTCCGGAGAAGTCAATTGATTATTGGCAGGAGCATTGGAACCCATTACTTTATTCACTTATTCGGTTTTTTCACAATACCAAGTAGTGAGTTCAAGAAAGTTACCCCAATTCACGGATTATAATGACTCATCATGTCCATGAAAAACTAAGCCTTGTCTCAAAAGATACCTAATTATATCGACAACAGCAGTCAACCGGGTGCGATAAACAATCTTTATTTCACTAATTTTTTGTGCAAACACATAATTCACATTATGTTTTTTATTTTTGTATCCAAAACATTTAGTTCTAGCATAATTATGTGAACTATTTTCACCACCTTCGTGCTCTTTAAATTTCTAAATAGCTTTTTTCTAATTTCCAAATCCAACTTTGGTAAATGCATCCTCTTCATGTTTATGACTGCCACACACGATTTTATATATTCAAATACATGGAATTTTGGTCGAGAATTATAGTGTAATGAGTTATTGAAAGCGATCAGATATAACAAAAAGTTTGTAGTTGTAGACCCTGAATCGGTTATCATAATTTTTTATACTCTTTAATTTGTGAATTTCTAGGTCGAACACAGGGATTTTAAGTCGTGAATTCAAATCAAGTATTAATCTAGTGAAAACGGCGATAAAGCAGTAAAGAGACCCGCTTGAAAGCAAGCCTGGATCTAAAACTAAAGGCAACTGGAAAAACTAAAGAAAGCAATAAAGGTGAGCGGAGCGATGGTGAGCGGGACTGGTGCCAGTGATGGGTGAGCGATATGGACATGAGCGGAAAGACATAGTATATTTATATAGATTGAGCGGAGAAGGGTGATAAAGAGGTGTTGTGTCTGATTTGTGCGTTTCTTAATGGCATCCTAGATGAAATGAGCAAATGATGTTGGTATTTAATCGAAACATATATGTATAATACGAAAATGACAGGAGGGAGTAAGGTAATTATATTAATCAAATCATAAGGAACTTTGATCGTTGATACTTGACCTTAAGGGATTTACAACAAGACTTCAATGTCGCCCAAAATTAGAATATTATAAGAAAGAAACCTACAGTCACTAGGAATTTCTGTGACCCAATAGACCACCGTCTATGCCCCATTAATTATCCTCATTTATGTCTCATTAGTGGCTTTACCCTTTTGTTACCTCTTTTTATTCAAAATCGAATTTAGACCAGTAATTAAGAAGGTCGACAAGGCTCCCGCATACTTAACTACATTGAACTACCCTGAATTTATTTGTGACAAAGAAACAAGGCTTGGATAATCAATTTATCTGCGTTCTTTCTCAGTGATTTAGAGTTCTTTACAACTAAGATTTATATAAATGTGAAAATAGGGAAGACGTGATGATGAAGAACAAGTGATATTTCATTACTTACTACCAAAACAGTAAAGTTCTATTTCTACAAAAGCTGTAATTCAAAGCGGTAAACTAGAACTAGGGAAGCAGTAAAGTGGTGGCCAAGGAAGAAAAAAAATCTCCACTCCCCTGGCCATTCCTGCTGAGAACTCCCTTACAGGGTTGGAGCTCTCGGGAGGCAGGAAGGCAACTAAGAACGTGAATGAATAGAATGCTTCTATACTCCTCTCGAAGTATATTTTACAAACAGATATCTGGCCCTATTTATAGCTAATGGAAGTAGCAATTGCGAGCAGTTGAGAAGTGGCTCCAACCACTGAGCAGTTAGGCAGTTGAAGGCAGTTATTATGTTGAAGCAGTTGCTGACCATAACTCCCAAGGTGCTTGCTTCGCTTCCTTCGACTTGTAAGGGCGCAGATCTTCCTCGCTCACCCAGATGGTTGGAGGGCATCAGTGCAGCTGAGCGGAGATCTATGCTGGCTGGTAGTGGAATGGCTGATCCACTGCGGGTTGGACACTTAGGCATTAATTTCAGTGAATTATCGTCGCTCTGCAGCGCTGGGTGTTTGGGTCGCTGGCCTAAGCAATGAGGTCGTCGCTTGCGAGCGGAAACGGCTATCGCTTGTCTTTCATGCCTTAGCTTTTCTGGATCAGAATCACCGCTTAAAAGGGCAAAAATTTTTAATAATCTCAACAAACCAATTATGGATCATGCCAAGCGGAATAGATCAATAAAGTATGCCATAAATCAGAAATTGTGATAGTTTTTATACAAAAATTCAAGTAATACATAGTTTTCTTAAACGGAGAATATGCTCATATTTGGAGTCATGAATGACCTTCCCCAAACAAATTGCACCAAAGGCAAAAATACAACATCTCACTATATTCTAACTAGATAAAAAAATTTAATCATGCTTCTTGAAATTTTCTTTTACCCTCACCATATTCACTTAGTGAAAAGTTATGACCTAATAGTTGACAAGGTCTATTGGCCAAGTATCGCCACCTTAATTCATCTTGGATTTCCACAAGATAATTCTCAATTGATTTTCAAAGATCGGAATCACCAATAATATCATTGTCTTCATCCAATTTTATCTGGGGTCTTTTCGTAATCTCATAAACACTATTACTAAAATTAGGTCCAATAGAACCTGAAGGAGCATCTTTAGGAAGAAAATATCTTTTCATATTGCCCTAAACAATACAAGACAAAATGAATTACAAATTGTATTTTTTTATAGAAAAAATAAACATAATCTTATGCAAAATAAATAAACTCTAAAATTAAACCTATCACCAAAGTCCTAACAACAACATAAAACACAATCTATAAAGAACCATATATTATGGGAAAATTGTTCGAAATTAAAGCATATAGTTAAATTAGCAATTATAGATTTAGGTTAAAAAATTAAAAAAGTATTACCTAGATGAAATCGGCCACTAAGTTCGACTACATTGGCGGACGGTGGCCTGAAACCTTCCTTCACTGCGTGAAGATAGTAGAAGAGGAAGACTGAAAGTAGTAAAATTAAATTGCAACAGAAAGAATGAACGAGTCTCGGAATTTTACTCCAACAAAGAAAGCAAAATGAAAAAAAAAAAAACAGAAAAGATAAAGGTTTGGACTAACTTTGCGACTGAACTGGATATTAGGTCAAAAATTAAGATGATTTTAAAAAACTAATAATAATAATAATAATATAATAATAATTTTATTTAATAAAAAATAATATTGAACCACACACGCCACACCTTCTTCCTCTTTCTTCTCTCCCACAAGTTTGCTCCAATTTTTACAACTGCAAATCTATTTTTTTTTCTGATTTTTCTTCTCCCTCATCTTTATTTTTAACCGTCATTTTCTTAATCTTTCATTTTATTTTTATACTTTTTTTCCTTCTTCCAAATTTCAATTTTTCAGCTCGATTTGTTTCTTTTCTTCATTTCATTGATGCAGCACCGGTGTTGCTACTGCCGAAATTGGAAGGGCAATAACAGTTTGAAGATGTAATCTAAAGTAAGATAATATTCTAAATTTGTGGTTCGGGGGGATGACGGACCCTCCAGGTCCTAAGGTGGCTTCGCTTTCGATTCTAGAAATGCCTTCATATCATATTTTTTATTGAATAGTGGAACTTGAAACTTAACAGGTAGTGTAGCTTCATCATCATACCTTTTACGAGGGCTATGTGGATTGCGTCGTTCGAGTTCATCGTTAAACCCCTCTTTTTCATCCTCATACTCATGTTCATACCTCCTTCGTTTATAAATATTATGCCAGAGAGCTGGTATTTTCCTACAAATGGTGTTATTTCTAACTTCTCCCTCATGAACACCTTCTTCATCAATGGCTCCGAAACCACGTGGAGTACCTTTTTGTTGTTGATCTAACTCCAACTGATCCCTGCAGTTATTAAGCACCTCGAGTGTGGAATTGTGCAACTTCTTCACTTGGTTCATCACCAAGTTCAAAAAGTCTTGAACATTTTGAATCCGCGTGTCATCCTCTCCTACCATTAGAAAAAAATAATTTTGAAAATATATGTATAGGTTAGTTAAAAAACTATTCCTCACAATTCTCGTGTTTCACTCCCCACGTATTGTAGCTCTTCATTGCATAAAGTACAAATAAGATAGGTGGAATACTTTCAAAGATGTGACAGAAAGAATTTTCAAGGGTGAAAGCAAACTACGAAGAACTATAATAGTAGTGAGACTAAAAGAATTTATGATGAGAGATGTGAAATCTATAATCGAACAATAAGTAAACAAGTGTATTGTTTGTAGATTTCATTTATTTATTTATTTTTAGAAACGGAGAAAATAAGTATACTCAAGCATAGGAACTCGAGCTAACTAGCTTTGATACAAAAATGACATAATTTGATTGGGTTAGTATGATTTACACAAGTTAAAAAGAAAGAAGACCTTAAATGATGTAAGAAATTTGAGGAAAATACATAAATAGAAAAGATAGGGCATAAAATTTGATATCCAACCTAGTTGATTAAAAACTTGAAAAATTTAATCTTGGACCTAAAATTCTAAGGATAAGGAACAAATCAATAGGCTTGATTCATCTGTAAAAATTTAAAAGCTACAAACCGATAGTTAATTTTAAAGACCCAATTTGAAAATACCATGCAAAAAATCACTCATTAATACTTTAAAAGTAAACACAATAAAAAAACACAAGTTTTCAATAGAAGAGATGTACATTATAACCAAACATTGGTATAAAAATAGATACAAATGTCTATATATAGACCAAGGGGAGAGAGGACAAAATACTTACTACAATTAAATTGACAATACATTCTCATAAAGAACATGAGAATATATTCCAATACAACTAATTGCGGCAAGTTCCTAAAAGTATATTACTAATATCATAATAATGAAAATACATTCTCAAAAGAATATATTTCTAAAATTGTAATTTATAACAATGCATTCCCAAAAATAGATTTTAGTAATGATATCAATACTTCTGATAAAAGTAATGACATCATCATATGTCTTCAATTATTTTGAACTTTCATAAGCATTAGACTCAAACCAATGGGTCTCCATGCTTCATCATTGTTTTCATCTTAAAATTTTGAATTAAGCCAAAAAATTGAAATTAGAGTTTAAAAGCTCGACTTCAATAATTGGTCCAAGTGATTGGGGTGGCATTTGGACATTCACGTTACCAATAGAAATGATTTAATAAGACAATTTGTTATTACAACTTAGACAAAAGTTACTTTACTCCCTCACATCTTATGAAAATGCATTTAGGTTATATAGAAGTTTGATATTTGGATTTAAATAGTAACTAATTTAACATTTTATGAAAGAAAATTATCTATTTTTATTGGAAATCATATAAATTGAATAATGTTGAAATTTATTTGAAAATGATAGCATTGATTTCGAACATGTTCTCTTGGTGATTTCTATGATTAGTTGCAATAGTTTGTTGAATACTAATTGCCTGCAACAATATTTTCTCTTTTTATTATTATAATTATTATAGGCTTTAATATGTAATAATGATATTTTGAATAAAAAAAATATATTAGATTTAATAACTTTATAAATAAAGTTTTAAAAAAATAAATAGTAGTAAAATGTATTACTAAAATAACACACCCAACACACCTTAAAGATTTAAAAATATATTATATACATATATTTTTTTGAAAAAAAAAAATAATATTTAAAAACATAACATTAGCATTTATCTTTTATTAAAAAACTAAATTTAAAACCATATAAAATACTATACAAAAATAGCAAATAAAATAAAATAAATAATACAATTAATGACATGTAGTTACCATTGGAGAATAGCAAAAGCCAACACAGTCAATTTGATGGCAAGTGTTCTATTTAATAATAATAATAATAATAATAATAATAATAATAATAATAGGATAAAGACATTTATATGTGTTTTGGAGTGAAGCCATAACGTATGACATTTATATCTTAATCATAATTTCATTTACTAAAATAAATAATAAAGATACTTTAGGTAATGTAATTCTATCATTATAGTTTTTAAAGATATAAAATTATATTAAAATATATTTTAAAATTATTAAAGTATATATAAAATCTATTGAATTAAAGTATTCAGTAGTGTTATAATTTCCATTATCAAGCTTTCTCATTATAGAATTAAGAGCTCATTTGGAAACTTTAGTTAACACTTTTCTAAATTAAATATATATATATATATTTATATACTATTTGCCTTTTACCATAGATATATAAAATATTATTATGTAAGTTAATTTGTTTGATTGTTGTTTGAAATTGATTTAAAATAGAATGTTGATTTGAATTCTTGTTTTAAATAGTATATTGATATAATGTTGTAAAATAAAATAATATAATTTTATTATAAATTACATATAGTGAATAATTTTGATTTCATTTTGAAATTATTATTAAAAAAAAATCCTTAAAAGGCTGTTTGGTACAAAAAAAATGAGATACATAAATGAAAATATCTTCGTTTCTTCTGTTTAATTGAAGCAAGAGAATTCATAATTGAAAAATAAAATTTGTGTTTATTTGCTAGTTTTTATTTTTTCTTACTATTATTTAATTTTTATAATTTTCATATTAATCTCATACAATATCATAGCTAAATTACTATTAAAATAAATTATCAAACTAAAAAATACAATAATATTTGTCTTATCCAAGTTATCATTTTTAGTGATCAATTTATATTTTTTCAACTAGCAATATAGTATACTCTCTCTTTATAGGTAGTTTTTTTATATTTCTCCACTGAATTCTCTATTTTATCGAATAGAATAATATATTGAATTCTTTTTTTTTCTTTATAATTTCATTTTCTACTATCATTTCTTTACAAATTCATCTTGTATATCAAGGCACCCTTATTTGATAACATGTAGTATTAAGAAATATGCATAAAGCCCTCATTTTGTGTAAAAATGTAAGAAGAATGAGTTTATTCACTCAACTTATTTTTTGTGGCACAATTTTCTATATGTATAATTAAAAATACAATATATACATTTCAACACAATATATATAATATATAATTTATTTATTCATAAAAGTCAATAATTCGATACAAAATATTATTATTTATATTACCTTCCTACCGTCAAATATAAAAAATTTATGAACACATCAAATATCTATCTATATATTTAGTGGCAAGAGATGATATTATTTTTAATAGGAGGTTTTAAGTATAAATTATTATGAGTGTATCTATTTGTATGTTTATATTTTGTTAGTATTCAATTTATTATTTATCTTTAAATATATTTTGTTAAAAAAATTCCTATGTATTTGTCTGTGGGTTTTGAGTTTAGATTTCAAAGAATAAATCTTTGAATTGAATTGAAATAATTATTTGATATTTGATATTTTGTTAGTATTCAATTTATTATTTATCTTTAAATATATTTTGTTTTAAAAAAAAAAGATCTTATGTATTTGTTTGTGGGTTTTGAGTTTAGATCTCAAATAGTAAATTTTTGAATTGAAATAATTATTTGATGTTTTATAAGTATGTATTGATATAATATTTTGAATGTAATATTAAATTTTAATATAATATAATAAACAAATAATAGATATTTAATTTAATTTTTTTTAGAGGAAAGTCTTTTAGAATAATAATCTTTTGAAACAACACAGACAAACACGTTTGAAATTAGTATGCTATAGATTTTGAATGAAAATTATTTAATATATGATCATTCATTAGAATTTATTTTGTGACAAAATTCAGGTATTTTTTCATATTTTGTATGTTCTTATTGTTTAGGTGATGTATTATTGAATATAATATTTTTATTAAAAATAATAAAATTATATTATATAACTGATTAATAATAACATAACGTCCATGTTTTAATAGTTATTGTCACATGGTACTTGCTGCCCTAGTTGTACTATAAAACATAGTTTCATTTGTTTAGATATAGAGGTGGTTTAATTAATGATATATACACAAATTATTTATTATTATATAATATGGTTTTTAATTATCTGACAAACAGTCAATGATTGAAATTATTTAATGAAAATCCCATCAAATTGTGAAAGTTTATTTGTATAAGTAATTTCATTTTGTCCAAAATTCTTGTTTTAAAAAATCATTTAAAATAATTGCATATAACATTTAGTTTTTATATAAACCGTAATATTTCAATTATATTTTAAAGTTAATATATATATATATATTCAAAATACAAGTAATTATCCAGATACATAAGCACATTCATTGTCATTTCTGATAATTGATTAATTTAATTAATTTTGTAGCGAAGAAGTCTCCGGGGCATGTGGGCATATGACGAGTCAGCAATTAACGCTATTTCAATATTAATAATTAATTTAATTAAGTAAGTAAATTATTAATATAGTCAAAATTGACTAAAATAGTGTCATGATTGGGCAGTAACATGAATAGCCCAATTGTATTTTATTTTATTTTTATTATTATTATTATTATTATTATTATATAGGGAATAGAAGAAACAAGATTGTAAAAGAGAAAATTCCGGCACAAATAAAGGGCACATAACTTGGTAGTAACCCTACACAAACCCCAAATCCTCGCCGTTATATTGCATTCTTTCTAACGGTTAATTGTTCTGTATGTATTGCTGCATTTTAAAATATAATTTTATTTTAACATTTGCATTTGCATTTCATATTTGATAGGGTCTTTGGTACAGATAATAAAATTGTAAAGAAACGAGAGTATAGAATCGAATTGTAGAGAAAATAAATTGAGTAGAGAATGAAAATTAATTTTATTATCTGGTAAAATAAAGAATTCAATTGAGAAATATAAAATAAAATAAAATACAGCTGTTTGAACAAATAATTAATCGGACAAAAGAAAATTTTAACATTAAAAAATTTTAACGAGTGAGAATTCATAAAAAAAATATTTTTGGTAACCTTTTAAAAAAATATATAAATTATATACGATATTTTGTAAAATTATACGTTAGTACATTTTTTTTTCAAAAATCATAAAAATTAACTTCTTGAATAATAAATTTAATGTGAGTTTTGTAAAATTAAAATAATATAGTAATTTTTAGAAATTATAAAAATTAAATAGTATAAGAAAGATAACAAACTATTAAAAAAATAATACTGCAACATTCATTTCTCTCTATTTGTCTAGATATAAGGAGAAAAATGAAATCATAAAAATAAAAATGATTTATTTATCAACTTCTATTTTTGTTTTGATTAAAACAAACAAGAAAATATGTCAATTCTATGTACCAAATACACTAGTCTCAAATATTATGTTTTAATTTTCATTGTTGTCATCTCAAAAATTATCACTTTGATTATTTGAAAAAAATTATACATTTTAACTAAATTTTAAATTTTATTATATAATTTTTTAATTATAATTAGACTAATGGGTTATTTTACTTTTAATTTATATTTATTTATATTATAATATTATAATTTTTTTATTAATATATTTTTAATTATGTATACCAGATGCAAAATTTTATTGTAAAATTATAAAAATTAAATATTATGACTATTTGGATTTTTTTTTATTTATTTGTATCTTGATATATTAAATAAAGAAATTATTTGATATAATATCTTATATAAAAATATATATATATTTATATTCTTATATAAAATCATAAGATTGTATAGAAAAAATCTCTATTGAACTTTTTATTTTTTATTTTTGTTAAAAATAAGATTATTCTGAATAAATTTTATTTGGAGAAAAAATAATTTAATTGGCATGATTTTTTAAATTAATATTCAATATGTAATGTCTTTTAAAATACTTTTTATATCACTTAATTAACTATCCATTTTTTAAGTAATTATTCTATCTACCTAACATTACAAATACTCTTCAAATTTACAATATATTATATAAATATCATTAATTTTATATCATACAATACTAATAAGATTATTTTAGTCTTTTTATTTAATATATTCAAAAATATAATTTGTATTATAGACTATTGATCTTATTAAAAATACATAAAATATATTAATCACATATTTTATTTATTACAGAATATTTTTCATACTTAACTATAATTATAAGGTACTATATAAAAAAATATCAGTCTGTTCACTTAATATTTATCAATGGACAATTCCCCATAAATATTATTAAAATTATACAAATATACACAAGCATTAATATAATATATTATTCACTCATAAAAAAGTCAATCATTCAACACAAAATATTATTTTTTATATTACTAATATATTTCCTCATATTGCATAAAAAAAAAATTAATTCATCTAAAAATATTGAGTGAGCAAACTATATATTTATATAGAAATAAATATTATACGACTCTGACAATAATATTATATTACTATAAATAAATAAATATATAAATAATATAAATATATATTTTGAAAATATTATTTAAAAATTATATGAATAATCAAAGTTATTATTATATAGATGATATTATATTGTATTAAAATAAATGATAAACTGTTTTTTTAGTCCCGTAATTGGACCCCTTTATCATTTTAGTCCCGTAAGTGGAGCCTGTAGCAAACTAGTCCCATAAGTGAAAAAATTTCGCTGTTTTAGTCCTCCGGCGCCGGAGACGCCCGAGTGGCTCGCCGGAGGTGATGTGTCCGCCAGGTGTCCCACCAGGTCAGCGACACCTGGCGGACACGTGGAATTTTTTTTTTTTCATTTTTTTAACTTTTTTTAAATTTATTTGTGTTATTTGTATTTTTTTTTATTTGGTCTAATTAAAAAATAAATAAATAAATCCACATATCCGCCAGGTGTCGCTGACCTGGCGGGACACCTGGCGGACATGTCACCTCCGGCGAGCCACGCGGGCGTCTCCGGCGCCGGAGGACTAAAACAGCGAAATTTTTTCACTTATGGGACTAGTTTGCGACAGGATCCACTTACAGGACTAAAATGATAAAGAGATCTAGTTACGGGACTAAAAAAACAATTTACCATAAGCAGATTGAGGGAGTATAAATAATTAAAATAATTGGGGAGGTCCAAAGATATATAGTCTATGCAAAGCTATTTTTATGCTAACCGGTTGATTTTTATGTTAATCGGGTCAGATCAGTATATTTAATTTAACTAGTTTGTGCATGTCAGAAAGACAGATCGATCCTAAGAAGATCATAGCTTCCTCTTCAGTAGCTCATATGAATCTAGTGACTATTGGTATGTTTAGTCAGGCGGCGGCTGTTAGCAAGGACGGATCCACATATCCACATTTGGTGGAATGGTGGCACGTCTCACCAATAATTTTATTATATCAAAAGAATTTTTTTATAATTTAATAAATGTGCTACCACTAAAAATATATAGTGTCCCCACTTAAAATTTAAAATTGCATCATTATCTAAAAGATTTAGTTGAATTATTTAAAATTTAAATTTTAGAATATCATCGATACCCAAATAATTAAAATTGAATCCAATTAAAATAATTAATAATATTATTATTATTATTTATTATTATTGTTGTTTAATAAATGGAGTCTTATATTTTATATTATTTTTAAGTTTATATATTGTGTAACTAGTAAAAAAAATTCTGAATCCGCAGTTGGCCGTTAGATCATCTAGCATATTATAATATAATATATAACACATGTTATGACCGTACTTGATATAGTTAAATATAATAAAATATATTATTAATTTAAGCACAAAAATATAATTATAAAATATTGCACAATATATATTTCTATATAACCATACGTAAATAATGTGATGTATCTCCGATGGTTAGGGATCAACCCCCTAACGGCGGTTATTTTCTATCATATATTAAATAAAAATATTTATAGTTGAGTGTTTGAATTTTGAGTTTAGAGTTTTTTAATACTTTCTCCGTCCAATTGAAAAATTGTCATTTTTCATTTTCGTTCGTTTCAAAACAACGTTATCATTTCCTAATTTAGTAATTGTACTATCTACCTAACATAATAAATACCCTTCAAACTTACACTATATTACACGAATGACATTACTTTTATATTACACAATACTAATAGAGATATTTTCGTCTTTTTCACTACAATCCATTATAATACTAATATTAAAAAATTTACGTGCAAAAAATAAACGGCAACCTTGCACCAGGACGGAGGGAGTAGTAAATTTTAAATTTGAATAATTGTTTGATAAAATATAAATATATATTAACGTGATATTTTGTATATGAAATTAATTTTTAATATAATATAAAAATAAAAAATATATATATAATTTGATTTTAAAAAAAAAAGAAATATTGATTGAATAGTAAAAAAAATCCATAAGAAGTAGTTTTGAAGAAACTTTTTATGAATAATATTCAATCTAAACAAAACCTTGAAATCTAAAATTCTTACGAATTATTTGAGTATGTTAGCTTTTTTTTTTTTTTTTTTTTGTATGTTTTGTATTTTGATTTTTTATGTTATTTTTGTAAAATGAAATAATTGTCTGTGTTTGTTTTGTGAAATAATTTGAAGGGATATTTTTTATGTGAAGTGTAAAAAGTTATATAGATAATATAAAAATAATGAATATGTGTGATGTATTAATTTTTTGGGGGAAACATATGATAAAAAAAAAAAAAAAGAACACAAAAATTTGCTGAATACATTTTTTTTAAATCAATCAATTAATTGAAACTACATTCTTAAATCCAAACCAATCCGGGTATGCTCCTAAATTTAGCATTCAGGACCATTTTGAAAAAATTATAGCTATTTGATAAAAATTTTAATCAACAAATGAGATTATAAGTATGGATAGATAACTAATTTGATTCATATAATTAATAAGTCAATATTTTATTTTAGCAAAAATCAAGGAAATATAAATATAGATAGATGCGGGTCGTGTTCATAGTCTAAATTAGTTCACATCCAAAAATAAAAAGATAACTTCACATTCTTTCACCGACGTTCATTGAAGAAAAAAAAGTGGAGAAACCAGAGCGTAGAACAAGATGAAGCAAAATGATGTGCATTCTGGTCAGTTCCAGTGTGTTGTGGACGAAAATTACGTTTTAGAAATTATATAATGCGGTAAGTTTTTTCTATTTTTTATCGATCGCGAAAGTAACATATTGACGAATTTTTGTTACATCATATTTCTATCTTCTAAACATCATATTTTAAATATATATGTATCATAATCATATTAGTCATTCAACGTTTCAATAGTTGCACACAAGAATTATTGAATCAATGACTGAAACATTGGAAGACTTGCAGGCTTCCATTAGTACAATCAAATACATTTAATTTTATTTTAATTGTAGAATCTAATAATTGTCCGAATGATATGTAGCTTGAAATTAAAAAAAAAAAAAAAAAAAAAAAGCTGGTTTATATTATTTTTTTGGGACGATTTTAGATCTTATTATATTTTGGTGGAAGTTATGTTAGTAATCACTTTAAAATGTTAAATTTTCAAATATAATTTAATCGATTGTTCTATAAAATCATATTTGAAATCAATAAGATAAAAAACATCATACTTTATCCAAATTTAAACGTGTTGAATTGAACTAATTTACCCTTAAATTTAGGGTCAACCTCCTAATAAAAGTACAGAGAGTTGAAACAGTCTCAAAAATAAATCATATCTATTATTTAAATGCCTAAAAAATATATTGAATATTTATTCAGTTGTAAAAAAATGAAAGCAAATAATTTAGTTACTCACTATTCGCATTAGAATGACATCATAATACTATATTTCGTAAGTCATATCACATTAAAATAAATAGTTTGTTTTATAACGGTGTATATCATTTGACTCTTCAGATGATAACTATTGGACCAATGAATCTTTTTCAAGCTCTAACGATGTATAAAGTCATATTGTAGATACGTGCATAGACGAAAAATTTGTCTTGCGAAAACAAATACAAAAAAAGGCAAAAGTGACCATCATAATGTGTAATACATTCACTATTGCCGCAATATAAAATAGTACAAAAATGACAGTAAAGTTGACTCCAATAATAAATTAACATGTTCAGAAGATGTTGCCGCTCTGTTATATATAAATATAATGGTGAAAATATATATAACATAGTCCATCATTTAAACCTGACCAATACATCATAACTATGCAATATATAAATCATAAATATGAATCATAAAATAAAATATATCATAATTATACCTGCAACATTCCTATATGAAATTTACATTATTTATATCTAATGTATATATCATGTCTATTGAAATTATATAGCATATCTATAAACATAATGATAAAAATATCTCTAACACAGTCCATCATTTAAATTTAATCAATATAATATAACTATCCAATATATAAATCATAAATATGAACCATAATATGAAATAAAAGTATGTATAATAAGGTTTTGTATCATGAGTCTATCCCGAGTTAAACAACATATGTGTCCTAAATATACATTGTACGTGTCCGGCGACCAATAAAAAAGTTTTTAGGAATAACTGTGTGGATATTTTTTTTCCTAAAAGAGACTAATTAAGAATTCACATACATGCACGATCACCGTAAAAATTTTTACGCAGTATTGAAAACATAACCACCAAATCTGTTCATAGTCAATCAGTTTTACCGCTCCCGCTCCCCCTACCTCGAACGACAGGCGAATCGAGAGCGGATGCAGCAAACATTCTTGATTGCGGTTGACGGCGGCTAGAGATATCGTTGTCGGCAGTCGTCAATTGTGGATGTGTAAATATAAGGGGAATCGAGGGCGGAGGTGGCTAGCGTGTTTGACGTAGCGGGCACGGCTAGAGATGTCATCGTCGGTGGTCGCGGAATGCGTGGTCGACGAAGGCAGAGCAATGAGATGAATAAGGGAATCTCTACATGGTACAATTAGGGTTGGTAAATAAATTGGGGGTGAGGGAGAAATCTTGTATTTTAGGAAATATATAGTCAAATTATCTCATTATAATAAATAATCTACGAAAAAATGCACCATAATGCATTTATTTGAACATAATTTAAGTAGATTATATATGTAGTACATTTCATGATAAAACATCATCATAATAATATTATAGAGACAATATTTGTAATATTGTATTTGTCATGATATTTTAAATGTGTACAATTTTGGAAAATAATTACTTGTAAATATTTTTTTATTTGGTTTAGGATTAACTTAATCCCAAATATATTTTAATTAGATAATTAAAAATCTTTAATTAATATTTTCAATTATCAAAACACCCCCACTTAAACTCAACCACGGAATTATCAATCAAAATGATCCAACAAATTAAAAAGAAAATCAGAATACTCGTGAATTTTGTGTAACATCGTTAGGATACCAAAATTCAATCCACACTCATTCAACAAGTGTCTTAAATTAATTATTCTAATTTTGTCTTTTTGATCTACAATTGTGACCATATTCAATTAACAGTGCTGATATCAACAAGCCATTTATAGTATGTGTGTATGTATTGTCCAATGGTGGCATCTTTCATTTATGAAGTTGCAAGTTCATTTATCATTTAAAAAAGGAAAAATTGCAATTATCATTAAGAAATATATATATATATATAATTATTTCAACAGTCTGGTAGCTATATTTATTATTTAAATTTAATACTCCCCAGTTAATTTATAACTTCGATGCACGAAGTAAATAATAAATGAACTATATATATATATATAAAGAAAATGGTAATGAAAATATGATTTAGATTTGGATACGAATCCAACATATATTACTATTTATTTATTTTATTCAAAATATTATAACAAAATAATAATAAATAAACTCAAATTTTTTTTAATATAATTATATTATTGTTAGAAAATTATTTATTTTGTATTAATATACATCTTTCGTTTCACTTGATTTGTCCCATATTTTTATTTCCATTCGTCCAACATAATTTGTCGTTTTCTTTTTTGAAAATATAATTATACATTTTAATAATATTTTAAAAATCATAATTTATAAAAAAAAAATTATTTTAATTAAACTATTTAGTCATATTAATCTTAATGTATAATTATTTTCACTAGTACATTTTTTAATTACTTGCTAATTACATAATACCTAAAACTAAGTGCCTAAACTAAATGAGACAATTTAGCTGGGCAACGAGGATAATTAATATTTTATTAATATATTAGGGTGTGTTTGTTTGGGGGAATGAATTTTAAATATACTATTCATTCCATTTTTTCTTCAAAAACATCGAATCAAACACCTATTTTTTATTTTTTATATTATATTATAAATAAATTTTACATTCAAAATATCACATCATATAACTATTCAAATTCAAAATTTTTACTATTCAAATCCCAACTCAAAATTCAAACCCCCAAACAAACACACATCCACCCTTAGACTCTAGGCCAGGACCCGATTAGAACACACAATATCCGACCAATATTCAACTTGATATCCAAATAATTGAACCTGACCCAAAATAAATGGGTTGGGTATACGTCTTAGGTCTACTCGAACTTATTGTCATAACTAAGTTGTGCACAAAGATTAAAAAATAATAATATTTTAATTTTAAAGTAGAATATGTAAGTAAAGGGATAATATTATATGAAATTTATTAAATGATTGATAAATAAAAATAGTGAGATAAATTAAAAAAAATTGAAAAAGTAATGATAAATTGGTTATTATTAATTAAAATATGATATAATATAATTATGTGTGAATAAAATTGTTATAAATGAATTGTGTATAAATTTAATAGTCGGACAAAAAATGAATAATTACGTAATTTTGTTGGAGAGAATAATATACTTTATTCTCTCATAAAATATATTTGTTTTTTTTTTATAAATAAATTGTATGTATAATGATATATTTATAATTTATATAAAAATTAAATATATTTTATTATTATTGAGTTATTATTTTTACTACAATAAAAAAGTAATATTTTTTAATGAGATAAAAAAAATACTAATATAAATACTTTCAATTAAAACAGACAGTAGTGTATGTTTAGATGAAATAATTATTTAAATATTTTTTTAATCAAGAGGTTAAAAATTATTAACAAAAATGCTAATTAAGCAGCATTGAACTTCA
This sequence comes from Andrographis paniculata, assembly GCF_009805555.1. Taxonomy (NCBI): domain Eukaryota; kingdom Viridiplantae; phylum Streptophyta; class Magnoliopsida; order Lamiales; family Acanthaceae; genus Andrographis; species Andrographis paniculata. The sequence continues at coordinate 3,253,168 of NW_026137591.1, forward strand.
ATCCAATTTTGTGGAAGTCCTTTTATTTTATTTTAACTTCATAACTTTGATATTTTAAAATAAAAATAATTATTCAATAAATAATATTCAATGTTCTTTTATCATATTGAATAATTATATTTATAAAAGATAATAATAATATTCCCTTCGTCTCGTAACAAATGATTCATTTTTCTATTTTAATCCGTCTTATAATAAAGTATCAATTTCTTTTTTTAGTAACTGTATTATCTACTAACATTACAAATACTCTTACAACTTACAATATGTTACACAAATGTCATTATATTTATATCACATAATACTAATAAGATTATTTTAGTTATTTTTACTTTATTTCTACTATATCATAATATAATACTAATATTTTTAAAATTACGTATAAAAAACAAATTAATACCTAGCTATGGGACGAAGAGAGTATAAAAAATTACTATTTAAAGAATAAATAATACTTGAAAATGCATAATAATGCCCATTGTCCTCTTGAAATTGTAGGTAATAGAAAATATTTATTTATTCAATTTCACAAACTTTCTACAAAAATCTCATTTTATTTCAATTTAAAATATACATACAAAATAAGTAAAGAAATTATCACTCTCCAGTATTATTTTTTCTATCATTATTTTCATTTTTGCCCGTTCTATTTTATATCTTTTTATTTTTAAAAAAATATGATTATACAGTTTAATCAATTTTAAATTTTATAATTTATAATTTTTTAATTTTAATTATGATATTTAGTTATTTTAATTTTAATTTATAATTAATTTTATTATATGATAATTATTTTTACGAATATATTTTTTAATTATTTTTTTATAAATTCTTGTAATTATAGTAAATTAGAGACGAAAGAGAGGAGGATAAAACATTAATTATGCAGTTGTGAATTGTCCTTTGGGTCAACAGTCAACAGCAAAACACGAATCAAGTACACGCCAATAACAAAATTAACTAATTAATTAATTAAATAAATGTGAAGTTGAAATGGTCCTTCTACTCCTTCCTGTACGCTCTAAACTTGGAAGAAAACGGTCATCAATTAATTAATTAATTTATTATTATTATTATTATTATTATTATTTAATTAAAACAAATTAATTGAAATAAATAAAAGGTAAGTAGAAATTAGGAGCTTAGCTTTTAGATCAAGTTTGAGGACAAATGGAATTTTCCATGTACGAATGGTTGAGTGTTGATAGAGAAAGAAAAGGCCATCTTTTATTTCATTTTCTTTTATTATTATATCATTGCAAGTTGATAGTGTGCTCAATAAATTTATTATTTTGAATATTAACAGACAATAATATATCAACAATATAAAATTTAGTATAATATAAATATAATAATAAGACAATAATTTATACAATATATACTACTACTATTACTAATATTAATTTCATCACAACCAACTGGCAAAACTAGAATTGTTAAGAGGATTTTATCTATATATTATTATTTTATTATTTTTGTGTATTTCATTCAAAATTATCTATATATTAATACTAATTTTTACATAAATTACAGATATATCATTACATAGAAGTAAAGCAAAAATATTAAATTTATCTTACACACTCTCATCAACTAATAAAATATTATTTAATTTACTTAAAAAAATCATAAATAATCCTTTTAGATTGAAATGAGAGGAGTAACATTTATCTATCTTTTTATATATGGACTAATGCAAAATCATAATTTGCCTCAATCATCCTAAACAATTCTTATATTACTATTCTTTTAAACAAATATCCTTTCTCATTTTCAAACATATTTTAATTTTTATGCTGACTTTATATCAATCATTCATTTTTCTTAAAGTCAGATTTCTCTTTATTTTATTTTTATTTAAGTTGCACTTGACGTATGGATGTGTGGACGGACATGAATATATATAATGCAACGTGGCATCATGAGTCATGACTCAGCTCACCTTAATTAATTATTATAAATTAAAATAGATTATTAAATAATATTTGACCTAATTAATTTTGAATATCAGTGCAATGGCATCGTTGGCAAATTTTCTTCATCCATCAAAGTTTATTCGCTCTATTAACTAAATTTATTCATGTGATTTTTTCGGATTATTTTATTCATGAAATCAACCAAATTTAATATAATCATTTTTTTATTTTTTTTAAAAAAGAATGAATACCTAATTTAAACATAATATTATTATTATTATTATTATTATTATTTATTATTATTATTATCAAGCTGATCCAATAAATAAAAATAAAACAAGTTCAAGTAATATATTGTTGGTGACCGGAAAAGGTTCAAACTTTTAAGATTGTCTGTGTATTTTTATTTTTTTTAAATCTTTTTCTTTTTATTATTGTTAAACCCGTACCAAAAGTCCACAAGGTAAGACTCCGCAGTGAGGTAGAATAAAAAATAAAAACGATCAAAATCTGCATGATCAAAGAGCTTTATAGATACTTCGAAGAACAAAGGCTTAAGACCCAATGTTCCAAGATATGACAAAATGATAAGGATTGTGACTGGCCAAGCTGAAGAACTACACTCAATGAAGACTTTAGAATAGCAAAAATCTTTTGTTAAATTTAGGCGTGAAACACGCAAGACCAGAAGACCTCAGAAGCGACCAAGGCTTCCTAAGTATAGAAGCCTCCCAACAAGCTAGGCCTTATACCGACAGTAATCATAATTTAGCAATCATAATTTGTTTATTTAAATTTCCAGTAATTTTTATCCAACTCTCTTGTCAAATTTAATTTAATTTGTGCTAATTACATTTCCGTTATCCATTTTTATTCGGATTACATTAGATTTAATTGTTAAAACCCGAAATCTCCGAGAATCGGTCCCAATTCCTTGTTGTTTCTTAATTTAGGGCGGCATACAAGTGATTTTAAATTATTTAAGGCCAAACCCCCTTGGATTTAGTAGGTAAAGCCCGAAATCATTCAAAGGCTCAGTTGTTTGAAGCCGTTCAAAGCAAAGGATCTGACCAATGACAAACAAGCTCTTTGGAGTGTTGTTGGAACCTCAACTGTATCGTTTGATTTCAAAGTGTGTAACACTCAAAAAAAGCTTAGAAACTCAGAAAATCTAAATTTCGGCTCCAACAAATGGTACGTCCAGTGGGACCAAGTCAGAATTTATAAGATTGCATGGTTGAGATGATCCGAAGAGAAGTAAATTTAGTATACCCTGGCCAGAATTAAAGACATTGCTTACGAAATATCTATGCAGTTGGCAGATGTGATATATCGGATAGTAGAAAATGATATATTTTAGATTCATGAAGAGAAACATAAGACAACAATCGCCGAACCAAATGGTCCAGCAAAACACAACTCTACATGAGGCTCATTCGTGCCACCTAAGGATCCTAATGGATCCATAATATACTTTTAGACCGGTAGCAATCAAGCTTAACTAAGAATAATGTATTGGATCAAGCTGTGGAACTACCACAAGCCTCCTTATAGCACAGACCTTAGGGTCGGGGGTAGCTACAGTATGATCAGGTACAATCCTGCTTAGGATGCTAAGAGGGTAGGTAAAACAGGCCTTGGCCCCCTAATGGTAGGGGTATAAAATACAATGTCGAGCCTTTTTTAGAAAGTGGTAGACTCTCATCTTTTGATACAATCTCGCTAGGACAATTTGGTGGGCAGCCCGTATGGAATATTCCACCACAACAATAGGTCTATCAAGGCCCATATGTGTTAATAAGAATAGGGGCAACCCCAACATGAGGACAGGGATGGTAGACACCAGGGATACAGTCGACAATTTCAAATAAGCGGACAAAAGAAATGCAACCACTAACTCCAAATCAACATAAATCAAGGATTTTGATAGATATTGACATCCTCGTAGATTGCATTAGGAGAACATTTCTAAGAATAAAGTTCAAAGAGAGGCTAGTCCATCAGAGATTCATAGAGCACATTAGAGAGTTCACGGCTCAATGTAGTAACTTGGGGGGGGGGGGCGAAAAATTGGTGAAAGAAAAGAGGAACACAATGTCTAATAATGGAAGGATGAAAGGAAGTCTAATATAAATTTTTTTCTTGGAAGACCAAGCGTCAGATGAAGAGGACTCTGAAGATACAAAGGTTCTAGTCGTGGAATTGGAAAAAGAAAATAGGTACTTGTGTCTGGCATTAAGACCAACCAAAAGAAAGGACATGGAAATATATACAAACTATTTTTCTACTCATACCGTTAATATTGTATCGGCTAGAAGACTTCAATACACAAGAATTTAGGGCCGAAAACACCCACTAAAAAATCCATTTTCAAAAGCTTGATATTTACTGAATGATCGGTGTTGAACTTACAGACGGGAAAGAAAAATAGATTACAAGAGGACCCAACATTGGTGTCACCATGCCAAGTCCAAGAACATCAAACAGAGAAAGGAAAATAGATCACAAGAGGCCCAATCTCGAGGCTATAATGGCAAAAGTGAAGATTGCAAGCGAGAAATGGGTTTGGATTATCACCACGGCCAACGAGATCACTATTATTCATAAACCGACACATAAGCCTCTTGTCATGAAAGATGTGTAAAAATGAATTTTTAATGAGTCGAGACTTCTACCTGTAGAGAAATAAAGGGACTCACCATGTCACATAAAAAAATATCTCAAAAAAAAAATTATAGGCTCAATTAACAGCTAAAGAACATAAGGGGTTGACACAAAAGCGAACCCCCAACTCTTTTGAAGAGAACATTTGTTGGAACCAGGCTCAAGGTCCACAAGACAAAGCTTTGCCATGGGATAGAATGAAGAAGGAAGGGAATTGAGACCTACATGTTCAAAGAGCCTTATGTCTAACCAAGTTCTTCGAAGAATAGAGGCCTAAAGCTTAAAGTTCCAGGACAAGAAAAAATGAGAAGGATCGAGACTGGAAGAGTCGAAGGACCCTACACTCAACTATAACCTTCGAAGAGTAGAGACCTAGGCCTAAGACTTGTGCAATTAGGAACCAGAACAAGAAGAGACGCGAGACACACAAAACCAAAGGACCTAAAAAACAATCATGCCCTCCAAGGCATAGAAGGCTCCCCACAAGTCAGGCCTCGTACCGGCAAGGTCCTCCAGCCCCAAAAAGAAGTCTAGCAAGGTCAAAGATAGTCAATGAACACAAGATATGATTGGATTTTTTTTGTGTGTGTGATAAATCTAATAGACAAATACAATAAGGTGCATGAGCCATTTTAATATAACTCAATGGACAAATCATCAAGTTATATTTGCAACTTGTAGAAATGAACAATAATTCTACTGATTATGAGTCTTTGAATTTAGGATTAGAAGCCTTAATCAAACATAGAGTTCAAGTTGTTGTTATTAAAAATGATACTTAACTTAATGGTCTTAAGTGTTGGAAGATCTCGCCTGCAAAAAATTAATGTCTATAATAATACACTAATATGATTCCCTTGTTGTAATCACAACTCATAGAAGTAACAATTGTCTCATTGCATTCTATTACCTTTACCATATTTATATATTGGTTATAAACTTTTAAAATCTCAAAAAAATGCATTAGCTAGACGCTCCATATGCATTTCGATTAAATCAGTCAAAGCTTTGGAAAAAATTTTAGTCAAAATGGCTTTTGACCGATTCTAAAAAATGTACAATGAATGAATGATCAAAGCCAATTGGACATCCCTGCAAAAGAAATAATTTTTAGTAACCAACAATCATCCAAACATCAGCCAAATGTGAAAGAAATCTTAACTCATAAATGCTTGAAGTTTGAAAAGAGATAGTAAAGAATATGGAGATCTAAAACATAAAGACTTAAGAAGAAAACACTGCCAATAGACACTTTATATTTCATTACAAGAAAATAGTATTTTTGTAACAATTTTTTTTATCCTTACATCCATTTTTTTCTCGTTATTAATGACATCAAGGAAAGAATAATGGATGGAATTTAATAAACTATATCACTAAAGTTCACGTAGCTAACGTCTTTCATCCCTAATTTCTATTACGAATATATATATTTTTGTAATATTTTATGTATACAGTTTTATTAAATAAAGAAGCGTTTTACTTTTTGTTTTCTTAGAGAATGATGTTTATCATTAATAGTTAGTTGAGAATCAATTTAAATAGACTTATTCTCATTTGAACGACTTTGTAACTCTTCTGAATAATCGTTAGGTATCAAAGCAGTTTCAATTTTCTTGTCTTCCTAAATCTATAGACAATCTCCTCTATTCTTGAAGGCATGTCCACTTCTATGTAGGTTGAACCTTCAAAGGGTTCAACCCCTTGATAAGCTCTTTCAACATTAGTTATATGAATATTTATTTTTATCTTGGCAATGATGCGGACCTTCGTTTCGATTCCCGTAGTAATAAAAAATTAATTAATAATTTAGGTTAATACTTAACGAAGTTGAGTAAGTTTTAAATAATTTATCGTTTATTTTCCAATGATCGGCCATAGAGATCACAATGAGTTCAAGTTGATCTGAAACCCAACTCGAATCTAACTCATATATTTGGTATCAAATTCTATTATTCAATTATTAGATCGGGTATGATTCGGGTATTGTATACCTGATAACAAGATTTTTATATATATTCGAATGCAATGAATTTTTAGGTGAAAATTTAAATGTAAGGGATTATTGTGAGCAATCATATATAGAAAAAGTTGTGGTTGTAGACCTTGACTCGTTTTTCATGATTATTTATACTATTTAACTGGTGAGTTTTCAGGTCTAACACAGGGATTTTAAGTCGCAAATTCAAATCAAGTGTTGATCTCATGAAAGCGGCAAAAAGTAATAAGAGGACTCGCTCAGAAACGAACCTGAATCTAAAGCTACAGAAAGCTGGAAAATTAAGGAAAGCGGTAAAAGTGAGCGTCGGTGAGCGGAGCGGCGGTGAGCGGGATAAGTGCCAGCGATGGGTGAGCGAGAGGGACATGAGCGGATGGCATAACATATATTTATATAAATTGAGTGATAGAGGGTGATAAAGAGGTGCTGTGTCTAAACTGTGCGGAACTCAATGATTAGATTTTCCTGGATAAAATGAGCGAGTGATGCTAGTGTTTAATCGAAACATATATGTATAATACGGAAGCAGTATGAGAGAGTAATGTAAGTATATAAACCAGATTATAAAGAATTTTTATCGCTGGTACTTGACCTTAAAGGATTTACAACAAGACTTCAATGACACCCAAAATAAGAATATTATAAGAAAGAAACTCTACTGTCACTAGGAATTTCTGTGACCCAATAGGCCACCGCCTATGCCCCGTTAATTATCCCAAATTCTGTCTCATTAGTGGCTTTACCCTTCTGTTGCCTCTCTTTAATCAAAATTGAATTTAGACTAGTAATTAAACAGGTCGACAAGACTCCCGCGTACTCAACTACATTGAACTACTTCGAATTTGTTTGTGACAAAAGACAAGGCTTGGATAATCAAATTTTCTGCATTCTTTCTTAGCGAAGTAAAATTCTTTACATTTATATAAATGTGAAAAATATGAAAAAAGTGATGACGAAGAACAAATGATATTTCATTACTCACTACCAAAGCAGGAACTTCTAATTCTACAAAAGCTGTAATTAAAGCGGTAAATTAAAACTAAGTAAGTAGTAAAAGTGTGGCCAAGGGGAAAGACATATCTCAACCCCTTTGGTCATTCTTGCTGAGAACTCCCTTACAGGGTTGGAGCTCTCTGGAGACAAGAAGACAACTAGATTGTGTGTACAAAAAGTGCTTGTATACTCATTTCGAAGTATATTTACAAGTGGATATCTGGCCCTATTTATAGCTAATGGGAGTAGCAGTTGAGAAGTGGTTCCAACCTCTGGGCAGTTAGGCAGTTGTTGAAAATTATACCGTTGGAGCAGTTGCTAACCGTAACTCTCAGGGTGCTCGCTTTGCTTGCTTCGACTTGTAAGGACGCAGATCTTCCTCGCTCACCTAGATGGTTGAGGGCATCAGCGCAGCTGAGCGAAGTCGTCAATGATGGCTGGTAATGAAATGGTTATACCGCTGCGGATTGAACACTTAGATATTATTTGCAACCAGTTGTCGTCGCTCCGTTGCGGTGGGTGTCTGGGTCGCTGACCTTAGCGATGGAGTCGTCACTTGTGAGCGGAAACGGTTATCGCTTGTCTCATCTGCCTTAGCTTCTCTGGACCCATATCACCGCTCAAAAATGACTAAAATTGTTAATAATCTCAACAAATCAATTATGAATCATGCCAAGCGAGATATATCAATAAAGTATGCCATAAATCAGATATTGTGATAGTTTTTATATAGAAATTTGAGTGATACACAATTTTGTCAAGCGGGAAATTTGCTCATATTTAGAGTCATCAATACCCTAATTAGATATTGATCCGGGCCGGGTCTAGGGTCTAAAGGTCGACTCGACCGACTCCAACCCGGATCCAAATTCAACGCAATTAATATACTAATAATATAAAATGATTTAAAAAATAGCAATATAATTATATTAAGAATATTTTTAAATTTATTTTATTTGTTTATTATGAATTTATTATACTCCTTCCATCCGGCTCTAAGGGTCTCGTTTATATTTTTCGTCATTGTACTTAACATTAAAAATATTCTTATATTTGTATAATTTTTTATACAAATGTTCTTCTATTAGTATTATAAAACACTAATTGAAGTATTTTTGTAATTTTTTCTTAATTTCTACTATGTTTTGATATAATAATTAATATTCAAATATCAACACACAAAAAGTAAACAGGACCCTTAGAGCCGGACGGAGGTAGTAATATTTTTGAATAAAAAGAATATTATTATTTTTTGATATATGTTGAGTTTGGATCCAACTTTAAGTGAAAATTTTAAGAATTGTAAAGGTAGTTCGAGTCTGTCAGGTCCATCGAATATACCTCAGGTCGGATTTGGGTATAGACACATTTCGGTATGAACAGATCTGATTCGAGTCTCGGGTCTAATATATCTATTCAGGTTGATTCTCGGATTCGACTGGAGCCGTTCATACCCGATCAATTGTCAAAGTTGATGAAATTAATTCTAGAGAAAGTTGTTGCCCCACACTTATGGATGGAAAAAAAATGAAATACCAGACATATTGTAACGAAAATATACAAAAATACTGAAATGTTAGTATGGTATGATACCAAATCGAACATTTTTTGTTTGGTAATAATATATACTTTAAGATTTTCGATATATACCGAAATATAAAAATAATTTTGATATTTTGGTATATATTAAAAATACCATAAACTATTTTAGTATTTGATATATTGATATCAAAATTATATTTAATTTTGATATTTATATATAAAACGATCGTATGGTATCGATTTATACATTTTTCATATCAAATTTTAACAAATTTTTGTTATGATATAGATATATTTTTTAACATACTAAAAATTTCAGTATGATATGATATGACTATATTTTTTGTATATCGTATTGAATCATCCCTACTCATGCTCGAAATTTTAGACCTTCATTCCCAAACGGTCATTGGCTTCAAAAGTAATCTGCCAAAATAATTTGAGTGAGAAAATAAACAAAAAAAAAAAAAGCAAATCATTTGCTCATTCTACTTACCTCATAGAAAATCAGAGAAAAAACGTATGTTGGAGATTCAAGTTCGGCCATCCCTAATCAAACAAGATCTAGTTAAGAGATCTCAATCTCGATTTTTTTATAAGATAAGCAAATGAGACATCATTATCTACTTGAAGAGACAAAAGAGAGGGAGGAAAGGGTCGTAGCAATAGATAAGACTTGAACTATGCTTATCAGACGACTGGAGTACCACAGGGAAGCCCACTCTCGAAAATACTCATGAACATCTATTCCAGTCCAGGATCAAGGCCTTTTGCAGAGCGTGATATAGTTCTTGTTAGGTCTAATTAGAAGGAAATAACTGAACTAATTTGAAGAACAAGCTGGGAAATTATCATAACACCTAGCACACTTAGATAAGACACGAAACTAATAGCGATGGAAGAAGAATCCGCAGTAAGGACAGACGTCTCATTGGACTGCTTTTACGACTTTTCTCCATAAAGCTAAAGCTCGGCCAGCTTTGAAAGATCCGCTTGTCATCAAAGAACGGATTATTATGTTAGAACACTAGGCGGAGCTTTTCTTTGTTGTATCAGGCCTTTGCTGAGCAGCCCTTGCATATTCGAGTCCATACAGGTAGCTCTGTTGGGGATGGCCAAGGCTCCGACATCATACTACTTATACCGCTGCGATGATTCTTCAGTACTAATACAAAAGCTCACTCATTCTGGAATGGTCGAGTAGATTCATGAGAGACATCCAAAAGTCCTATGTTGTAAGGAATGGAAATCATTTTTTCCAATAAGTCAACGGCCTTGCACTATTGGGATACTTCGAATAAACTGAACTTTTGGGGGAGAATCACTCTAAGCGGGGCCTCCCGTGTGAGGTCAAGTTAGGTGATGGTCAACAACTCAAGTAGGAAATGCTGAGAAGTGGCTAACGATGCAATGGTGTAATTTCTATGTTTAGTCTGATGGGAATTTAAAGACAAATAAAGAATTGCGGATCAAATGACTATTCATCTAGTGTATTTTTATACTAATAAAATTAGAGGGCAAGAAAACTTTATGGAAAAATAGTGGTCTAACCTATTGATAGATTCATAGAGGTTCCAATAACACTAAAGAGAATGAATCAAACTATTGAAGGGCCTGAAAGAAAATGTTGTTTTGAGGGGTATGGTACCTGTTGGTACCGGATTGAAAAGATTGGTGCCCCTTTCAAAATCAAAAGAAATTATCATCTCAGGATTTTCTTATCACAGTAAATACTACTTTAAATAAAGAGATTCTTTTTCTACCCCTAATACATATACATCTTGCATGTATTTTTCTCCTCACACGGAGCTAGAAAAGAAACAAAAATATATTAATCAAATGGTATTTTTCATGAATGTAATAAAAAAAATATAAGGTAATGCAGATACTTATGAAGTTGGAATCGGGCTAGACATTTTTCACTAAATGATATTATTTGGTGAGAAGTGGTTGACTTGGGCCAAACAGAAGGAGTTGACTCAATCTCTTGGGTCAAAAGTTCAAGCTAAGAGCTCGACTCTACCCGAACATTATCCTCAAATAAGGTTTTAAAGATTGTTGGATCAAAAGACTGGACCGATCGATTAATCTGGCACTTGGTCAAATTTCAAGCAGCCGCTTTAACCGTAACCTTTTTCTTATAAGGCCTAGCTAGTTGTTTGGCCTGTCTTCCAATCATAACCATTCTATGTGTAATTGGCTTCCTTGATGAAGCCCCTCGTTGAGTTGAATCATTCATAAAAAGTAGCTGAAGATACTTTTTATTCATTCTTCCAATTATTGCCTAGACGATCGTTTTTAAAATTAGGCCACAATGCTGGCCGAATGGAGAGAAAGCACACATAAATTGGTCATGAGGTAAACATTGAATATTTTATAGTATGCTTTGATGACATTCAGATCCAAACAATCTTCATTATTCTTTTCCAAATGAAATGGAACCAAAACTGCTCGGAAATACCATGACAATACCCAAACTATATGATAAAGAACAACCCAAAATAGATGTGTGTGTTAGGTTAATATGGTTTTTTAACGAAACTCAGCTTGTCTTGTTAATCTAATAGCTTTGGTAGGTTGTTGTGTTTTCTGTAATAGATGGTTTTACTATATATGTCTGGTGTAGTTGTTAATGTAATTTACCCAATATATATATTGATCTTTCCGATTAAAGAAACAAAAAGAAGTGAACAACTGGGTTTTCTTCTTCGAAAAAAGAAACGACGAAAACACTGTCCCATAAAAATGAAGAGCGAGAGCGGATTCATATGAGTTGTATGTCATGAAAAACTCAAAGAAATTAGAAGATTTTTTGAGAGAAACTTTTGAAAGCTTGGAGTGTAAGTTCACATAATGCACATAAGGTTTTATTTGGAAGAAATGATTGGATTTTATAGCAAGCAAACGACGGTTATAATTCTCATTATATAGACCTCAAAACTTGAAACAACACAATTTGAATAGTTTTGTCTTCTCAAAATATCATTTTTGCTACCCAAGTAAGACTGTAAATAGTTCGAGATGAGGAGGACAATTGTTATGAAATTCAACCCATTGAAAAATGGGCAAATTTCCATTTGAACTTTTTATGCCATATGTTTTCATTTTTTTACTCGACAGTTATTTATACAGTTATCACAAAAAAACAATGATGGGCCGAATGCAAACATCACAGTTTCCACACGAAGTCTGGTAAGATAGTTTTTTCAAAACTGATGACAACTGTGCGAAAAAATGTCTTTCAAAACAACTATACTGCAAATTTGAACATCTTCAAACGACAAATTTTATAAGAAATTATTTATGGATCACCATTTTATGTTTATTGTATTTTACTTTCCTTATATCGTATCTAATACCATATTTTAGGAAATAAATATACCTCAAATAAATGAACTCAAAATACAAACTATATATTTTTCCAATTTTCTAACCATTCCTATTAAAAAATTATGAATGACATAATCAAACAATAATTAGAATTACGTTGGCAAAACAATTATGATAACAAAATAGACAAAAATATCCTCGCATATCATTGTAAGTAATAATAGTTAAATATGATTGATATTTTATACTCTCTCCGTCTCATCTTAATTGATGTATTTCCTTTTGTTTGTTTCACTGTAATTGACATTTTTTTAAATTTGAGTAAAAATTATTAAATTAATTTAAGGACTACATAATCTATAACATCATACATCATGTAAGACACACTTAAAACTTTTTTATTTTTATCTCTAAAAAAAATAAATATCTTTTTATCTACATTTAAAACTCTATTTCTTTTATAAAATTAGCCTATATTAATTATAAATAAATAAACATATTTTTTATGTGCTTGTATTATATGAATTTTATTTTTTACAAAATAATATTCATATTATATATATTTTTTATTGCGATATAATTTTTAAAATATGTAAATATATATTCTAAATTTTTTAATTATATATATTAAATTTAATTTAAAACTATCAATATTATTAATCACATAAAAAATAATAAAATAAAATCATAATTCACTATTATTAACTAATTAAATATCATTAATTTAAATATCGTATCACTAATAAAAAAAAGTCGATTAAACCGAAATGAAAGAAATATAAAATACAAGTATTAAAAATACTTTGTGAATAAATAATTTTATTTGTTTATTTACTTAAATATAACAAATATAGCCAGATGAGTTATATTGTTAAAAATAAATAACATGAACACTTTTTATTAATAAAGCCAATAGGAATGAACAAACATCGGTGTGTTTGATTAGCAGTTGAGATATGATTCATATTATACTTCTAACTATATATATATATATATTATTATTTTTAATTTTTAAAAAGTAAAATTCACTTATAAATTTTCATTTCTCCTCTCTTCTAAAACTATATATTTTTAATTATAAAATCTATATATATATATATAATTTTATTCAACTAGGAAGTGAAACAGTAAGAATAACCAACAATGAGGGGTTTGGGTTTAAAAAGTATGACACCACAGCTAATTATTATTTTATCTCAAATCTCAATAAAACCCCTTCAAACAAACCATTTAATCACATACTAAAAAGCATAAATAAAAATACCAACTATTAATCGTGTGTTGTCAAAAAATTGATCCTATTTTATTGAAAGCACTTTTCATTAATTAAACATAAAAAGAATCTTAACTCTCTCAATTGAATTTATATAATTCCATAGGAAAGATATTTATTTACACACAAGCCTTGACTTATTTTACAAAATTATAGTTACTTTATTTAAATTATATATATATACATATATATATATAGTCAACAAGAAAATAATCCAACATTTATTAGAAAAGAAATTTGTATTGTAGTTTGAAATGAGCAACACTAATCTACCTATTCATTATATATATATATATATATATGCAGTGTCTTGTAAGTACAAACTATTTTTAGTTAATATATATATACATATATAAATGGTATGGTGAAAAAAAAAAAAAAAAAAAAAGGTGTGTTCCTTTTGTATTGTGAATATTTTTTGTTTGATTGAACGTGTGCTTTTAAAATATAAAAAATTTGTATTGTAATAATGATTTATTGTGATATAAATTAATATTTGATATAATTATTGTAAATAAAAACATATAGTATATTAACTGAAATAATATGATATTCAAAGTAAAAATTACTGTAAATAAATAGTAAAAATAGGTCCCAAAAAAAATCAAAAAATGGACCTAAACATAACCAAACAAACAAGGTGATGTTTATTACAGAAGATTAATATATTGTTATTTAAAAAAAAAAAAAAAAAAAAAGATGAAGATAGTAAAAAAGATTGAGAAAAAGAAAAAATAAAATGAAATATTTTATTTTTCAGCACCTCTAAGCTCACTTTTACGTACTTTTAACTTATTTATATATTTTTTTACTTTTCTTTGTACTAAAATTATTTATCGCATATAAATTCATTAACAAAAATTTAGTTCCAAATAGTTAAAAACATGTAAAAAATAAATAGTGTCTGGGTGATGTTAGAAAGTATAATATTTATATATATATAAACATTTTTTAAAATTGGTATTCTATTTTCAATTTAGTTGAACAAACGTAAGCCTATGATATTTGTGGTTTATTATTATTATTATTATTATTATTATTATTACTACTTAAAATATTATACTTCCTCTGTCTCATAACAAAATATCAATTTTTTCATTTTAGTTTGTCCCATAAGAAAGTATCCATTTCTTTTTTTTTTACTTTACCTAACATTATAAATATCTTTATAATTTACAATATATTACACAAATACCGTTACCTTTATATCACACATATTAATAAAATTATTTTAGTTATTTCTACTTTATTCTTACTATATCTCAATATAATAATAATATTTCTAAAATTACTTTCGAAAAGCAAATGAATAGTTTGTGACGGAAATTCAAAAAAGCCTAAAATGCTAACTATTGAAATATAATAAATAAATGCGAGCATCGTAATTAATTATTTTGGGAATCGTGCAAAGTTATATCATCTTGAAGTTTAAAAGACGGAAGAATCAATTCCTGACTAAATTAAATTCTATTTTTTTTAAAAAAAAAGGTTGTTTTAGGATGTGGTTGCATTTTTTTTTCCTAAAAAAAAAAGTATTTAAATTAAAATATATAATATTAAAAAAATCGACAACCAAATAGAGGCGTAAAAATTAATAGGCCGGCACTAACGTTACTACATTTAGTACCGTGATAAATTACCTAAAGATAAATTATAAAACAAAAAAAAATAATTCTTTGGTTATGTTGAAATGTTATAATTTTCTATTTTTATCTATTCCAAAATAAAGTTATTATTTCCTAATTTAGTAATTGTACTACCTACTTAATATAATAAATACCCTTTCAACTTACAATATATTACACAAATGTCATTACTTTTATATTACACTGTACTAATAGGGGTATTTTTGTTTTTCTTACTACAATCTAATATATACTAATAATCAAAAATCTACGTGCAAAAAACAAACGTCACCCTTCCAACGAGACAGATGGAGTATAATAATATTATAGAAGGTATATTATTTATATTAATACTCCATCCGTCTCATATCTATATATCTATTTGTTTTTTTGTACGAAGTTTTAGAAATATTAGTATTATATTATGATAAAGTAGAAATAAAAGTAAAAAGACTAAATTACCCATATTAGTATTGTATGATATAAATGTAATGACATTTGTGTAATATTAATATATTGTAAATTGGAAGGGTATTTGTAATATTAGATAGATGATACAATTACTAAAAAAAAAATACTTTGTTATGAGACGGACAAAAATAAAAAAATAAATAGTTTATTAAAAAACGAATTAAGCGTAATATAAATAAAATATAAAAACTTTAAACATACTAAATACTCTTCTAAAGAACATTATATACTTTTATAAAGCACATATTTTGAATAAAAGCAGATAATGAATTCTTTTGTCACAAAGTATGTGCTATTTGTATTAAGGATAAATTTTTAATTTGTAGTTTTTAAGAAAATCAGCACTGCAAGTGAATCGAAATTAATAATATATTTTTATGAAAAATTTATTAATGGTAAAATTTAAAAAATAAATAAATAAAACACATTTTTACCTTTTTTGTTTTCTTTAAAAGAATATTTGAAGCAATATAGTTTGGAAATTTTTTAGGAGTGTTCACGTTGTGTTTATTTATAACTTTTTTTAGTTCTTTTATTGTTTATCAACCATTAGGTCTTTTTTTTTTTTTTTCTTTTATGTTAAAAATTAATTTTATATATAAGATATATATCAATATATATTTATATCATATCAAATAATTATTATAATAAAAGAATCCAAATCTCCAAACCAGCACACCATAGTATATTTAGGGAATACAAGTGCATTTTTGGATTTGGATTAAAATTTTAGCTTAAATTTTATATTTAAATAATGGTCTGTTGGTGATTTCCAAAAAATAATATTTCATATATATTTTTTCAATGCAATTTTTTATATCACATAAAAAATAAATAAATTTAAAATTTTTTTAACACGGACTAAAAAAAAGTCAAAAAAAATTCAAATATTCAATTTAAAATAATATATTTTATATTTATAATACAATTCTCTATATCACGTACCAAAAATCAATTCATCCAAATCCAATGTTGGATAAACAGAGCCAATATTTTATAAAATTAAAAATATATACTTTTTGATAAACGAACAATTTAAACAGTAAGTAACTAAAAAGAAAAACCAAACATAAGACTTTGTTTGATTTTAGTTTGTATAACAGTGACTTTAATGTTATATGAAAGAAATTATATACATTTTTTTATTGAAAAATACATAAATTATACTTATAATATTTATTTTACGTAAAAAAATCATATAATTATTGATTTATTTAGATATTTGTACATCATTTAAAATGTAAGAGTTTTATAATTAAAATAGAAAATTTTAATTACATATTCTAATACGATAAGAGAATTAAATTTTTAGAGATATATATGACCTGCTAGATTTCGTATTTGTTGATATGATTGTTAATGTATTTATCTTCACAAAACCATTATCACAATTTCTATTGTGTTTGTCTTTCACAAAACCATTATCACAATTTCGATTTTCATTGACAAAACTATGCTTTTGACTCTAATTCTAGTGAAATTTTACTTTTCAACCTTAATTTCGTTGAGAGTGAATGAATTTTGTTTCTGGCTCTAATCCCATTGTAAACAAACTAGTTTTGTTTTTAATTTTAACTCCGTTGTGAGCGAACAATTCTATTTTTTACTTTATCTCTGTTGTGATCGGAACGAATTTGGTTTTTAGACCATCTCCAACAGTAACTTTATTTTTGCCGGATCTACAATACATTTCTCTATTTTTGCAGGAGATTTAGCAGCTCATCTCTATTCATACCCTCTATTTTTACATATTAGACTAACTCATCTCCGATCACACCAACTATTTTTGCAGGTTAACAAATATTTTATTTATATTTGTTTAAAATTTATAAATAACACTAAATATTTTATTATTTTTATATATTTAATTTATAAATATCTTTTAAATAACATTTTAATTTTATAAAATTGTTATTGTTTAATCATAAAAATAATAATTTTTTAATTAAATAAATTTAAATTTTAATATCATTAAATAATATTTATGTAAAATATAAATAAAAATACTATAGAATATCATTTGATTAAATATACTCCCTCCGTCATGCAAATGTGTGCTTATTTGACCGGGCACGAGTTTTAATAAAAGTAAGTAATAATTGTTACTTTTTTATAGTAAAAAAAATACAAAAATGTAATGATTTTTTACTTTAAAAAATAAAAATATTTTTCAATAACAACTCAAAAGGAAAGTGAATATAGATTTAAATGACGGAGAGAGTAATAATTAATATTAATTATAAAATTAAAATATAAATATTAAAAATAAATTATTTTATAAATAATAAAATATAAATCAAAAAATAAAATAAATAAGTAAAAATATAATTTTTAAATAATTTTGAATTTAAAATAAAATTAAAATAAAAAATAAAAAACTCACCATCTCAATAGAGAGGGTGCCCTTTCAGACCAAGGAAAATCAGAGAAGGTGATTACTGCAAATATGGAAGGTGAGTTGGAGTAACTTCACCCTGCAAAAACAAAAAAACACAATTACTATTTTTGCAAGGTGGGTTGGAAATGCTCTTTAACTCTAGTTCCATTATGAGCGACAAGTTTTGTATTCGGCTTTTAACTCTATTGAGAGCAAACAAATTCTGTTTTTTTTTAACGAGACATATTTATTAATATAACTCTGTTAAGAATGACCAGATCGTATTTCGACTATAACTTAGTTGAGGGTGTTGCATTACTCTAACTCAGTATGATTCTTGTTACATGATTTTTTTTTTGTCTTTTTTGACAAATTCAGATTGATTTGATCTTATCTCGAGTTTGAGAAAATTTGTTAAAATATAATTGAAATATAGTATATTATATTTATAGTATTTATTTAGTTTAAAAAATTCATAAAATTCTTAACTTATTTAAATATTTGTACATCATTATAAATATGTATAATTTATTATGATTGAAAAATATATAATTTTAGTTACATATTCCAAGAAATATGAGGTAAATTATTACATAAAATATTAAATAATAATAATAAAACCTCAAATCAAACACAATTTAATTAAACTTTCGATTTATAAAGTTATTTGATTAGATAGTTTGTATAGTATTTTAAATAAAAATTAGAACATCTCTACATTATGGTAATGAGCTATAAAAAATACCATCCCATTAGTGTTTCAACGATAGTCTCTTTTTATATGTCTATACTATATTTTTAATTATATCGGGAAATTAATGTTTACATTTATACTCATTTAGATATGCTTTTCACTTTGTCCTAGAGAGTTTAATCGATTTTGTTTGTTTGATAACACTTTTTCATAAAAAGAGGACGGCAGATTCAAATATAAGATTTTCCGTTTTAATACTATGTTAAATATTATTTTATTATAAAAATTAAACTAACAGTAAAATAGATCACTATAATTAATTATGTACTTTTTTCGTCCCAAAATTATAGTTTGGGTTGTGTTTGACGCGAGATCTAAAAAATATTAATATTACATTGGTAGTGGATGGAAAGTACGAATAAAAGATTTTTGTGCCCTCGTAAGTGTATTAGTGTAAAAAGTAGTGACAATTGTATAATAATAATGAAAAAGTAAGAGTAATTTTATAGTGATATGATCATTTATAGAAATGAGACTATTGTTTTGTGACAGACAAAAATGGTAAACAAAACTATTGTACTGGGAGGGAGGGAGTATTATATAATCTTGAAAAATTTATGGTATATACAGATTGAATGTTTAACAAACATCGAGGAGTGCTGCTTGTTAAAAAGAAAATATTATATTAATTTCGTTCCCATTTAATATTATCTTTGTTTACTATTAATTTATCAATTTGCATTTGACGTTATTGTTTTTAATATAAAGAACATTTTTATATTTATATAATTTTTTGTACAAATATCATTATATTATTATTATAAAGCATTAATATAAATTTTTTTTTATTCTTTCTTAATTTGTATTACATTTTGCTATAATAATTAATATTAAAAAATTAATTAAAAAATAAATGGGTAAGATTAACGGTGGATGAAAATAGTACTCCCTCTATCATTCAAATATATACTCACTTTCATTTTTGGTTGTCATCGAAAAATATTCTTATTTCATTTTTAAGTAAAAAAATCATTCCATTTTATATTATTGTTTATTATAAAAGGGAAAATTAACAATTATTACTCACTTTTATTAAAACCCGTGTCCGGTCAAATGAGCACACATTTGCATAACGGAGGAAGTATATAGTATTTTTTACTATTTTTATCGGTCTCATTCAAAAGTATCAATTTTTTTTATTACGGTAACAATAGTTAATATACAAATACAAAAATATCTCAAATTTTTACAAAAATATCTTTACTTTCTTACTTAGTGTCACGGGCTGACATTCCTGCTCCTGGTTCTCGGCCATAGTCCGTCCCATGTGTGCGTAGCCCTATCCTGTACGGCCGACTAATGATCCATATCTTGGTTCATGTATGTGTTCCGCAAAATTCTCCCATACTGTATGGTTTATCCCGGGCGTATTACGCATAGGGAACGGCTAGTCTGAGCCTCAGCGCGGGTGTGGCCTAGGAGCTGGGCGTGTCAGCTTCCGGACAAGTTACATATGTTATCAGAGCGGACCTTGACGCTGATTGCGAACGAAGCGACAAAGTGGGCATGTCTCGAGAGAAGGAGTATGTCGGGGGCATGTCAAGGATGATCATGTTCTAAAGTAACTGGACAGTCCGACGTTGCCGAGCACGTGAAGGAAGAGCATGCCCTAAGGTAACTAGACGTCCCAAAGAGGGAGAGTATGCTTGACGTTGCTGAAAGGGCCAAGAGAGCCGAACTTTGTTCGTGAGGGAAAAACAATGTTAAGGACGATCATCGGGCGAAAATCGCACAAGCCGCAACAACGGATGTCCCGGATGGTGTGTGGAGATGTGCAGCGGAATTTGGGTCGCATGTGGATTATGGCAAAAAGACCTCGCTTACTGTTGGTGAACACAAAAAGAATGGTATGCAGGAAAAGAACCGATGGAGCGCTGTTGGAGGCATACCGAGGGTGCAAGAAACAACGTCAAGGCACTCAAGTAGCGTCGCACGAGGGCGTTTGCGACTTGAAGTTGGGGAGTTTTTCACGAGCTGACATTTCTGCCCCTGGTTTTCGGTCATAGTCCGTCCCATGTGTGCGAGCCCCTGTCTTGTACGGCCGACTAATGACCCATATCTTGTTGCAGGTATGTGTTCCGCATGATTTTCTCATACTGTATGGTATATCCCGGGCGTATGGTGCAGAGTGGACGGCTGGTCTGGCCTAGGAGCCGGGCGTGTCAGCTTCCGGACACGTTACATTAGGGTGTGTTTGTTTGGGGGTTTGGATTTTGAGTTGGGATTTGAATAGTATATTTTGAATTTGAATAGTTGTATGATGTGATATAAATAAGGGTTGATGTGATGTTTTGAATGTAAAACTGATTTTTAGTATAATATAAAAAATAAAAAATAAGTGTTTGATTTGATATTTTTTTGGAGAAAAATATGAGATGAATAGTAGATGTAAAATCCAATCCCCAAACAAACACACAGAATAATAAAAATATTAAAATTATCTTACATACCTTCACTAACTAATAAAATATTATTATTTTTTAATTAATTAAAAAAATAAATATATAGAGATTTTTTATTAATTAAAAAAATAAATATATATTTTCTACTATGATGAAGGGATTAAATATTTTTATATATTAATATTGATAATAAAATTATAACATATACTTCATCCGTTAAACCATAAAGTATGCAATTATTTTTGCATTGTTATATTAAATATTAAAAATATATTTATATTTATATTTATATAATTTATTATACCATTATAATTATATTTGTATTATAAGATAATAATATTCTAAAACTATGTTGTCATTTTTTTTTATTTATACTATATAATAATTAATATTAAAAAATGGTTGCAAAAAATAATCGCACACTTTTTTGTTGGATAAAAAGAATATTGTTTTAATCCAAAATATTTTTATTTTATTTGAAAATGAAAATAAAAATATAATATTTTAATATAAAAATAAAATAAATTAAAAGTAGATTAAGAATATTATGTAGTATAAGATTTATTAAAGAATAATTTAAAAATAGTAGATAAGCTCAACATAAGCATAAAAATAGTTACGAAATAATTAATCCTCTTTACAGCGTTATTGTTGAAATGTGAATTTAGAAAAAATCTGATTAGTAAATAATTAAAATATATTAGGGAAAATAATTATATTATAATAAAATAATTATAAATTAAAATTAAAATTTATTAGTATAATTAAAATTAAAAATTAAAAATCTTAAAATTTAACTAAAGAGTATATATATTTTTTTAAAAATAAAATAATAAATGTAAAACAAACAAAAAAGAAATATGACATGATAGACGAACATACTGTTATTAATAAAATTATGGAGAGATTAATAATTAGGTCGAAATTAATAATTTCATTTATTTTTTCAATAAATACTTTCCAATTTGTAAGAACCAAGCAACACTTTAAATACCTTCCAAAATTGACATTAATGGAGGGTCTGGTGTCTCTGCGCCGGGCCCACGTACACCACCATTCTGGACGGCGCCTGTCTAAAGTTTCGCACTCCCAATGCATCCCAAATTGATTCTTTTCCGGTCCCGGACCTCCATCAGCTGCCATGCATTCTAGAACTCTAATAAACGGTGTCGATTCTACCTGGAGCTCAAGACCCGTCCCCCATCCCAACCTTCCCACTCAATACGCCGAAAATTAAAATACATAGAGATTCATTGTGAGATTTCAATATAGTGATGGGCCAAAAGGCAAAAACGCCCATTTGACTGTGAAATTGTAGAGAGAGAGAGAGAGAGAGAGAGAGAGAGAGAGAGAGAGAGAGTAGAGGAGAGAGAAGTGATCACAGTAGAGGTATATAAAATGGAGGGGCTGTGAGAGATCTTCCCTGCCAAAAAAAACCCTCCATTTTCATGAAACTTTCTCTTCTTCTTCACTGACTCAATTCATCTCTCTATCTCTACCGTTCATCGTCCTCCGGCTAATTGATCCGACGGCCGGGGCGGTTACGGGGGCAATCAACGGCTGTGATCGGTCGGCGCCATGGGTGGGATTAGCCTGGAAGAGATCAAGAAAGAGACTGTTGATCTGGTAAGCAAACCAGTGTCCTTTTAATTAATTCAGCCTTATTTTTAATTTGATTTGGAAGTTGGAACACGCCCGTGTTGACGTTTGGATTCAGATTTGAAAATTGAAACACGGCCGTATTCCTTTTGCCCTGTTTGCTATTTATGGGTTTTGATAGTTCTTTCATAAAAATCGATTCTTTATGTTTGTAAATTCATTTGTCATTAAAAATGAATCAAATCAGTAATTGGCTGCGAGGAATGCTTTTCGTATACGTTCGTGTCCGAATTAATATTATTGAGTCAAATTATATGAGGTCTGTGTCTGTAACTATAAAACCATATGTAGAAAATACTATGTAAGAAAAGTAACTGCTGCAAGCAAGATGCCTGCCACCCAACACTTGATAATTTAATTACCATGTTATAGTTTCGATTTATTATTATTATTATTAATAAAAATTATTAAATAGGAAACAGAATCATAGCTTTATTTAGGGACCCCAGCTGAATTATTAACCTCATGATATATTTTTTCAATATATATATATATATGTTTTACTTGTAATTGAAGCTCTACTTCACATGGACTACTTGTGTGTATAATTCTTATATTGGTCTGCTGACTTCGATTTATTTTTGAATTTTTTTCTTTACACATATTACATGCAATATTCATTTATTTATATAAAAACATCCCATAAAATAATTATTTCATTTTAAAAATTTTAAAATAAATTACAAGTTGAAGGAAGAAAGATCAAACTCGTTTTGTGCCAATATCAACAAGTGGGGTTTGTTAGAGGTATTTTGGCTTTTTGGGAGTGGTTTGACATTTAAGAAATTGAAATATGTAATAATTGTTTGTGTTGAATATAATTATATTAAAAATGTATAACATATTTATTATTACAATTTTTAAGGTAAGAAATATGATAAATAGTGAAATAAAATCATATCCTGAAATTACTGATGCACCCTCTTTTTTCTCACTTCATTTAGAGTAACTATTTAATTAAATACTACCATAATAGATGGAATTAAATATGGCCCTACGACTAGACATGTAAATTTTCTACCTTGAGATTCGTTTGTGGGGTGGGTGTGTTTGTGGGTTGGATATTTTGTCTTAAAAAATTTTAAATTGAAAAATAATTGTTAAATATTATAATTTGAATAAAATAATGTTGTGTAACAAAATTAAAATATTATATTTTCAAGTTGAAATTTGACTTTGTCAATCGTTGTTATTGACAGGAAAAAATAGGCTGTTTATGTAAATATCTTGAAAATTTAAAACTAATAAAGAATGAAATATTTAATAAAAATACAAAGAAAAATATAATAAGATATTGTCTTAAGATAATTTGTGTCTATTAAAAAATAAAAAAAACTGTTTTTCTAATCATAATCAAATTAATTAAAATAATTAATAGTTGAGGTTGAGGTACATTTTCCGTGGTACTTTGCCGTTGGCATCGATTTTCGTGTTTTAATTTTTATTGGAATTCAAACTTCGCTGCGTCGCAGTACTTATGAAAGCTGACCCAAATATTAATGATTTGTTACTACAGTTTTTATATTTAATTTATTATTATTATTATATTATTTTTATTGCTATTTTGGAAGATGTGTATGAATTAGTCGTTAGGTAACACCAAAAAAAACAAACTATATATATAAAAAATTAAAAAGTATAGATGCGCCCGGATTTATGTGCTATTACAAATTTACCCCTATATACGGAAAGTGCGGTGTGGTTGCGGGACCACCACGTTGTGGGTTCCACGCGGCGTGCGGTGATTCGTTGGCAGTACCTGGCTGGGGCCTACCTAAGTGTACAAAAAAAAGTCAACTTTGTTTTGTTGCACGTGCCGTATGCGTCCGACTGCCTGCCATTCATGTGAACAAGGACTTTTGGACTATTGTCCGTACGCTTGTGAATGTGAAACGATGTCGTATTCATCCTCGACTTTTTGTTATTTATCTAATTACACTCTTTTATTACCGGAGATTATTAGGGCTCCGATAATTATTATGAGGTCGAAAGTCTACTCACTTTACTTAATATTTCAAACATTATATGTGATGACTTTGACTTTTTTCTTTAAAAGTATTTTATCATTTTTATCTATTTATTTATTGTTTATTTATTTTGTGTGATTATATTTATATAATTTTTTTTTTATAAAAATTTTTTTATTAGTATTATAAGACACTAATGATATGAGGTAGTATTTGATAAACGAAAGAAGTATGTTATTTTAAAGATGGTGAAGTTACTAATCAAAAAAAGGTTGAACCAACAATAACAAATTTTTTTTCTTGTTAATAAATAAATATCAGGAAAAGATTCCGATCGAGGAAGTGTTCGAGCAGCTGAAATGTACCCGAGAGGGGTTGAGCGGCGACGAAGGAGCCAACCGGCTTCAAATATTCGGTCCCAACAAGTTGGAAGAGAAGAAGGTAAAGCAATCGCAACATATATATATATATATATATATAATCCATCTAGTTCCTCATATTTGAACACATGTTTAAATTTTTGATAACGGTCATGTAGGAAAGCAAAATCCTCAAGTTCCTCGGGTTCATGTGGAATCCGCTCTCATGGGTGATGGAAGCCGCCGCCATTATGGCCATTGCGCTTGCCAACGGCGGCGGACGGCCCCCGGATTGGCAAGATTTCGTCGGAATTGTCTGTTTGCTTGTGATCAACTCTACTATCAGTTTCATCGAAGAGAACAATGCCGGAAATGCAGCTGCCGCTCTCATGGCTGGTCTAGCCCCTAAAACCAAGGTACAAAATTTAAAGCTCTATCTTAAAATTAATTGATGATAAAGAAAAATTATCTTTTTACCTAATAATGACACAATGATTTTTATATTTTATTAAGAAGAAATATTTCAAAATTAATTGGCTATGAAAAGGAATTTTCTTTTTACTTAATAATAATACAATGACTTTGATACTATGTTAAAAAAGATCCAGGTTTGTCTTTGTAATTTTTTTTTTTGGTTCGCTAATGATTACTTTTGTTGGTTTAACGACAGCTTCTGAGGGACGGGCGATGGAGCGAGCAAGAGGCGGCGATTCTTGTTCCGGGAGACATCATCAGCATTAAGCTCGGTGACATCATTCCCGCCGACGCCCGTCTCCTCGAAGGTGATCCGTTGAAGGTCGATCAATCGGCCCTCACCGGAGAATCTCTCCCGGTGACAAAGAATCCTTACGACGAAGTCTTCTCCGGCTCGACGTGCAAACAGGGCGAGATCGAGGCGGTGGTCATTGCCACCGGAGTCCACACTTTCTTCGGGAAGGCGGCGCATCTCGTCGACAGCACAAATCAAGTAGGACACTTCCAGAAGGTGCTCACCGCGATCGGGAACTTCTGCATCTGCTCGATCGCGGTCGGTATGCTGACCGAGATCATAGTTATGTATCCGATCCAGCACAGGCAGTACCGGCAGGGTATCGACAACCTATTAGTCCTCTTGATCGGTGGTATTCCGATTGCTATGCCGACGGTTCTGTCCGTCACGATGGCCATTGGCTCTCACAGGCTGTCGCAGCAAGGCGCTATCACTAAGAGAATGACTGCGATCGAGGAGATGGCCGGGATGGACGTCTTGTGCAGTGACAAAACCGGAACTTTGACGTTGAACAAGCTCACCGTTGACAAAAGCTTGATCGAGGTCTTCGCGAAGGGCGTCGATCCTGATCACGTCCTTCTCCTCGCCGCAAGAGCTTCCCGAACTGAAAATCAAGATGCCATCGACGCTGCTATCGTTGGCACGCTCGCTGACCCGAAGGAGGTACTAATCTTCTCCCAATTTTTTGTTCATTTCTTGTAATCGCAAGTGATCGATTTGATGTGAATTTACGATGTTTTTGTTTCAGGCCAGGGCGGGTATACGGGAGATTCATTTCTTCCCCTTCAACCCTGTCGATAAGAGGACGGCTTTGACTTACATCGACTCTAACGGGAACTGGCATCGTGCTAGCAAAGGTGCGCCCGAGCAGGTAAAGAGTGTGACAATTCATGTTTGTTTCGATGACGACGATGAAAGATTTGTTCTAACATTCTTAGTTTTGCTAGATCCTCACTCTCTGTGGCTGCAAGGAAGACCTTAAGAAGAAGGTTCATAGTGTTATCGACAAGTTTGCTGAGCGCGGCCTTCGATCGTTAGCTGTTGCCCGACAGGAAGTGCCCGAAAAATCGAAGGATGCTGCCGGCGGGCCGTGGCAATTCGTCGGGCTCTTGTCGCTTTTCGACCCTCCGAGACATGACAGCGCTGAAACGATCCGCAGGGCTCTGAATCTCGGCGTTAACGTCAAAATGATCACCGGTGAATGCCTCATTATTGTCTTTGTTCTGTTCTTTCGAAGCTACAGATCGTTTAAGGATTATTCGATATTTATATCGATTTTTGTTTTGTCTTTATTCTAGGCGATCAACTTGCGATTGCTAAGGAGACAGGGCGTAGGCTTGGGATGGGAGTCAATATGTATCCGTCGGCGTCTCTACTTGGCCAGCACAAAGACGAGTCGATTGCCGGCCTCCCTGTTGAAGAACTTATCGAGAAAGCTGACGGCTTCGCAGGAGTCTTCCCGGAGCACAAATACGAGATTGTCAAGAAGCTGCAGGAAAGGAAGCACATTGTTGGAATGACGGGAGACGGTGTCAACGATGCCCCGGCTTTGAAGAAGGCAGACATCGGTATTGCCGTCGCCGACGCAACTGACGCTGCTAGAAGTGCTTCCGACATTGTTCTTACTGAGCCGGGGCTTAGCGTCATCATCAGCGCGGTGCTCACGAGCAGAGCAATTTTCCAAAGAATGAAGAATTATACGGTGAGTTGAGTTCTTCCTTCCTCGATCATGACCTAAGCTACATTCTTATATCGAACCATGTCTTAACGTTTTCGCAACTTTTTTTTTTGCGACAGATCTACGCAGTCTCAATCACCATCCGTATTGTTGTAAGTTTATCGCCATAAAATTGTTCTTATATGTAGAGAATGATCGATATCGGTCTTCATTGATCATGTCATTTTGTTTTGCAGTTTGGATTTATGTTCATCGCTTTGATTTGGAAGTTCGATTTCTCGCCCTTCATGGTTCTGATTATCGCCATTTTGAACGACGGTATGGTTTGTTTTTCGATCTATTTAGTCGTTCGATTTTATCCGTATGTATCTCTTACAATGCGCGTTCCCGGTAATAATGCAGGTACTATTATGACGATTTCTAAAGATAGAGTGAAGCCTTCGCCGTTGCCCGATAGCTGGAAGTTGAAAGAGATTTTCGCGACGGGGATTGTTCTTGGAGGCTATCTTGCATTGATGACCGTTATATTCTTCTGGCTGATGCACGAGACCGACTTCTTCAGTGTAAGAAAAGAACAGCCATACCTTTCGATTCTAGCTTTCATGTATATTTTCGTGTCTTTTTAACTTTGCGATGTCCTAAAACCGATGACAGGATACGTTTAAAGTTCGAAGCATTAGAGACAGCGAGGACGAAATGATGGCGGCGCTATACTTGCAAGTGAGCATCATCAGCCAGGCTCTTATTTTCGTGACGCGATCGCGCAGTTGGTCTTTCTTCGAACGTCCCGGGCTTCTGCTGATGGTAGCTTTCGTCATCGCACAGCTGGTAAAGTTCTAGATCATCGATCTTGTCCGAAACTTACAACATATTACAAAACTCCCGGTGTAATGAAATTAAAACGGATGTTGTCGACAGGTTGCGACTCTGATCGCCGTGTATGCGAACTGGAGCTTTGCAAGAATCCAAGGTTGCGGGTGGGGATGGGCCGGGGTGATTTGGCTCTACAGTGTCGTCTTCTACTTGCCCCTCGATTTTATGAAGTTCGCCATTCGATACATCCTGAGTGGAAAGGCGTGGACAAACTTGTATGAGAACAAGGTACGATGATCTTCTTACACATTGTATGATGATGCATGGATTCATGTCCGAAAAATGTAATCTGAGTTAATCGGCTCGGTTCTGTTCGATTCAGACTGCTTTCACAACGAAGAAGGACTACGGAAAGGAAGAACGCGAAGCGCAATGGGCTCTGGCGCAGAGGACTCTGCACGGCCTTCAGAATCCGGAGACGACAAATCTGTTCAATGAGAAGAGCAACTACAGGGAACTGTCGGAAATCGCGGAGCAGGCCAAGAGAAGAGCCGAGATCGCGAGGTACTACTACTTTTTCCACTAAATTCGATTATTTCTTTTTCAATTTAGCTGACGTTAGATGAATAATATTGTTCTCATTGTGAATGCGAATGTGAATAGGCTGCGGGAGCTGCACACGCTGAAGGGACACGTTGAGTCGGTGGTGAAGCTGAAGGGGCTCGACATCGAGACCATCCAGCAGCACTACACTGTCTGAGAAGGAAAAGGAAAAGGAAATGATCATCGGGGATCTGATCATAGGTGTGTTTTTGTTTCTATAGATAAAAGCGAACTAAAAAGTTTGTCCTTAAAGATGGATAACAAACATGACGACTTCTTGCGCTTAAAACGTGTCAGTATCTGTGTCTGTGTGTCTGTGTCTGTGTCTTTGTTTTGGCGATGTAGCAACAGCAGCAGCAGAGCATGAGTTGGTCTGATCTGCCTGCTTCGGTCTAAATTAATTAATTAATTAATTAATGTTCGACTCGTTTTGAATTTCGATTCTTCTTCCTCTCCTAATTACAGTATATGTATTTCATTGCAGCAACGCAAGGCAAACGTTTGCTTGTCATCTCATGTCATGTATTTTTACTGCATAAGTTGATTGAGATGTAAGAAGAAGATGCAAGAAAGAACTTGTTGGGGTTATTTCAGTGGATTCTTATTCATTATTTACGAATTTATTATTCAGTCATCGGTTATGATAAAAATTTGGTGAATAGTAGTTGAAATCCTTGGAAATCTTTTAAACAGCCGTGCATATTTTACAACACCTTCTCACGCTGATCCGCCATTTTATACTAAAAGAATGTTTCCTGAGGAATGCAAAATGAAATAAAGATGGTCAGATCCATCCGCGGAATTATTATTTGTAAATTAAAAAACATTGCCCCATTTTATTAATACTCAATCATTTCAAGCTTTAAAGTAACAAGAACATTTCAGTAATTGGAATTGTGTTTGATCTCACTATATAATTTCCATACTGTTGAACAAAATTTACTCAGACAAGGAGAGAATTCGTTGATCATCATACAAGGAAGTGGAACCGTAAGCGTAGCATCATCCAATAAATACATGTAATTTGATTCTTAATCTTGGGTTGTTCAAGGAAAAAAATTGAAACCAACAGTGTAAATTAGATACATGCTTACAATGGCTTTTTATTTTTATTTATTTGTTTATTTATTAAAAAGATGTTACTTTCTTAATCAAGAATCCACTTGCCTTTCAGACTTTTCCCAATCAAAATTCGAATTACCTATTTTACACTACTTATCCAATCAAAACTAAAAAAGGTCATCTTCCGAGTATGGTTCGCCTGGTGCGACTTGTCTGTTGGATCTAGTTTGCAGGATATTAAATTCAGCCAGGAGTTTACTCAGTGCACACTTTCGGGTAGCGGCTGCGGATTTCTACGTAAAAAAATAAAATAAATTAGAAAATTAGGTCACCTGCCACACATAGTTCCCATAGCGTGTCGAGCCTAGTTTAATTATCTGTAAATATGTGTATAATGGACAAATGTTATGCAAATAATTATTCATATAAGAAAGTATGTAGGTAATATAAAAATAATAAATGTATGTAGTATATTAGTTTTTGTGGAAAATATATTGAGAAATTTTGAATAAAAGAATAAAGTATATATATGAAAAGGATTTTCTTTTTTTTTTTTATTTCACAAAAATAAAAATGAATTGTAACTATGAAAAATTGATCAATTTCTGTATTTTATTTTAATAATCATTTTTAAGATTGCAAAAGTCAATATCAAAGATACTTCATATAAAATCAGAACTCACTTGTCTTACAACTTCTGAATTTTTTCAGAATCTGTTTTGTCCTCTATTTACAAACAAAACAACATAGGTTTAACAATTACTCAACAATCCTTAAAATTAAACCTAAATAAACAAGTCAACCAAGCATGGAACACAAACCTTTTGATACCCTCAACAAGTCATAGAATCCAAGAAGAGAGAGATTCAGATGGATTGTTAGAGCCATTTCAGATGTCTACTTGTTGTAGGAAGAAGAAAGAAAAAAATTTGCTGCATTATATAAGATTGAAAATTGCAAATATAGTAAAGAGCAAATGAATAATAGTAAGTGCCAAAATTCATATATTAGTATCAAGAGGGGATCACCGGTCTCAATATTGCCCAGTCCCACCTAGCCCCATCAAATATAGTGTATATATACAAAATATGTATATATATATCACATATAGACATACATTATATATTTATATATTATATATATATACATATGTATATATATGTCTTTAAGTGATAGAATTGACCGTTGGGCGGGCTGGGCAAAAATGAGACTTGGTGATCCGATACCATACAATTAGTATCATATCGTGTATATATATATTTAGGCATTGATTGACATGGATTTTTCTATGTATTTTTTTCGAAAAATTATGTGCGGGTCCCAACATAAAATACATTAACCTTAGAATTTTCACCAGAATGCTTCTCCCCCGCCTCTTCCTCTCTTACTTTCTTACTGTCTGCTTCTTCTTCCTAAACAAACCACACACCCACCTAGCCTCCGCTCTTCTTCTTCCTCTCTTTATTCTCCATATTCAAAATTTTGTGTACTTTCAGTGTGTTAATGTAATATTGGGATTCCCCTACCTTATAAAGGGTGAAGGCCTACTCCACTTAAACCAATTGGTTTTAAGTTGGAACCCCGGATTCCCGTCGTAATATGGTATTAGAGCCATGGTGCCCCTATTGGGTTTGGATCCTATATGGATTTTCAAGATTATCATCTTGAGGGGGGAGTGTTAATGTAATGTTGGGATTCTCCTACCTTATAAGGGGTGAAGGGCTACTCCACTTACAACTAATTGGTTTTAAGTTGGAACTCCGGATCCCCGTCGTAACATGGTATCAGAGCCATTTTCTCAACATTCCCCCCTCAAGATGAATTTGGGTAGTATATCCCAAGTTCAACTTGCAACATACGCGATGAAGCTGGGCAGCTGACAATCCCTTTGTAAACACATCATCCAATTGTCTTTCAAATGGGACAAACTGAAAGGTGATAACACCTTCTGCAAAATGATGGCGAATGAAGTAACATTTCACATCTATATGTTTGTTTCTTTCATAGTGAACTGGATTTTCCACCATATGAATTGCGGACTCATTGTTGCAGCAAATTGGTACAAAGAGAGGAGACGGGAATTTGCAGCTCATGCATCAAGTATGTCACCCACAGTACCTCAGAAACTGTGGCAACCAATGCCCTGTACTCTGCTTCAGCGTAAGACTTAGCCATAGTTGTTTGCTTCTTGGTTTTCCACAATATAAAGCATGATCCAAGAAATAGGCAATAATCCGTAAGAGATTTCCACGAGTCCAAGCATGACCCCCAGTCTGCATCTGAAAATGCCCTGAGTTTGAGCTCCGTACCGGCTGGAAAGAGGAGATGTAAGTTCATGGTTCCCTTCAAATATCTTAGAATCCGTTGTACAACCCTCCAGTGTTCAGTAGTTGGATTGGCCATGAATTGGCTCCGCTGTTGAATAGAGTAGCATAGGTCTAGTCTTGTCATGGTGAGATATATGAGTCTTCCCACAATGCGTCTGTAGTTTCTAGGATTTGAAAGGACCTGTCCTTTATCTTGTTGAAGTTTCCAATTTGTGACAAAAGGAGTGTCACAAGGCTTAGTATCTTGCATTCTAGTCTCCAAAAGAATATCTTGAATCAATCTATGTTGGGAGACAATCAAACCTACAGTAGATCTTTCAATTTGGATTCCAAGAAATAATTCAGCTTGGTTTAGATTTTTGATGGTGAATGTTTGATCCAAGTACTTCTTAACTATTGTGATGGTTTGGGCATTAGTTCATGTGATAAGAATGTCATCAACGTATACCAATGACAGAGTAATGTCAGTGTCTTTATTAAGGATAAACAGGCAAGGGTCATGAGTGGATTGCTTGAAATCATATTCCAACACCTTGGTGGTGAACATAGTAATGTCATTGTCTGAGGGCCTGCTTCAGCCCATAAAGAGACTTCTTCAACTTGCAAACATGGCCGGTAGGAACATTATAGCCTTGGGGTGGAACCATGTATATCTCCTCATACAAATGCATTATTAATGTCTAGTTGATGCACCTCCCACTACCTTGAAGCTGCAATGGCTAGTATAATTCGAACTGTGACAACTTTAGCAACATGGGCAAATGAATCAGTGAAGTCTTGTCAGGAATTTGAAGGTATCCCTTGGCCACAAGACAAGTTTTGTACCTCTGAATGCTTCCATCACCATTTATTTGATTCGGTAGGTCCACTTGCATGATATTGGGCGAGCTCCACTTGGCAAGACAATGATCTCCCATGTTTCATTCTTTTCCAAGGCATTCAACTCTTCTTGTATGACAACTTTCCATTCTTTTACATATTGAGCTTGAGTGTAAGAAGTCGGTTGTTGATCATGATCATATAATGCAGCATGCCACACATGCAGGTATGTTGGCTTGTTTTTGGCTATGGAATTAGTGGCAGGACATATGTAGTCATTAAGCCAAGCTGGTGGTTTCCTTTGCCTAGGTGGTAGTTCAGTTGGCAAGATGTTAGGAAGGGTAGAAGAATGGGAGGAAGGCTGATTGGATTTAGACCCAGTGTCACCAGAGTGATGACTATGAGATGATTCTTTTTTCTAGTAGAGTAATGGGATTACTTTGAGGAGTGGTGCTTGTTGTGTTGTAAGGGGGGTGCGTGGTGATAATATGGGATCAGTGGTGATGACAATAGGATCATGAGGACTAGGATAGTCTGGAATCTTGGACAAGGGTGGTGATTGAGACTTAACAACAGAATAGGGAAATTCATGCTCATAAAAGATTACATCACGGGCAACAATCCTTTTTTGATTTTCTATATCAAAGAGCTTAAAGTCTTTTTGGCCGACCGGATAACCAAGAAAAACACATTTGAGAGCTCTACTGTCAAGTTTGGTTTTATCAGGTGTGGTGTTGCTTGCATAACAGAGACACCCAAACACCTTAAAGTGATCATAACTTGGTTGGGTTTGATAGAGTTTTTGGTAAGGACTGGCCCAGTCAAGAACTGAGGTAGGGCTTCTTTTAAGTAGGTATGTGGCATGGAGGAGACCATCTCCCCAAAATTTATTGGGTAAGGCAGCATGAAAGAGTAGAGATCGAGTCACTTGCAACAAGTGCTTGTGCTTGATCTCCATTTGTCCATTTTGTTGGGGAGAATATGGACATGAGTGCTCATGGATGATGCCATATTTATTAGAAAGGGCTCTGCAATTTTGGTTGAGAAATTCTGTTCCATTATCAGTTCTTACCTTCTTTACACAAGAATTGAACTGCTTTGGACTAGAACAAGGAAAGTTTGTATTATTTGATGGATGTTTTGTTTATTTGG
Source organism: Andrographis paniculata (assembly GCF_009805555.1). Taxonomy (NCBI): domain Eukaryota; kingdom Viridiplantae; phylum Streptophyta; class Magnoliopsida; order Lamiales; family Acanthaceae; genus Andrographis; species Andrographis paniculata. Next base: position 3,287,722 of record NW_026137591.1, read on the forward strand.
CAGAAGATAGGTCCAAGTGCCTCGAGAATAATCATCAACAATTTTTAAGAATCCATTTAAAGTGGGAGACTTATATGGACCTCATGTATCCATATGGATCAATTCAAACACATAGGATGCGCATGAGTTGCTTTTATTAAAGGACAATCTAGATTGTTTAGATTTGTGACAAGTATCACAAAGGGAATCTTTAGGAAAAGGAACAAATCCAAGATATTTCAAACATTCTATAGATGAGTGACCTAGACGATAATGCCACATATGGTAATTAGCAACAACAAGTTTGATCAATTAGGATCCCTTAGGTAAATATATTTTTGGTTTAGAGATAGATTAAATTTCATTTCATTTCTTAAGGAATTAAAGGAGAATAAAATACTATATATACTGATTTTTATCGTATCATGGCTTAATGTTTCAAATTGAATCATGAGAGAGTAAGAACCAACATATTGCAAGGGCGAGGGGAGTATTTCCTAAAACGGAGGTACTTCAATTTGTTTGTTTTGTAGATTCTCATTCGCATTTGGTTTTGGATATATATAACTCTTTCCTTCCATTGAGTACTCATGTTTTCCTTAGTTTTATCTTTAAAATCTTTGATGTACAACAAGTTGCCTATGCAAGCGTTGAATATAATGTTCGAGAAGGAAATAGCATGTGTTGCTATTCTTTTGATGATGTAGTATGATGCACTGTTTGATTTTTTTTATCCTGATAGATAACATATTTATTCTAGTGGTTTTTCACCGATGTCATGGAAATTTTTTGGGATAATACATCATGTCATTTCATATTTAGAAATTTACATCTACAGTGTCATTGATTGGGACATATATTTACAGGTACGAAATAGTCCAAATGGGAAAAATCCTTCCAAAGGCAAGGCCGCCTGCACAAAGTTCACTAGAAGTAGGACTAACGGAACATAAAGTCTTGTCTTGTGTGAACCAATCACCTGAAGGACACATAAGGTAAAATATGTCAGTTCTAGAGATATTTGCTTATGTTTTACATAGTATATCTTCACATTCCACATCTCTTTGTCTGGGTAGGAGGGGATGCTTAGTTCATTCCAAACACTTGTCTTGTGGTTCTTCCATGTTCAATCATGTAAGTTCTAATTATTTTAGTTGAATAATTTGCTATAATGTTGTTTCATCTTGAGCTCTCTCATCTTGCATTGATCGGTTTTGAATTGGACTGTGCAACTATGGTGCAGAATATGAAAGAATATGCCAGAAAATTGGTGGAGAAAAAGTCAAGGAAGTTGGATAAAAAGTCAAGAGAAAGTGAAGGAATATATCGTTTTATTTGTCCTATGTATTTGATAACTGTAAATTGATGAAAAGTGCAATTCTAAAATGTCTCTTTGCCTTGTAGGCATATTCACATTATAGCAATGTTATTGTTGTGTAATTTTATATTCAGATTTTGTGTGATCTTTTTATTATTATTGTTTGTGTGATCTTTTGTGTGTCTGTGTGATCTTATTTTACGGTTTATGCACTAGAAATCCATGCTTAGTTGAAGTCATTTGGAAATTTCAAGACAATAATTTGCTTTTAATTATAGAATCAAAACAACAAATAAATAAACTTTCATCAATCCAACAAATTTCTCCCAGCTACGAATATTTCTTCACATTCTGCCATTGCGTGTGAAACGCACAACCATGCATGACAACATACAACATTATTGCCAATAAATACTTCATGGTAAACAAAAATATTTCTTATATTTCTGATGCAACCATAGATCAATTTACTACAAATATTATACTTTGCATATTCTTTTCAATACATTCAGCTGTGGCAACAACAAAAATATCTGAGCCTTGATGTTCCTATCCAGAGGCAATCTGATTGTTGCTGCTTCAGTCAAAATTGGCTTATCATCCATAAACTGAAAAGAAAAAAATTAGTATAAAGTGCTTAATTAATTCAGAATTGGCTTAGCATCCATAATTTGAAAACAAAAAACAATATATAGAAGCCAACCTATCAATTTCAGATTCAATACCAGTTGTACAAATATCACACATGCAGAAGTAAATGTTTTATATCAATTTCAAGTAATACAAACATTACATATTCAAGTGCCAGCTACAACATGAAATAAAACTGCACATCACTAACTTTTACTACCTCGGCAATTGAGGATATTCCAATGAACTGGTACATAGATTTGAAAGGATATAGCATCTTAAAAAACTTCCAAGTCCTAAAAAGAGACATATTCCAGGGAGAAAAGCTAAAATTCCAGATTAGTAATCTTACTAAGAAGATTGATACAACAGTGCTTGTATTTCCTTCCAGTACACATAGCTAGTTGTAATTTTAGGCATATCAAAATTCAGTACCTAAAAAAAGAAATATCAAACACATATGAGGTATATTTGTCAATTGTATATCTATAATCAATAAATCACAAACTAACGATGCTTATGAAAGAAACAATAGATCTTGATGCTAATATAACATACCTCATTCCAAGTCCATGTCCATTATTCTAAATTAGAAGGTTATGATCTATGATCTCCTATAACATTGGCAACTTCAGAGGTGCTGTTACGGACTGATTGAACCTGTATAAGTGTAGGTATTACTAATTGTGCAAAAATATAATAATTCATTTCATAACACTATAAATTGCAATATAAAAAATACCTTAAGTAATTCAGTGAAATTCATAGCATTTGTCATGTCACGTGGGCATTGAGTATGTATGTTTGACATTGAATTAAATGCTTGAATCTATAATTACAAATCAAATAGAAAAAAAATAAAATAATAAAACCCAGGTTACTCGTATTAACCAATCCAATTTTATGAATAAATAGTATTTCATATAAATAGAATTGGAATATTCCTACAAGAAGTATAGGATAAGATACAAAAGAAGTTTTTTTTTTTTTCAAAAAAACATAACCTGTTGCGGGGCTGTTTAATGTTGCTGCAATCGAATGCCACCATTTTCAATGTATGCCTGATATATCGGTTGTTGCATAAGGAATAATTTATTTATATTAATATAAGATAAAAAAATAATTGTAATAAACAACACTAATGCATCTTATCTTAGCTAAAATATCATTTATTCTACCTCTGTTCGTTTTTTTTTTCATGATTTTTTTTCTAATCCACTTTTGGGTCTTTTACCCGAGCGTACTCTTACTTTTGTTTTTATCCCTCTCACTTGTATGTTGCTCACTTTCTCCCCAGTGCTTCCAACCCCTAAGCATGATTGAGTATCACTCGCACACGATCTCTCAGGCACAATATTTCTCTTTAGTAAATGTTCATTCACCCTATCTGTGGTCTTAAGAAATGTTTCTTTCACAATTTCATAAGTTTCTCTAGTTTCTGCAGCTCTTATTACTAGTTTGTTGAAAAACAAACTTAAATCCTTGCACCTTATGCCTGACTCCTTTTTTGGATCATCAACATTCTCTTCCAAGAAGACCACCCTCCCTAACTTGGCAAATTTCTTCCATCTTTTCATCACATATTGTTCTGGAATCTTCATAACATTATGAGTTGTGAGGACTTTCAACGCATGAGAACACAACAACCCACCAAATTCAAATTTCTTACAACTATAAAAAACATCATCATTTGAAGAGTTAAAACTAACAACATGCTGCTTTGTTCCTCCAAAATAACTCACATGATACTCTTAAATTGTTTCATGTGTGTGACTAAGAACACCCACGCAATTATAAGTCTTCCCAAGTTCTTTATGGAAACCTTTAAACACTTCAGGTGTATACACGTTTGCCGCATGTTTCAAGAGGTGAACAGGCAAAGAAAGGACCGGAGCACTTGTACTTGCTTTGAAATCGGCTGTCAACTCTTCATACCGGCGAGATTCAATCAAATTTTCGAAGCGTTCAAAAAATACTCGCAATGGGTTCTTAAAACTGACATACCTTTTGATAACACTGTTTATACTTTCACTACGTTGTGTCGTAGTGATATCAGCACAGAAAACTGATGTCCATATACCAATGCCCATTTCTCTTTCACTCTGAACAATTTTTTTAACCAATCATTTTCTAAGATATCATACTTCACTAACATTTCATTCCATGCATGCAAAAACTCATCTTCTTCCTCAAAGCCATAGATGTATCTTCCAAAGTCATGTGCAAAATCTTTATGCTTTTCAAAAATGCCACTCAAATGTATTGCAACATTATGATATATATGCCAAATACTTAATCTGTGACAAGTTTCAGGCCACGTTGAAGCCAAAGCATTTTCCATAGCATGGTCTTGATCTGTCAGAATAGTAATAGGCTTTTTTCCACCCATGCTACTTGCGAATGTGTCAAACAACCATTGAAATGAAGGAATTGTCTCATCATATAAAAGTGAAGCACCAAAAATAATCTTCTGTCTATGGTGATTAACACCAACAAACAAGGCAAGAGGACGATTTTCTCTATTCTTTCTATATGTTGTGTTGAAACTCACAATATCTCCAAAATCATCATAGTCTACTTTCATTATGCCGTCTGCCCAAAATATATTAATTATCATGCCATCTTGATCCACTTGAATGGAATATGAAAATTTTGGATCTTTACTCTGCATCCCTTGCAAATACTCAAGCACTCCACTTGTATCTCTGATTTCCATATGTTTTGTTCTTTTTGTGCGCAAATGATTCTTATAATCTTGCCTAGTAAATCCTAAATTGTCTCGGCCACCGGCTTCTTTAACCATTAGATCATGCGAGACTTTTAGAGTAAGTCCTACACCTTTTGCCATCTCAATTTCCGCAGCATGAGCATCGCTAATCTTTCTATGCGATCTATGAAATTGTGTTTTTTGAGGACTTGTAAGATGATGCGTATGTTCAGAAATGAACTCAACTACATATTTTGCATTCTTTCTCAAGAAATTTTCATTCGAGCCTTGCACTCAAATCTTGTAATCGGCCGTGGAGCCTTGACATTGATACTTCTTTTATCTTCTTCCCGCTTTCCTTCAGCACTACATGAAAATAATCTGTAAGTTATCTTGCCCTCTTTATCTTTAGGTAGCTTATGCATTTTTATTCCAAACCCCATTTTTTTAGCATAAGCTAAATAATACTGATACGCTTCTTCTTCCGTATCAAACTCCATTCCAGTTTGAGGAATTGCTTCTGCTTCTATTCTATTCACATCAAAAATTTCAAACTCATTTTCCACATTCTCAAAGTCTAATATACGAGATGACGAAGATTTATTCATCTCTAACTCATTAGATTCCATATCCTGTAATAAATAAATAACATACATGTATATTATTGGTAAAAGTGAAAGTGAATCAAAAAGAAATAAAGAATTGACTATCATATCAAATAATTAAATACAATCCCAAATAAAATCATAAACCTCTAGGTAAAACAAGAAAAAGAACATATCTATATTAGTTCAAATATTTCTTGTAGTTTGGGTAAATTAAAAAACAACTAGTGCGATGTATCATCCTGTGTTTCTGGGAGGCCAACCACTGAGGTGAATAATTTGAAGGTCATAACGAATAACCAGACATTCCATAAGATGAATAATCATAAGGCCACTGAAAATGTTCAATCAGGCCTAATGCAGAACAATCATGATAGAATTCCTCATTTGAGACACATTATTATCTATACTCATTCCAACATCCAGTAGCTTGAGGCTTGCTTTGCTTGTCTCATTTTTTCTAGCCTTCTAAAGCTAATAGATTTATGATTATTGTAGTAAAAATCAACTCAATACACTAAATTTCATTATCTAAGCCACTAAGCCTGTGCCATATCTAAATATCGAAAATAATTTAAACAATATAAACTCTAAAATCAACCAAACCAAACCAAACCTATTGAAATAAAAAAAAAAAAACAAACAAAACAAAACCAAAATATAAAAATCCTAAATCAATAGTGTTAAAATTAGCACAATAAAAAATAAAATCAAAACTTAAATCCTAAATCAACAAAATTTGACTGAAACTGAAAAATTTTCAAAAAATTAACAATCTTGTACCTAGGGAGAAAAAAGGGTGCCGAAGATGCTTTGCCATGGGGTTAGCCAGCCGGTGACGAAGTTGGCTACACCGACGACAAAAAAGTATACATTTGTTACACTTCTTCAACACCAAAATAAATTGCGGGATGAGTGAAGACCTCCGACCACGGGACTGTTGGGTGAGCTGGGGTGGAGGACAGGGACAAAGACGATGACTAGACAGAAAATGAATGGACTGAATGAATGGAAGTGGAATCGCAAGAGAGAGAAATGAAAATCGCAAGAGAAAAAAACGAAAAAAGGGGTGATTTGCAAATAAATAACTTTCTTATTTTAATAAAAATAAATAAAAATAAAAATTAAGAAAATGATTAAACGGACACTTGCCGTCCTTTTAGTGAATGATGCTGAATGGGGCTGAGATATTCGATGCCGAGGATCCGATGCCGCCAAACATAGGCTCGAATCATGTCCTCTATATGTTTTGGGAGTTAAAATTGGATTTAACTGATGAACCTCTATTAAGCTATGTTGTTGGGCAGCTCCACGGATTGGAGAATATAAGAAAAGTAGAAAGAAGATGTTTAGTAACTAAAAACACACAATAAATCACGTGTAGAAACCCATATATGTTTGTGGATGTATTCTCTTGCCCCCATTGAGAAAAAAACTCGATTGCATCTGGTGTAGGCAAAGCACAATCCCCGTTGCGTCGCTCATTTCTTCTCTCCACGTCTCATCTTTCTCTCGTCCACATTGATCTAAGACTATTTTCAATAGGAGAGGCATTTTCTCAAAATTTGCAGGGATGAGAGTAAAATTTATCCTCCAACCGACTCTACAAATATAAAATTTTTATTCTTCCGAGCGAAACACTAGAGGGTGAGTTTTTCATTTTTTTAAATTATCAATTTTTATTTATATTTGTGATACCCGAGTTTCTCACTATGCATTGGCCAATACATATTTTATATTTTAGGTGCTGGTAAATTACTTATATGTTGAATTGTTTATAATTTGGTATATGCTTTACCTGTTTATTAATAATAAAATATTATCATAATTTATATGAGAGTCTAGTAGGATACAAATAGGTTGAGTAAATTATTTGAATATTAATGGTATAAGTTAAATATAGATCACTTGAAAATTAATTGTAGTAATTAAATAAAAAGTAAAATAAATAAAATAATAATAATGAAAATAATAATAATAATAATAATAATAATAATAATAATAATAATAATAATAATAATAATAATAATAAATTAAGGCGGTGGGGGGTAATAATCCCCACCCCCACCTCAATCAATTCTAAATTTAATCGCAGAAGAGAGGGAGAAGGCAGAGGTGAGGCAACGCGAAGAAAAAAAAAATAATTTATTTACGTCGAATTCGTTAAAAACCTAGTTCAGGTATTTTTTCATATTCACAAATTATTGCTATTTTTACTAAGTAGAGGAAGTTTTGAGTAGAAATAATTATTTAGTAAATTGGGGTAATATTTATAATTAATTGTTGTCAGATACGGTACTGGAATCGTGAAAAGGGCTGTAAGAGTTAGGATTATTGACGTTTTTGGTGAATTTCAGGTAAGTAGAAATTCATTTGCAACTACAATGCATAAATATATTATTTTGTGAGTTATTTATGTTTGATTGATAATATGTGAATATCAGAAAACTGTAACATGTGATTAATATTTTGTGATTATGTGGTTTGAGCTTGTGAGCTCTGTATATAAAATGGTTTCAACATGTGAGTTTTGTATGTGATATGGTTAAACCTGTGAACTCTATATTTGATGTTGAAAGAGTCTGTGAGCTCCAGAATTGATGTTGTTTGAACCAATGAGTTCAATAATATCTGTATATTGTGAAATATGTTGCATTGCATTTTCATTAAGCATGCATTGAAATGAAATAAGATAGTTTTACTATGTTGGACCGCTGATTATACACCGAGGGCGGGAGAGGCGACCTGGGGAAACCTGGTGTAGGCTATCTGGTATAGGCCACCGTCTATTGTGACTTTACATACAATGCTTAAATAATGCATTCGGAAGAGGCGACCTGGGAAGAAGCGACCCGGGGAAACCTTACGAGGAAACCCGGTGTAGGCTACCTGGTGTAGGCTACCGTTTGATTTGAATATGTGGATATTGAGCTCTTTCCGGTGTATAGCAGTGTGTCTAGGGGCCCTGGAGAGTATTTCATAAATAAATTGGTGATTTCAAACGAAAGCACATTCTGCATATTGAGAATTTTGAGATAAACTTCACATCATACATAATTTCTACTTACGGAGATTTATAAATCTCACTCAGTTTATGCATTGTAGATAATCCTGATGATATATGACGTGATGGTCAGACTGGAGTTGCCGTGGCGCTCTTACAGACATTTTGAGTTACCGTGTACATAGATGACGACCTGTGGGCAGGACCGTGGCTTGTTTTGCTTCCGTTGTTCTATATTACATATGTTTTAGAAGTTGGATGGTGTTGTTATAAATAGTATGTTGATTGCGTAGTTTTTGATATGGTTTGAGATCCTTTTGGTGAATGTTAACAGGTTACTGTTGAGTTATATTATGTTTTGCTGAGAAAAAAATATATATAGCAGGTTAACAGGTTGTTATATGTGTAAGTAATTAAGAGGTATTATAGCATGTTTATCATTTTCTTATATATGAATTGGTGTTAGTAGCGGTATCAGAGCACGGTTAGCTTCCTATAGACTGTCTTTGTACACGAGCTCAGAACTTGAGAGAGAGCCCGGTTACACCCAGTAAGTGTTTATTTAAATTTTGTTTATATTTGTGTATCATGAATTATATTGACTTTAGACTTTACTTGATAATAGATTGTTGGTTATTAAGTGATTTTATAATAAAATGGCGATTGGTTTCCATGTTATGTGCTCTTCTGTGTTTCAAAATTAATGAAGATGATATGTGGTAAAATGATTCTTACTACTGTACTTCTACATAATGCTATTGTTACTAAAACGCTATTGTTTGATCACCGCCATTGAGCCGCTGACTACAGCAGTGTGTGCTCGTGAGCATGTGTGATCGTGCATGTGTATTGAGATACAGTACATGTGTGGTAGTAATGGTACTTGGGAGTTTAGGTCTGTGTTTAAAGTTTGGATAGAAGCAGTTTTAATTATCTTATATATGGTATACTGTGAATAATACGAATGTGAAACGAATCGGGTACATGTTTAGTAGGCTAGAGTCAAGTTATTTATTTTTCCTACATTATATGTACTGTACTATGAATTATTTTGGCCATGTGGTGTAGGACGGGTAATATTGTTGAATAGATATGGTGAGAGAACAGGGTGAAAGTAGTGGTATGGAAAGAACGCCTCAGCAGACAACACCGATTGCTGGTGTTGATCGGGATGCTATTATAGCTCATCTGATAGACTTAGTTGAACGCCAAGCGCAACAGATTCAACAACTTATTGAACAAAGAAATGTGGACAACCAACGTACTGATGTGAATCAACCACAACCGCGAACAGAGCCTGTTGAGTTGGTGTGTGAGCGATTCCGTAAACTGAATCCACCAATCTTTGAAGATGCTACCGATCCTTTGGCTGTTGAAGACTGGTTGAGAACTTTTAAACAATATATTCCAATATAGCAAAATTCCAGATACATAGAAGGTTTTGTGTGCTTCCTTCATGTTACGTGGTAGTGCGGGACACTGGTGGGACACAGTCAAAAGTATCGAAGATGTTGCTGTAATGACCTAGGAGAGGTCCAAAGAGATTTTCAGAAATAAATACTTCATTGCTCCAGTCAGAATCATGAAGATGAATGAATTCATACATTTGAAACAGGGAACCATGACTGTTACAGACTACCTCTGTAAATTTGAGCAGTTATCTAGGTTTGCGGAACACATGGTCAGTACTGAAACATTAAAAGTGGAGAGATTCCTTAAAGGCTTGAGGCCTGAGCTTTATAGAGATGTGAGTATGGTGGGAACTCAAGGAATGACTTATGCACAAGTTGCAGAGAGAGCACAAACTGTTGAACAAGCTGTGATACGAATAAAACATGCACAAGAGATGAGACATCAGTTTCAGCAACGGCAAACACCACAGTGGGGTGGAAATAATAGAAAAAAGGGCATGGCAACCTCAATCATCACGACAATTCCAACCCCGACAAGGACAGAGACCTGAACAAGGAGGACCAGATAAACATTCCAGGGTGGAGCAAAGAGGATATCACTACCGCCGCCACCACTACCACGACCTCTGTGTCGAAATTGTGGTAAACCACATTTTGGAATTTGTCGTAACGAACCAAAAACGTGTTCTTTTTGCGGACAAAGGAGACATATGACTAGTATGTGTCCGAGAGCACAAAAGGACCAAGGGAGAGTACCAACGCGAGTTTTTACAATGACAAAGAAAGATGCAGAAGAAAATCCAGTTGTCACCGGTAAGCTTTCTATCTTCGGTACTTTGACTTATATGTTATTTGATTCTGGGGCTACACATTCTTTTGCATCCACTGAGTATGTGAGAAAACTGGGTAGAACACCTAACTTAGCTGAGGCTAAATTCGATGTGATGATTCCTTCCGGTGATACAAAACAAACGAATCAGATCCTGCGATGATGTGTTATTCCTATAGAAGGTAGAGAATTATATGCTGATTTGATCGTGCTGGACATGAATGATTATGATGTGATATTGGATATGGATTGGTTATCAAAATATGGTGCTACAATCGACTGTCAGAACAAGAGTATTGTATTTCAGTGTGAGGGTGAAGAATCATTTTTGTTTATCGGGATGAAGAAGCGTTTCAAATTTCCTATAATATCAGCTGTTAAGGCACAAAGATTACTGGAAAGTGGTTGTGAAGGCTATTTGATAAGTGTGATGGGTGTCGAGGGGAGACAGTGTCCTACTGTTGGTGATGTGCTAGTAGTGTGAGAATATCCTGAGGTATTTCCAGATGATCTTCCAGGGTTACCACCAGATCGTGAAATTGAATTTTTGATTGAGCTACAACCTGGAGTGTCACATATTTCTAAATCACCATATCGAATGGCGCCGAATGAATTGAAAGAACTGAAAGTACAACTGCAAGAACTACTAGATAAATGTTTCATTCGTCCTAGTTTCTCACCTTGGGGAGCACCAGTCTTATTTGTTCAAAAGAAAAACGGCACATTGAGAATGTGTATCGATTACCGAGAATTGAACAAAATCACGATTAGGAATAAATATCCTTTACCGTGAATCGATGATTTGTTTGATCAGCTACAAGGTGCGACTATCTTTTCGAAGATTGATTTGCAATCTGGGTATCATCAATTGAAGATAAAGGCAGAAGACATTCCCAAAACAACATTCAGTACGAGATACAGGCACTATGAATTTCTAGTAATGCCATTTGGACTGACAAATGCCCCAGCAACGTTCATGGATTTGATCAATCGGGTGTTCAAAGACTTTTTAGACAAGTTCGTTATTGTATTTATTGACGATATTTTGATTTATTCCAAGACTGAAGAATAGCATGCAATGCATCTGAGGAATGTGTTAGAAGTTCTAAAAGAGAAACAGTTGTATGCAAAGTTTAAGAAATGTGAATTCTGGCTTGATCGAGTTGTATTCTTGGGACATGTGATATCGGGAGTAGGAATTTCAGTTGACCCAAGCAAAGTTGAAGCCATTAATAACTAGCCACAACCTACAAATCCATCAGAAGTGCGTAGTTTTCTGGGACTGGCAAGATATTACCGTAGATTTTTGGAAGGCTTCTCTAAAATTGCTTATCCTTTGACACAATTGACCAGGAAGAATGTGACATATAAATGGACAGAATCATGTGAACAAAGCTTTCAAGAATTGAAGAGACGATTGACATCAGCTCCTATCTTAGCAATCCCAACCGGGACTAGAGGTTTAAAGTTTATAGTGATGCTTCGAAGAATGGTCTCGGGTGCGTATTGATGCAGAACGATAAAGTTATCGCTTATGCCTCTTGAAAATTGAAAGAGTACGAAAAGAACTACCCTACACATAATCTGGAATTAGCAGCCGTGGTGTTTGCGCTCAAAATCTGGAGACATTACTTGTACGGTGAACGTTGCGAGATCTATACCGATCACAAGAGTATGAAATATTTCTTCACTCAGAAAAAATTGAATATGAGGCAACGAAGATGGTTCGAACTTGTGAAAGACTATGACTGTGTGATCAACTATCATCTTGATAAAGCTAATGTTGTGGCAGACGCATTGAGTCGAAAATCAGTAGAAAGAATGGTAGCTATGACTTTAATTCAGAAACCTGAACTCCTTGACCTACAGAGGATGAATATCAAACTTATTGAACCTGGACTTGTAACAGCAAAACTTGCAGCTTTAACACTCAGACCGACATTGCTAGATCGAATTCACACAGGGCAACAACATGACGAGTATTATGCTAAGGTGAAGAAGGATATCACTTTAGGTAAACCCTCTGATTTCCAGTTGACAGAGAATGGCGTACTCCGATACAAGAATCGATTATATGTCCCAGATACTGATAAAATTCGTGAAGATGTGATGGTTGAAGCACATTTGACACCTTATTCCGTACATCCATGAGCCACTAAAATGTATAGGGACTTGAAATTGCATTATTGGTGGCCAGGTATGAAAAGGGACATTGCTCGATATGTAGAACAATGTTTGACTTGTCAGCAGGTCAAAGCAGAACATCAGAGACCAGCAGGAACTTTACAGCCCTTGTTTATTCCAGAATGGAAATGGGAGAATATTACAATGGATTTTGTTACAGGGTTTCCCAACACAGTCAAGGGTTATGATGCAGTCTGGGTAATTGTTGATAGATTGACTAAATCAGATCATTTTCTACCGATCTGCACTACATATTCTATGGACCTTATGCTAAGATATATATACAAGAAATTGTTAGACTTCACGGTGTACCCCTCACTATCATTTCAGACAGAGACTCCAGATTTTTATCTAATTTATGGAGGAGTTTGCATAAAGCATTAGGGACTCAGTTATCTTTCAGCACTGCGTATCATCGAAAAACAGATGGACAGTCAGAGAGAACAATACAAATTCTGGAAGATATGCTCAGAGCTTGTGTGTTAGATTTCCAAAGTCAGTGGAGCAAATTCTTGCCTTTGATTGAGTTTTCTTACAATAACAGTTATCAGTCTACTATCGCAATGGCACCATACGAAGCACTGTATGGTAGAAAGAGTCGATCTCCAGTACATTGGGATGAAGTTGGGGAACAAAAAATTTTGGGTTCAGATTTGATTCGAGAAATGAGTGAAACTGTAGTACAAATTCGGGAAAGAATGAAAGCTGCTCAAAGCCGACAAAAGAGTTATGCTGATAAAAGAAGAAGAAAGCTAGAGTTTGAAGTGGGTGATCAGGTATTTCTAAAAGTTTCTCCAATGAAAGAGGTAATGCGGTTCGGAAAGAAAGGAAATCTTAGTCCAAGATACGTGGGTCCATTCTCTATTACTGAAAGGATTGGTGAAGTGGCCTACAGACTTGATTTGCCTACATCCATGTCTCAAATACACAATGTGTTTCATGTATCAGCATTAAGGAAGTACATAGCAGATCCATCACATGTTTTGAAAAGTGAACCTACAGAGCTAAAATTAGATCTGAGTTATGAAGAAGTTCCAGTAGAAATTCTCACGAGAGAAGTGAAACAACTTAGAAACAAAGAGATTTCATTAGTCAAAGTACTATGGAGAAATCAGTCAGTAGAAGAAGCTACTTGGGAAAGAGAGGATGAAATGAGATCTAAGTATCCAAAACTTTTCAGGTAAGTTAAATTTCGAGGACGAAATTTTTATAAGGAAATGAGGATGTGATACCCGAGTTTTTCACTATTCATTGGCCAATACATATTTCATATTTTAGGTGCTGGTAAATTACTTATATGTTAAATTGTTTATAATTTGGTATATACTTTACCTGTTTATTAATAATAAAATATTATCATAATTTATATGAAAATCTAGTATGATACAAATAGGTTGGGTAAATTATTTGGATATTAATAGTGTAAGTTAAATATAGATCACTTGAAAATTAATTGTAGTAATTAAATAAAAAGTAAAATAAATAAAATAATAATAATAATAAATTAAGGTGGAAGGGGGTAATAATCCCCACCTCCTACCTCAATCACTTCTATCTTCAATCGCAGAAGAGAGGGAGAAGGCAGAGGTGAGGCAACGCAAAGAAAAAAAAAAAACTTTTTATGCCGAATTCGTTAAAAGCCTAGTTCAGGTATTTTTTCTTATTCACGAATTATTGCTATTTTACTAAGTAGAAGAAGTTTTTAGTAGAAATAATTATTTAGTAAATGTATAAATAATTATTTAGTAAATTGGGGTAATATTTGTAATTAATTGTTGTTAGATACGATACTGGAATCGTGAAAAGGGCTGTAAGAGTTAGGATTATTAACGTTTTTGGCGAATTTCAGGTAAGTAGAAATTCATTTGCAACTACAATGCATAAATATATTATTTTGTGAGTTATTTATGTTTGATTGATAATATGTGAATATCAGAAAACTGTAATATGTGATTAATATTCTATGATTATGTAGTTTGAGCCTATGAGCTCTGTATATAAATTAGCTTTAGCCTGTGAGCTCTGTATGTGATATGGTTGAGCCTGTGAACTCTATATTTAATGTTGAAGGAGTTTGTGAGCTCCAAAATTGATGTGGTTTGAACCAGTGAGTTCAATAATATCTGTATATTGTGAAATATATTGCATTGCATTTTCATTAAGCATGCATATCATGCATTGAAATGAAATAAGATGGTTTTACTATATTGGACCGCTGATTATACACCGAGGGCGGGAGAGGAGACCTGGGGAAACCTGGTGTAGGCTACCTGGTGTAGGCCACCGTCTATTGTGATTTTACATACAATGCTTAAACAATGCATTTGGAAGAGGTGACCTGGGAAGAAGCGATCCGGGGAAACCTTACGAGGAAACCCGGTGTAGGCTACCTGGTGTAGGCCACCGTTTGATTTGAATATGTGGATATTGAGCTCTTTCCGGTGTATAGCAGTGTGTCTAGGGGCCCTGGAGAGTATTTCATAAATAAATTGGTGATTTCAAACGAAAGCACATTCTGCATATTGAGAATTTTGAGATAAACTTCACATCATACATAATTTCTACTTACGGAGATTTATAAATCTCACTCAGTTTATGCATTGTAGGTAATCCTGATGATATATGACGTGATGGTCAAACTGGAGTAGCCGTGGCGCTCTTACAGACATTTTGAGTTACCGTGTACATAGATGACGACCTGCAGGCCGGACCGTGGCTTGTTTTGCTTCCGTTGTTCTATATTACGTTTGTTTTAGAAGTTGGATGGTGATGTTATAAATAGTATGTTGATTGCGTAGTTTTTGATATGGTTTGAGATCCTTTTGGTGAATGTTAACAGATTACTGTTGAGTTATATTATGTTTTGCTGAGAAAAAAATATGTATAGCAAGTTAACATGTTGTCATATATGTAAGTAATTAAGAGGGCTTATAGTAAATTATGTATTTATTGATATTTATAATTAATTAATTAATTATGATAAATAATTATAAATTATTTATATTAAAATTTAATTAATTAATTATGATAAATAATTATAAATTATTTATATTAAAATTTAAATTATTATAATATTTATTTATTCTATATTATAAAGTATTCAAGTTAAATATGTAAAAATTCCGATGAGACTAGTTTCTTTTCTAGTGCAGTGTGTTAGGTTAGTATATGATATATGTAATTTAGGTTAGTATATGATATATATATTACATACATACGTTTTTTTATTATATATGCTGCAGAATTTAGTTAGCTATTACTTTATATTAATAATTATTTTTCTATAGGGAAGAGTGGTGCAGAATTTTTTATTATTATTCATGTACTATACTAGTGAATATTAGGCTGAAGCTATGGAACAACAAACTGCGTGATTATAGCAATATATATAATGTATTGTTTCGTACTTGTAGGCAATTATATATATATATATACATTTATATAAATAAGTGTTTTATATAAAGCTATTTTTATGAATGGATTTTAGAATTCTAATTTAATTTATTTTATTTTAATGATTTATTTTTAAGTATCTTGGTTTTTGTATTAATTCTATTCATGTTTTATATTTTTTTTTGTACTAGTTTTAATTTAATGGCCAATAAAAAAAATATCCAAGATTTATTAAAGGATCCAACAAGAAAGACCAAATCATCTGATCCGGAATGGAAGTATGGATTTTGGCCGGATTTAAATAACAAAGATTTAATTGAATGCGCTCTTTGTCATAGACAAATGCATTCTGGGGTCAAGAGGTTAAAACAACATTTAGTTGGGAGTTACGACGATGTGGTTAAATGCCCTAACACCACAGAAGAAATTCATAAGGAAATACATCAATTTATGAGTAAAAAAATGATGAATAAAGCATCGCGGGGTACTACCGAATTTGATTATTTTGAGGATACCGAAGACAATGAGGAGTTAGAAGAAAATCAATCTACGGATGCTACAAATTCATCTTCCAAGCATTCAGTGCATCCAAGTTCAGGAACAAATATCAAAAGAAAGATGGCTCAATCAACTTTAAAGTTGTCTGAACTTCAGAGAGTTGGAAAACAAAGTAAGTCAATTGCTACAATGATTCGAAAGACTCTAGAAGAGATTGTTGAAGAAAGACATATGAGCGGTTATGTTCAAAAAACCATCGAAGCTTCTACAAAAGGAAAAAAGGAAACAAAAGAAGCGCAAAGGCGTATTGCCGACTTTTTCTATGAAAATGACATTCCATTCAGTGCTTCAAAATCAAAAAGTTACGAGATTATGGTTGAGGCCATCGGACAATATGGTCCCGGTTTGAGACCTACTAGTTATCATCAGTTGCGGGAACCATTTCTTGAGGATGCCGTAAATGTAACAAATAAGTTGAAAGAAAGACACATGGAAACTTAGAAGCAATATGGGTGTTCCCTTATGTCAGATGGATGGACAGACAAAAGAGGGCGACACTTGATAAACTTTCTTGTCAATAGTCCAGAGGGAACTTTTTTCTTGGAGTCTATTGATGCATCAGCTGAGTCGCATGATGCAAGAGGCTGACTTGCTTGAAAAAAAAGTTGAAGAAATTGGCAAGGAGCATGTGTGCAAATTGTGACGGATAATGGAGCAAATTATAAAGCGGCGGGAAGATTATTATAACAGCGCATTCCTGGTCTGGTCTTTTTTGGACACCCTGTACAGCTCATTGTATCGATCTCATGCTAGAAGACATTGGAAAAATGAATGAATTTAAACCCTACATTTAAAAAGCTAGGGATGTCACCACTTTTATTTATCGACAAGGGGAGAATTCTCAGTGCAATAAGGGAAAAGACCGGTGGCAGAGATCTAGTGAGGCCGGCCACTACCCGATTTGCTATCGCATTTCTCACTTTGCAGAGTTTAAAAAAACATAGAAATGAATTGAGGCGATTATTTTTAAGTGATGATTGGAGCGATAATAAGCTGTCGAAAACGTCAAAAGGAAAAAAAATGATGGAAACCATTCTTTCATAAAAATTTTGGGATCAGGTGGAAGATTGTTTATGGGCAACACTTCCTCTTTTGATTGTTTTGAGGATAGTGGATGGTGATGAAAAGTCAGCCATGCCTGAGCTTTATTCGGGTATGAATCACGTGAAGAAGAAAATAACTGAATCTTTTACGAGCAATAACAAAACAAGGTTGTTGGCCAAGTTGATGGAAATAATTGAGGATCGATGGAGCGATCAAATGAAGGTGAAGTTATACGGGGCTGCACTATTTTTAAATCCTTCAAAATATTTTGAATTAAAGAGGAGTGATCCCGTATTTGCTCGTAAGCAACGTCAGCTGTTTAATGATGTTCTAGAAAAGATGGTTAAAGATAAAGAGTTTATGGATAAGATTAGCGGTCAAGTAGATGATTACGATAAAATGCAAGGAAGCTTTGGCCGTTAATTGGCAATAAAACATCAAATGCAAAAGAGTCCTCGTAAGTTTCTTTAACATATATATATTTATTTTCTATGAAACTTAATTTAAATATTGACTATATTCCTTTATATATATATATTTTAGTTGATTGGTGGGATGCACATAGTGGTGACAACGAAGAACTTCGATCACTTTTTGTACGGGCTATTAGTCTATGTTGTTCTTCTGCCTATTGTGAGCGCAATTGGAGCAGATTTGAATTTGTAAGTAAATTTATTCGAAATTTACTTATATTAATATTTTTGTAATAATTTTCAAGCACCAAAGGCTAAATGATTTGGTGTATGTTCAATATAATCGGAAGATTGCACATCGCTTTCAAAAGTGGCGGGAAGAAAGAAGTAATTTTAATCCCTTAATTCTTGAAGAATTTCAATGGGACAATGAATGAGTTGATGATTCTAGAGATTTGGTTCATAAAGATGGAGATCTTGAGTGGCATCATGTTAATGAAGCCATATGTGCTTCAAGTAATCTCAATAGTTCCAACCTTCGTAGTAGAGGTGTTGGTGAATCTTCAGGTCCGCCCATCTTATATGATCGTCGCCATGGCCTTTCTAATGGACGTTTGGCAAATGAGGATGAAGAAAATGATGAAGATGATGATATGAACACTGAAGAATAATGTGAATTTGAGAAATTGAAGGTTTGTTTTTTGGTGTTTTGGAACTTTCATATATTGACATATTGATATTTTAGTATTTTGATGGTTATGTTTGGTATTTTGATGGTTTTGTTTGGTATTTTGATATTTTAGTTGAAATTTAGTGATTTGATGTTATAATTCTATATTGTATAATTAAATATTAGAAACTTATAATAAGCAGGTCGCTGTATCGCCATATTGTCGCCATTTTGGGCGCCGTGTCGCCTAGGCTATATGGCAGTCTAATGGCGCCGTGCCTAAATACTCGCCGTAATAACCTTGACTAAAACATGAAAAAATAGAAAAATATACAAATTCATCTTATTGTGTGTGTGTTTGATGTGTTTTTTTCTAATTTTAATCCTAAGATATAATAACCACCTCTTCCCGCTAAAAGGAGTAGTTCTAATTATTCCTCCACCATTTTCAACCGCCTGGTAAAACCTCCTTCATCAGCTCCCAACCACCTGTAACTTTATTCTGTCAACCACCTAGTAACCTCATTCAATCAGCTCTCAACCGCTTCCATTGCCTCTGGACCGGGTTCCACTTGCTCCGAACTTCTTCCATTGCCTCTAGACCAGATCTGTCGCAAACTCCGACTTGTTTTCATCGTACTCCTAGCCGGTCCACGGGGATGTGTCCCCAACAGCCTCGAGTTACATGAAATCTTCGGTTTTCCTCTTGTTGGTTTGTTCCATGGAGCTTTTTGAATAAAGTATGAAAGTGCATAGGCCCTCCACTAATGTTTAGTATGAAATTATTAATCCAGGGCCAATGGAGGTAGTTATCGCATGATCTGTGGAAGCTGTTGCTTTCTATCTTGTGGAGGCAATGTGGAAGCACCACAGTCCAATGAAGATAGTTGTTTTCAACCCAATGAAGATAACAATTTTTGACCTTATGGAAACATTGTTCCGGGATGGAGGCGCCATTGTCCAAGGAGTTGTTGCCCTAAAGTCCATGGAGGCTGCTGCTTTCGGTCCTGTGGAAGAACCACAATCCAATGGAAGCTGTTGTCTTCGGCTTTGTGGAGGCAGCAGTCTTTGGCTCCGATGTTTGAAGCTCCATTGCTGTTGAGCGGCTCCGTGGCCAATGAGCTCTGGCTCCACTTTTGTCTTTTAACATCCTTCACGTTCAGGTGGTTTTGGACCCATGTCCAACAATACCCTCCTCAAAAGGGCTGGGCGATTGCTTCCATTGAGCCCATGTCCTTTTGCTTTGAGCCGTTCGCTTGAATCACCTGTGGTCACTTCTGTCGACAAGGGATCCTCATCGGTCTTCACTTCTTGGACTTTATTTCCATCCCAAAACATCAACGTTTGATGGAGTGTCGAAGGCACACACTCGCATGCATGAATCAAATTCCGTCCAAAGAGAGCCGAATAGAATGGCCTAGTATCAATCACCATGAAATTTGATGATATTTCCTTTGTCCCCACCTGCATATTCAAAGTGATCATACCTGCCGGTTTGTAAGAATTTTCCACAAAAACAGTAAGCCGTACAAATGTAGAAATCAAATCATCACTAGTCTTTCTGAACTTCCGTAGGGTCTCAATTGGAAACAGATTCACAGAAGCTCCACTGTCCACCAGAACTTGTTTAAGCGGATAGCCATTCATCGAGACCCAAATGTGCAAAGGCTTGACATGTTGGTTTTGACCAGGCCCGAGCCTCTTAAATTCTATCATCATTGCCACATCATTCCATTTGAAGATAGGCTCTTCGTCAACGACAACTTCCTCTAACTCTTGAAATTCTTCCGGAGGTTTGAATTCTTCCAGAAGCTCCTCCACTTGCTTCTTCTTTGAAAAAGACTCCACGG
Organism: Andrographis paniculata; assembly: GCF_009805555.1. NCBI lineage: Eukaryota > Viridiplantae > Streptophyta > Magnoliopsida > Lamiales > Acanthaceae > Andrographis > Andrographis paniculata. The sequence continues at coordinate 3,308,318 of NW_026137591.1, forward strand.
CCTGGTTCCTTAGTGGCTTCACAACCTGCTTTCTTTCTGGACGTGGCTCCTCAACTTGCTTCCTTAACGGTTCCACAACCTGCTTTCTTTCTTGAAGCGGCTCCACAGCCTGCTTCATTTCTAAAAGTGGCTCCATAGCCTGCTTTCTCTTTGAAAGCGGCTCCACAACTTGCTTCTTTGGCGGCTATATGGCCTGCTTTCTTTCTGGAAGCGGCTCCACAACCTGCTTTCTTGGCGGCTTCACAGCCTACTTTCTTTCTGAAAGCGGCTCTACAGCCTGTTTCTTTTCTGAAGGCGGCTCCACAGCCTGCTTCTTTTCTGAAGACGGCTCCACAGCCTGCTTCCTCGGAGGCTTCATGGCCTGCTTTCTTTCTGAAAGCTGCTCCACAACCTGCTTCCTTAGCGGCTTTGCAGCCTGCTTTCTTAGCGGCTCCACAACCTGCTTCATTTCTTGAAGCGGCTTCACAACCTTCTTTCTCTCTGAAAGCGGCTCCGCAACCTGCTTCATTGGCGGCTCCATGGCTTGCTTACTTTCTGGAAGCGGCTCCACAACCTGCTTCTTTAGCAGCTCTGCAGCCTGCTTTCTTTCTGGAAGCGGCTCCATAGCCTGCTTCTTTTTTGGAGACAACTCTTCCATCTGTTTTTCTTTCGGAGATGGCACATGTGACCTTTCCTCCTCCATACGAGCCTCCAACTTTCTTCTTTGAGCTCGCCTCTTTTGAGTCCTGGTAAGTCTCTTTATTGCCCCCCTAGTGGAAAGCTTCGGCTCATTCACAATCTATTTTTCATTCTCTTTCGCGATAGGAGGCTTCCGTGTCGCCTTGGCAATGATCATGATCTGGTCAGCCGTGGTAACAGTCCAAATCCGTTTTCTATTTTTGACTTTCACTTCTGCTATAATGGCCGATTAGGTCCTTTGTATACTTTCCTCTTCTCCAATCCCGAGGCTTTCGGACTTGGGATGGTGACACCGACATTAAGCTCCATCTTGACCATCCTTTGTATTACCTTCTCCATGTTCGAACTTGAGAATTTATCAAATGTCACTCTTGTGAAGACGGCTTTTTTAGCGAGTGCCTTCGGTCCTAGACAGTCTTGAACCAAAGGTTTTAATGGCTGGGTGCTAAGCCTGTCTTTCATAAGCCCTTTAGCCGACATAGTATTAGAAAAATGAATAAACCCTTTGGTCGGCTTCAATGCTGGACACAAACAAGTCTTTCCATTTGCTAATTTTGTGGCCAAAGCTTCTGCCTCTGCAAAGTCCTTTTCGTTTGAAGTCGTTAGGGCTTCTACGCCTGCAGGCTCTCCTTTTCGTATGGAACCTCCATAGCCTCTGGAGTTTGTGTCCCTGCAGAATCCTTTTCATATGGAGCCTCTGCCCTTATATCCTCCTTTTTGGTAGAAGCTTCCATGGTCCTTGGAGTCTCTGCCTTCGCAAATTTTGGAGCTTCCATGGCTTCTAGAACCTTTGCCTCCGCAGACTTCTTTTCGACTGGAGCCTCCACAGCCTCTGGATTCTCTACCTCCGCAAACTTTGGAGCTTTCATGGCTTCTGGAACCTCTGCCTCTGCAGACTCCTTTTCGACTGGAGCCTCCACAGCATCTGGAGTCTCTGCCTCCACAAGCTCCGGAGCTTCCATGGAATCTGGAACCTCTGCCTCTGCAGGCTCCTTTTCAACTAGAGCCTCCACAGCCTCTGAAATCTCTGCCTCCACAAGTTTTGGAGTTTCCATGGCTTTTGGAACCTCTGCCTCCGCAGACTCCTTTTTTCAACTGGAGCCTCCACAACATCTGGAGTCTTTACCCCTGCAGCTTTTTTTTCGATTGGAGGTGAATTTTCCGCGCTCAAAGTGGCACTAGGCTTCTTTTCAAACCTTTTTTTTGAAAATGCCCTCCTTATGCAAACTGCGATGACATCAACGTCCATTAGAGGCTTGGCCTCCTGTTGATTTGGTGTCAGCGGCTGCACTCCGGCTGTCTGCTGATGGAAGGTTGGCGGCTGCATCTCTGCGGCCTGCCCTCCTTGCCCCTGTGTTTCGATGATCTTCTTCTATTGGAGATTAGCCACGTTCGGACCGTGACATCCTCGTGGTTGTGTTGGCGTATTCCACATAGGTTGTTCGCTTAATCGCGCTGGCGGGATCATGACAAATGTTGAAAATTTGCTTGCCTCTCGTGGAGGCTCAGCACTGCTCTTCAAAACTCCAACGGCCATGGGGTTCCAGCCCTCCGCAGCCTGTTGGCTCCAGCGCTCCGCAGGCTGTTGCCAGCCTTTCACAACCTGGTTTTCAGCCCTCTGCAGGCAGTTGGTTCCAGCCTGATCTTGTCTGCCCCAGCCCTAAGGCCTGAAGCATTGGATGTTCTGCAACAATTCTGTAGCTTTCTTTAGGTGGTACAAATGAATCCCATGTCAACCTCGACATCACTCTTCGAAAAATTCGACTTTGGTCTCACTGGGTGTGCCAATTGTTGGAATCTAAAATTCGGAGGTTCCAAGAACGTTCGTCGATTCGTCGGTGTGGGTTCCGAAAGTATTCCAATGAGCCTGTCAGTCGTCGGATTGGAGGCGGCTCTTGCGATGGAGCCTGCATGTCTTCGATCTTAAACGAGGCTTCGAGTCTAAACAACCGATTTCGATAAATTGAAACTAACATCTACTAAAATTCAAATAAATTTACTGGAAAACGGATAAAAATATGCTAGAAACATAAAAGCATGTAATTCGAATTAAAATACATAAACATGAACTAAACACATGAAAAATAAATAGAGATATATACGAGCTCATCTTCTTGTGCGTGTGTGATGTGTTTTTTCCTAGTTTTAATCCTAAGATAGAATAACCACCTCTTCCTACTAAAAGGAGCTGTTCCAATTATTCCTCCACTACTCTCAACCGCCTGGTAACCTCCTTCCATCAGTTCCCAACTACCTGGTAACCTCCTTCCGTCAACCACCTAGTAATCTCCTTCTATCAACCACCTGGTAACCTCCTTACATCAACCACCTCGTAACCTTCTTCCATCAGCTCACAACCATTTTCATTGCCTCTGGACTGGGTTCTACTTGCTCCGCCGAACTTCTTTCATTGCCTCTAGACCAGATATGTCACTTACTTCGACTTGTTTCCTTCGTACTCCTAGCGAGTCCACGGGGATGTGTCCCCAACAGCCTTGAGTTACATGGAATCTTCGGTTTTCCTTTTGTTGGCTTGTTCCATAGAGCTTTTTCAATAAAGTATGAAAGTGCATAGGCTCTCAACTAATGTTCAGTACAAAATTATTAATTCAGGGCCAATGGAGGTAGTTATCCCATGATTAGTGGAAGTTGCTGTGGAGGCCTGCGCTTGCTTTGACGGAGTACCGCAGTCCAATGGAGTTAGTTGTTTTCAACCCAATGTAGATAACAATTTCTTACCTTATAGAAACATTGTTCCGACATGGAGGCGCCATAGTAAAAAAGTTGCTACCCTAAAGTCTATGGAAGTTGTTGCTTTCGGCTCCATAGAGGCAGCGGCCTTTGGCTCCGAGGCTTGACGAGCGGCTCCGTAGCCAATGAGCTCTACTTCACTTTTGTCTTTGAACCTGCTTTTGTATTTGAACCTCCTTCACCTTCACTTGTTTTGATATTTTTGGACCCATGTCCACCAGTGGTTTACAAAGAAATGTCCACCAGGTGGTTTACAAGTTCTTTGTACTGAGCCTGGTGTTATACAAATGACCAAATTTTTTTGACAGACTTTGGCAGGAGGATGATGGAATAAAAAGCTACTGGCTGGACCAGTTTTTGTTGGAGAAGGATAGTCGTGAATAAAGGGCTTCTTCTTCTCTCTTGTATTCAAAATCAGGGAATAAATAAGGAGCAACGACCACTTGTTTCTACAATTTTTATCATCGCTCACGTATTGAGTCGATTGCGCCTTGGCCAACGATCTCTGAAAGCTTCCCCTCTTTTTGTATGATCTTGGGAATTTTGTGCGGTTTTTTGCCTTTCTCTGTCTCTCTCTCTGTGTTTTGTGTTCTCTCGACGTGGTTGTGTTATTTTTTTGGTGTATTATGCTTTTCGATCTCTAGTCTTTGGACTATTTCGGATGTGATTTTTTAAATCAATTTTAGGGATGTGCATGATGAATTTTGCTGTTTGGCTGTTGGTTGTTCGTGTTTATAATTCGGGTGTGTTCGTTTGATGGATTTGCAAGAGATTTCACTATTTATCCAAAATTTTCCCCCCAAAAACATCAAATCAAACACCTATTTTTCATTTTTTATATTATACTAAAAATCAATTTTACATTCAAAACATCACATCATCACTTATTTATATCACATCATACAACTATTCAAATTCAAAATTTTTACTATTCAAATCTCAAATCAAAATCCAAACCCCCAAACAAACACACCCTTCAAATACTGCTATGATTTTGGTTAACTGAGAGGGAGGGAAATTTTTGGCGATTGTTAGGGGTTTTTGTTTTATGATCCCGACATTTGTGTTGCTTGGAGAAAGAGGCGAGGCTATGCCTTTGTATCTTTTTGTTGTTTTTTCCCCCCTCGGGGTATGTATGAGGCGCTGTTGCTATTATTACGGATCCTTCTTGTCTTTTTCATTTTTCATTATTGCTTTGGGAACAGTAAGAATCTCATTTCAACTTGATAGTCTTGATAGATTTGTGGTTGAGGATTCAATTTCGGGATAACAAGTTTCTTGTGGATTCACTTTGCAACCACGACACCACGGGTGTGCAAAAAAACAAAATCGATTCGTAGAATCGCTGAACCGAATCGAATTTTCGGTTAATCGAGCAAACTCGGTTCGAATACAGATACTGCATATTTGATATTTGTTCGATTCGATTCGGTTTCGATTTTTGATATTTTTTTCCGTTAACTATATATTCATATTATCATTTTTTAAAATTTATATTAATAATTATATTCGTTTTCGATTCGATTTCAATTCGAATATTTAAATATTTGCATATATTTTTATTTAATTAGAATTTTAATTATTTGTTGCATTTGGTTCGAATATCAAATAATTATATATTTACAAATATTCGAATTTTGGCACGCCTGCAGGACAGGACTGCCTTTTGTCGTAAATATTGTCGTTTCACATAAAGAAAACTGGCTCTTAGCTCTTTGATGTCTTTGTTTGAATGGAAGCACAGAGTCGCACATACACACTGCCTAATCCTTTTCGGGGCAATTGCCAAGTTGTATTTTATTCCTGGCATGATTGTATATCCATGAATTCTGAATTATATTTCCTGGATGCTTTCCTATTTTGTATTTCAACGTAGACAACTACTGTGAGCCCACTTTTCTCCGGTAATGGCCCCTAAGGCGAAAGACAAGTCGAAGACCGCCACAGCGGCGGTGGCAATCGAAGATCTATTCACATCGATCAATCGCTATATCCAGAGGTCCGAATTCGACCAAGCCGCTAAAATCTCTGATCAAGGTATGTGGAATTTAAGGACTAGTTGTTCGTTGAAGTTTGAAATGTGTTAGGTTAATGTATTTTGATTGCTTAATTTTGAAAATTTTTAGTTGTTTGCTGGTCTTCAGTTCTTAAGACTGTCCCCGGAGATGAAGACGCGATTAGATGCAAAGTTGTAGCTTGATTAAAAACGATAACATCGATGAAGCTTTATCGGCAATTTAGGAGTTCTCGAAGAAATCATCCATTGATTTCAGCTTCTTTCGTGTAAGTTTTAGATTTTAGTTCTAAAGGTTATCCTGTATTGGCATTTCAGCTTTCCCATCCTTTTTGCAATGTGGACTACAATAGGGGCCAAGAAAATGGTGTTGCTCCAGTAATTGAACTGTTTTATCACTTCTTGCTTTTTGCATGGTGAAAATATATTATTAGATCTTTGAATTTTAGCTTATATATAATGGATGGATAGGCTTAGGATTGAATGTGAATCTGAAAGATATTGCTAATAGACGTTTAAGGTTTAGGGTGTTGACAACTATACCTCACTTTCTGTATGGCACAATTCAAGAATGGTATAGAAATAAACATTTCTGAGGGCGTGTTGAGCCTCAATTAAATTTAAATGTTTAGAGAGAACATACTATCTTGCCTTTTGCTGTTATGTATTTAATTGTAGCTGTTGGGGAACTTTTGTAATCCTTAATAGTCGGTATTTAGATGCACTTTACTGACGGGAGTTTCGATAACAAATGAGTTTTTGTTTGAGATTTGTGTTTATTGTCACAATTTTGTTTTCTAGAAGACAACAAAATAAATGTTCATTCACAATGAGAAATATCCCTTTGTACCTTCTTAACTCTAGTCTTAATTTCTTTATTTTATTCTTCTGAAACCAATATACCATTGAGCACTTCTTCACTATTTGATCTGCAAAAAAGTTGAAGTCCGAGACTCCGGCTCAAATTAGTTGACAAGATATTTCATTTTTTTCTTTTCCAAAAACTCTTTGCATAGGTTCATTTATTATCGGTCTGAATTTGGCATATTCCCAACAATGTCTTTTTTCTGTTTCTTAACAGGTATACTGTTTGCATCGAAAAAACAAGTTGGATGAAGCATTGGAGTCCTTGAAAGGGAATGAAGAAAACACAGCACACATGTTACTGCAGTCGCAGATTTTATATCGATTGGGAAAAATGGATGATTGCATTAGCATATATCAAAAAACTTCAGAAGTCCAAGATAGAGACTTTAGAAATCAATTATGTTGCTGCCCTGGTTTCTGCTGGGAGGGTTCAGAAGTGCAACAGATAATGGATTCTTTCAGAGTTAAACCAACCAGCATTTTTGAGCTGGCGTATAATGTTGCTTGCTCATTGATTGAAAAACACATGTTTAAAGACGCAGAGCAACTATTGCTGTCAGCACGAAGGTAATGTGTGATTTAAGAAACTCCTAAGTTATTGTCACTTTTGATTTGGCTCCATTTCCCTTAGCTGTTGGTTTTCTTTAGAATATTGTGTAAATATTCAACTTAATATCTATTGTATGTCTTTTTCATGTATATCAATTGTGAAGAAACTGGACAAGTCGAGGATCTCATTCACACAATTAAGATTTTTTGTCGAACTTTTGCTTGAATCTGGGATTTTACTTTATCTCTTTTCTACAGAATCGGTCAAGAGACACTAATGGAAGAAAATTTAGCTGATGGTGACATAGAAGTTGAATTGGCCCCTATAGCTGTGCAGTTAGCTTATGTTCAGAAGGTAACTTGATGTTTCTACAGTTTTATTTCCGGTTCTCATACTCTGCTTTGGAGACAAACAAACAATTGGATTTTATAATTTCTTCAGATCCTTGGCAACCATGAAGAAGCCTTTGAACAGTACACCAATATTATCAAGAAATCCCTTGCTGATGAATCATCTCTTGCCGTGTCGATATGTAACCTCATTGCATTAAAGGGACACAAGGATGTGTCTGATGGCTTAAGAAAACTTGATAAACTTATAGAGAAAGGTGAAGGACCTTCCACCTTCCAACTTGCCGGGGTTCTCAACCTGTAACTTTCTCATAAGCAAAAGGAAGCCATATATGTCAACCGTTTGCTATTGCTTCTTCACTCTAATAAGTTAGACCAGGTAATAATTTTGAGACCGTACTTCTCTTTTCTGCTTTCCATACATAACTTTCTTGTATAAAAGATGCACCATGCACCATAGTTGTTAATAGTACGCTATAGCGCCGCAATAGCAGCGTAGCATAGCGGATAGGTGCCCTGTCATTACTGCCGCTCCGCAATTCCGCATTTACGCAATAGCGGTGTAGCAGCCTGTAACGGAACTCCGCTACACTATGCTACACCGCTATTATAGCTCATTGAATTATTTTTAATACGTAAATAATTGAAATTTAACTTTAACTTATAATATGTATTTTTTTTACTATAATATAGACGGAAAAAAAACTAACATTTATTTGAAATCTTAACTAAGTTTTTAGATTCATTCCACACAAAGAAACAAATTAGAAAGCAAAAGTTGTGAGATTTAGTTTATATCAAGTGTAACAAAAATTTGTTAGATCACTATGGTGGCAAATGATGTGATTGGTCCTATTGTTTTGAACGATATTGATGATTCCAATGAGTAGTTAATTAAAGAAGATGATAATTAAAGGAGATGAGTTAGTTTTTGACAAAAATAATTTGACTAAGAGAGTTGTTGTTGATGCTACGGGCCTGCTTTCTACACTAGGATGCAAACATCAATACATCATGAGAAAGAAAGCTATAGGTGCTTCTAACTCTAAAAGAGAAATGATATTATGTAAGATGACGAACATACAATAGAATAAATGGATAAGAATGAAGAGGAGGAGGATTAAGACTATATAGACAACAGTAATTAAGCAGTGAGGATGATGAAAATGAAGAAAAAAATTCTTTATCAGAGTTTGAATTTGATTAGCTTCGATATATATCTATCACACAATAATGATTTAATTGTTTTTGCTTATATAACTATCTAACAGTTATGATCATATATTTTTTCGACATTTTATTGGTTTGAATAAAAATTATGAGATTAATTTATAGGTTTTTCTTATGTATTTTTGTTGTAATTTTGTATATATGATAATTTTTTATATATATTCTTAAATATTTGAATAGCGGTCATATCACTATCCGCTATTCCGCTATAGCATTTTAGATGTTGGCCGCTACGCACCGCTATCCGTGATTGACAACTATGCCATGCACTGATTGAATTGAATACTCCTTGAGACTAAAATATGCTAGGAGGTAGCAGTAAGCGTGACTATGCCTTGATCTTGGACGTAATGTGTTCGGTATAAAGGAAGAAAGGCAATGAATTGAAATTCCCATTTTTAGTTCAACCTTCTTGTCTAGTTAACTGAAGTTTATTTGGTTTGATTTACAATTTTTCTGCCTTTAAAGTACGAATTTTTAATTGTTTAACATAATTAACAAGTGAATACATAGGTGGTGTCTATTAATAGTCTCATAGTTAAATGGTAATTGAACTAAAGGCCAGAGAACTTGGGTTTGCACTTCCGGGTATGTTTCCAGACAGTGTACTACCGGTGCTCCTACTAGCTGCTGTGCATGTAAGGGAGAACAGAGCCAACAAAGCTGAAGAACTCTTACTGCAGTATGCAAACAAGTTTACTGAAAACTCTAAGGTCGTCTTCCTTGCAAGGGCTCAAGTTGCTGCAGCTGCAGGCCACGCGCAAATAGCAGCCGAGTCACTGCTAAAAATTCCAGAAAATTCAACATAAGCCGGAAAATGTTGCCACTGTTGTCTCCCTCAAAGAGCGAGCTGGGGATATAGATGGTGCTAGTTCTGTGTTTGATTCAGCGATACAATGGTGGTCTAATGCCATGACCGAAGACATCAAGAAGTTCAATGTCACCATGCAAGACGCTGCTGCATTTAAGCTCGGGCATGGAAAGAAAGATGAGGCCGCCCGTCTTTTTGAAAACCTTGTGAAAAGCCATGGAAGCATCGTGGCTTTAGTAGGGCTGATTCAGACCACTGCTCATACAAACGTTGAAAAAGCTGAATCTTACAAAAAGCAGCTCAAACCCCTGCCCGGTCTGAAAGGAATCAACATAGAGAGCCTGCCTGACAAAGACATCTGGTGCAAAGAAAATTGAGAATGTGAGCATACCTGAAATGTATGAACCAAAGAACAAGGAGAAAACAAAGAAGAAGAGAAAGAGAAAGCCCAGGTATCCAAAAGGTTTCGATTCAGCAAACTCGGGTCCTCCTCCCGATCCAGAAAGATGGCTACCAAAGCGAGAAAGATGTAGCTACAGGCCAAAGAGAAAGGATAAAAGAGCTGCTCAAATCCGGGGTTCTCAGGGAGCAGTTGTTAAAGAGTCGGCTGATAGTGGCAATACCTCAAAATTGAACCAAGCAACAAGCTCCAAGGAAATACTCAGAACACATGCACAACACAATCCAAGGGATCATCGAAATCCAGGAAGAAATCCCGGCGCTTGGAGAAATAGGTGAGGCTGTGCCATGGTATCTTTTTGTTGTTTTTCCTCCTTTGATTATGTATGAGGCGCTGTTTCTATTATTATGGATCCTTAAACATGACTGCCCCATTGATTACCTCAGGAAGCTATAGCAAAAGCCAATCCAGTGGTGAAGGTGGCGGAGAAGCTTAAAAAAATCCAGAGAAAGGCGACATTTCGAGTAAGTTTGCCTGCTGCTGCTTATTTCACATATCTTGTAATGCCTTGGCAGCTAGAAAACTATTACCTCAAGAAATATTTAGTGATTCTATTTGCCTTGATGCAGTTTGTAGTGTAGAAATTGAGAGATGTTTGTTAGTTGAAAGTGCAATGTAGTGTAGAAATTCAAGAGTTAATTCAGTGAGATGAAAATTGAAATAGTTTGGTGTCAAATTGGAACTTCCATTCCATGTTTATTAGAACTGCAGAATTGAAGTTGGAGCAAGTTTGAATTTGGCACTGTAGGAATTGCTTGTTTTTGTGTGATTTAGATTGTCTTGAAAATACAATGAGTTTGAATATTACATATTGAATAAAAGATGATTTTGTTTTGTAATAACTTTGGTTTAAATTTTCTTGGGGTTCATTAAAAATACACACTATTATAAATATCATTATAGGGAAAATAATTTGCAGTTAATGAATGGTTGATGTAGTGGAAATGACAAACTGAAACATGCATTTTTCCAGTTTCTGTGCTGTACATAAATGAATTAACACATGTTGTAATACCCTGTAAAATAATCGTCGGAAGTTTGCCGGAGTCGGACAAATTTCATTTTATGTATAATTTATTTTGGTCTTTTAGTGTAATAAATTAAAGAGTTGGATTTAAATTAAAAGTAAAAATTGAGTTTGGGCCAAAGTAGAATAAAATAATTAATAAAGGACTAAGTATGTTATGTTAAATAAAAGAATAAAAAATAAAAAAAAAGAAGAAGGAGCAGCAGCCAACACGCCCGCCAGCGCCAGCGCCAACCCCCGCTCTCCCTTGGAGTTCTTCTTCTCCAAAATTCTTCCTTTTGGTCTCTTATCTGAGGTAAGTGAGATTAATCTCAGATAGATTCATATGTTCTAATCCCTAGACCCCTTCTATTGATATCTTTTTCAATATTCTTGTCAAATGGGTTTGCCCCAAAAGTGTTAGGTTTTGCCAATTTCTTCTAAAAAGTTGATTATAATGTTTATGTGAAGATTATTATTGGATTTTTAGCGTAGAATTTATGGGATGGGTTTGAAACCCTAGTTTTGCCCTAACATAGTTATGATTTTTGGAAAAAGATTTACGATTATATTTAAATATTATGATTTTTGGAATTAGACCATGTCTATTGTGATTGAAATATTTTTCGAATGTTTATTTGGCGAAATAAAGTGAAATCATAACGAACTTGTTGGGTCTAATATCCTACTTTGCATGGTTAAATGTTGACAATTGGAATATTTTGAGTTTAAAACATTCTTTTTGAAATTTGCCTAAGAGCATGTTGAGTATTTGGTCAAATTGGTAATTGAAACTACCCGCCGAGTCCGATCAACTCGTCAATTGTTTGGATGATAAGGCATAGCCTTCCACCTCTGTGCCTTACAAACACGTGAAGGTATACCGGTATTTTAGGATAACTAGCTAACCTTGAACTAGATCCCGAATGGGCTAGGTCGAGGGATCGAGATGGCGGGTTCCCTTTTTGGGTGATTCCGAGGTGCCCGTCATTCACGATGGAAAGGTCTTTAGACCGTCATCCGTGACGGAGGGATGGATTGCGTACAATCCCCTCTTAGTATGTTATATTGGAGACTAGAGGGTTGTGGGCCGTATGGCGCCCCTCGCAAACTAATAATAAATTGATTTACGTGTACTTTGGATTTCGAACCCTTATGTACACATTGTGGAGTTTTCCTTGAGGGTTATGATCCTATGTTTGTTATGTGAAATTATGTGACGTGTCATACGAAGTAATAAGTTGGAAAACCGGGTCGAGCCGGCCCTGATTAAGGCCTACTGGAGTTTTCTTCGTGATGTGCTCATGGCTATTATTTGAGAATGAAAAGGAGGTATAAGGGAGGCGCTAAAAGACTCGTGTGTGTGAGTTCCCCTTATGTGATACGTGTCATTTTATTCGACTATCTTCTTCAAATGATTTTGTGGCATTATATCATATTAATATATCTTCGATTAATTGCGCTTACTCAACCGTGTGCTGACCCCCTTCTTACGATTCTTTTTGTAGGTGATCATGCTTCCGTTATGCCTAAGTGATACCTTCACGTCATATGATCCATCGGGGGAAATGAGAACTACCTTACCTTCTAAAATGTTTTGAAATTCATTGATTGTGTTTAAAGACTAATGCATTTTAAACTATTTCCAATTTATGTTTTTGATTTAAACTTTATTTACTTAATTGATAAGCCGGTGCGCTTTAATTCTAAGTTTCTCTTAGTTGTTGGTATTTATTATTTAAGCCTTAGCGCCACAACGTAGGACTCGTTGATTGATGAACGAGCCTTCCGGTTTGGCGTGACGGTGACGCTCCGGTTTGAGCCGGCCGGGGTGTTACACATGTTTACCTAGACATCTTGGTACAATTAAGCACACATTTATATTTAGTCGAAAATCACCACATATACTTATAAAAATTGCTAGAGGAACATATTCCAAATTTGCGTTATCATTGAACATCAGAATAGGGCTTCTCACCAAGTGACCTTCTATCAAGTTGGCTTCCTAATTGATTCCTTGCCCAAAATTTTCCATTGGACTTCAAAGTCGATTTGTGTTGCCCATTACCTTTTAGCCGATTATATCAGAAACAAACTATACAAAGAATGTGTCTGTTTGTGGGTTTTAGTTTTTGGGTTTGAATTTTTTAATAGGAGAAAGTTGAATTTGAATAGTTGTTTGATGTGATATAAATAGAGGTTGATGCGATGTTTTGAATGTAAAATTATGTATAGTATAAAAAAAGAAAAATAATTGTTTGATGTAATATTTGTTAAAGGAAAAAAAAAATCTGAATAGTAAAAACATGTGGTAAAATATAAAAAAAAAATAATCTAAATACATATATGAAATTGAAGATTGCAGCTATAGAATTATTTGATCCCATATAGTTGTTAAAGTTGAACATATGTAATAATAATATGCACCATACCAAATTGAATTGATTGTGCTCTAAGTATTTTTCTAACTTTGAATCAAAACATGGTTGATGTTGGTGTGATGTGCATATGATAGTTTAAATCCAATTATGTTGCTAGTATTTTTTAAAGAGTGTGTTTACTTTGAAACATATAATTATAATACATAAAATTGTTTTAATAGAGTATATAATTATAAGATTAATTAATATTATCACTACCAAAAAATCAACCATTTGTAGCTGATGTATTGTTCGTAACAATAGTTCAGTCACAAAAAGTATTTTTTGTTACAATTTTTGTCAGAACAAAAAAAAATTGGACTGGTCAATATTTTTTTTATTTGTTTCGATCGTTTATCCGTAACAACTACAATTGTAACAAGATTTGGTATCTATGTATTTGTTACGTATACCAAATTGTAATAAAAAGTCAATAGTAAAATAATAAATAATATTTTTTAAGAAATCTATATAAAATTCAACCAAAAAAATATAATTAAAAAATAATTTTTAATGGTTTCGATAGTTTATCCGCAACAACTACAATTATAATGACATGGGTTCCTGTATGTATTTGTCATGTATATAAAACCGTAAAAAAAAAAATCAATATTATAATTATAAATATTTAAAAAAAAAACAATCTATATAAAATTATTTTTAAAAAATAATAATTAAAAAGTTAATCAAAAATAGAAATCGTGTTAACACTTTCTTCATTTTCTCAACATATATTAACCACTTAAAAAATATATTTATAAAATATTTTAAAAATATATAATAATTTAAAAAGAAAAATGATAAAAAGCGTGTTAACACTTTCTCTTCTTTCCCAACATATATTAACACTTTCCAATTTCTGTACAATTCCATACATACACACGCTCTCATTTTCCTTTTCCCCCAAATCGCCTCCCGATCCACACACATATGAAGATCTTCTCTACACTTCACTCTGATCTACCGTCGCTGGTTTGACGCTCGTGTTCTCTGAGTTATGGCCAGCGTAAATCTTCCTCGCCGCATTATAGTTCTCACGAAATCGAACGGTGAGTTAAAACCTAGGGCATTCTATTTTGAAGCTATGAAAATTGATTTTTAGTTTCTTTAGTGTTCTAGGGTTTTGGATAATCTTCTTGTACAAATTATTTCATATTTTTACTGGGTAAATAACGAGTTTTTTTTTTTATAATTTGTCTTGGGTAAATACCCAGTATGGATGTGTTTTCTGAAATTCACTTTTTCATGGTTGAATAATACTCATTTCATCAACTTTCATTTGTAGGATTAAGTTATTGAACAACGAGGTGCTGCAGAGGTGGACTTATAACTGTTTGAAGATCGTATATTAGGTAATGTATTATGTGACTGGAGATTCTAATTTATTGTTCTTTTAAAGTTTTATCAACTCTGTTTTCATAAAATGAAGTTTACAAAACATTGCATCTGGGTGTTGTTTAAAATGATGTCTTTAGGCATGGCATATGTGTCATTACTCTCCGGTTTGTATAGGAATTACTAAAAACCTTAAGCTCGAGAGTCGATGATGGATAAGTCGTCTTTGAGTTTCTTCTGAAAGTGAAAGAAAAATAGAAGACGAGAAACAGTTTTGACACTTCCCCCTTTAACCAATTTTTTCTGCAAATTTTGTTTTACTTTCAGTCTTCCATTTACTTTTGTCCCGAGTCTGGTTGTTGTTACATTTATTGTTCTTTTTCTCTTTTCCACCTACTTCATTCAATCTCAATCTATGTGTACCAGTCTTCAATCACTTTGAAATAATGATTTTTTCTTTGGTTATGTGGATTATGTATATATATTGTTGTTGGTGATATATATATATACACACTATGTTGGTTAACAACACTAAGCCTTTATTACTCCATGGTTATTACAGTAGACTGTTTTGTTGCAAATCTTACATTTTCCTATTTCCAATTTCTAACAATGATGCTAACATTTTGGTAAGCAGATATTTTCTCTTTCTGTGGTTTGCTCTGCCCGGCTGGCCCTTTCTTGATTGGGGTTGTAGCAAATAATATTGTTATTAAGGTAATATTCTCATTATTGAGTTTCTACTTTTTATTCCCATAAGGCTTTCTTTTTCGCTTTTTTATTTCCCTGGGACAACCTTAATTATCCTGATATTGCATTTCCAGTATTCTTTTTGAATCTACTTGTTAAATGCTGGAAATATGTAAATGGAATGGAAAAAAAAGAAGTCAAACTACGGAGGTTTTCTTTTTCTTTTCCTTTTTGTGTGTTTAACGCTTTTTATTTGAAAATATAAAAATATTGTTGGGTGAGATGTTTTTGGACAAAATAAGTTAACACAAAAAAACTGTGATGTGATATTGACACAAAAGATTGAGAAATGGGCGAAAAAATCATAGATGCACAGTTGTGTTCCCTATTCTCACAGGAGAGCAACATTATTCTGCCATGACTGTGATAATTGTCTACATTATGCAGTACTTCTAAAACTGAGCATATTCAAGCTTTCATGTATTTTATATACATTTTTATGGCCGGAGATAGTATTGGGAGTTATAATCTCTTACTATCCAGTTTAGATCTTGCCAAAATATGCTATCTTTTATTTTAGATATGTTGGTGAAAATCAAACTTATGTTTTGAAATGTAATTTCTTCAAACTTTCAACGTTTTTCTCTTGATGTATAATACATTTCAGGGATTGTAGTATGGATTTTGGAATGAAGTGAATGCGATTTTACTTACACAACATTTGTTATATTGACACTTTAAGATTTTAAAGCTACGACAGTTGTATTAGTCGGTTATATTTGTTAGGTTGTTTATAGAGTATTGAATTCTTATCCGAGTTTTGAACAATCCCATCCATAAACTGAGAACCATCTTCTTATTATGTACTTTCTATTGCTAGTTTTGCATGATTTTGTATAACATATTCTCATCCATTTTCAAACCGAGTTTTTATTTTGAAAGTGATTATTGTGTTTTATGAATTCTGATTGTGTAGTTGTACACCATGAAATGGACATAAAATGGATCATGTGTAAGATTGTTATATCTAGCATCTGGTATATTGTTCTAGGGCATATCTATTTGGGTTTAACATAGTTGTATGGTCGAACGTTATTTGTAGGGCTTGATTGGTGGTTAATTTGTTTCTATTGGAGAGCTATGTTCGTTTCTTTTACTGAAGGATTGCCGATCTATGATCGTGGTGATTTATAAATATTAGTATATGTGTAAGGGGAGTTGGCCCCTATGGTCCATGTTGTGTTATTTATTTTCATAATGTTCAGGGGTCAGCCTATTTTATTAGTGCTTTTTGAGTTTATTTGTTACTATACTTGTATTTAAGATAGGGTCCTTAGATCAAAGCTAAAACGTAAGTTTTATTTTATTATATTCATCCATAACGTTTACAGAGGGAGACATTCCTCGTAACTAGCACTCGTTTAACCTATTTATATAGGTGATACCCTAGCCATTGTTAAGGTGTATGCTATAGCTGTAATGGTCCCGGAGACCGCACTTATCCTCCCAACTAATGCTGGAGCGAAAATTCTCGGTGATGTACTCGACGGAGATAATATCGAGTGGATTTACCAGGATGTACGCAATTTTTTATTTACTTTAATCTTTTGGAAATTAAATTACTTCAATTTCTGTATTAAATGCTTATATATTATTAAAAACACATTGCAGTTGGTTCGCCGCCCGTGATTGCAGCCTCCATGAGTCTGCACTCGACTAGCTGGGTCATTCATAGTAGTGTTTATGAGTTGCCCTTAAGATCGTACTTCTGTATGATATCAGATTTATCTATTTATGTTTACTTTTTGGTTTTTCGTATCGTTATTTAGTAGGTTGTTATGTTGGTGTACGAATTGGTGTTTTGTTGGGATGTTTTGTTAGCACCGTTGACGACTAATATTTTATTTTTGGCTGGACTATGAACATCATTGTATTGATGACCATGTGTAGTATTTTGATGGATTTGGAAATAATTATGATAAGATTAAGTTTTAAATTATTTGTCTCGCAGATTAATAATATAGACAAATGGAATTTATTTATGGCAACAAAACTACTATGCCATACAGGGACGTTTTTTGTAGCGTATTTTTAGTTACGGACAGTGGTCGGTACAAATGGTAATGTATGGTTGCCTGACTTTTGTCATGACTTTTTGTTGCGGAGTAACTTCGTAACAAACAACTTATTTGTTAGGGGGCAGTCCTTTTGTAATGTATTGTTGTTACGGACAAATCTTGTAACAAGAAATTTTCTGACAAGATTAGACATTTGTAACGCATTTTTTGATTTGGACATATGTCGTTACAAATATTTTTCTGACAATATTCAACTTTTGTTCCGCATTATTTGTGTCGGATATTTGTTGATTCAAAAACATGATTGATGTTTTTGTTACATACCAAAAAACGTAAAAAATGTAATTAACACGTGCTTATTTTGAGAGTTAACCACCAAATATTTGTTACGGATTTTGTTGCAGCACAAACTTTTTGTAGCGCGATTTTTCGTAGCGGTCATAATCCGTAACAAAGTTGACATAAAAAGCTTTTTTGCACGAAAAATGGGTTTTAGTTATGAATATTTGACCGTTATAAAATGACATTTTTTTGGTAATGCATGTTTATTTTACTTGATGAGATAATAACAACTTTTAGTATAAATATTATTTTAGATAAATTAATTCATCCATTTAAGTATGATTAATTATCTTTAATTAGGGTCTGTTTAGTATGTAAAATAGGATTATAATACATAGTATTATTTTAATGAATTATATAATCATACAATAAAATAATACGATATTTACTTTAGGGTCTGTTTGGTTCAAATGAGGGGAGAGTCTGTGTTTGCATTTTTTTTTTAAGAAGAGAGGGAAAGGAAAATAAAATGATTTTAATAAAATTTGATTAATTTATTCATAAAGTATGACACAAAATTTATTTGTCTAATATAATAAAACAAAAATTACATTACAAAGTATCATAATAGATATTTATTAAAACCAATACAGATAAACCATAATTTTTACTTATAAATAGTTACAAGATAACAAAAAACCATATAAATTAAGTATATAATAAACACAAGGCTTATCTTGTGGTGTCGAATTCAAATCTACTTATATAAGTTAAATTAATTATTAAACTAAATCAAATCATTTGAATTGAATTAATGAAAATACATACTTAATTATAAAATAAGTTCGATTAAAATTATTTAAAAGTGTTTAAAAAATATATATTTGAATTAAATTATTATGATTTTTTTTAGATAACGTAAGTATTTATTAAAATCAAAATACAGGAAAATAATAATTTTATATACAAATATAAAAACAAATTTATATAAACTAAATAAATTATAAAAATTAATCTAATAATTTATGTTAATTTTTTAAAATATATTTATTTGATAAACTCAATTATTAAAATTAAATACAATTATTTAAAAATAAATTAATTTAAAAATTTCTTTTTTCTAAAAAAAAATATATAATTTTATATATTATTTTTTGAAAATATTATAACTAAATTTATTGTAAATTTTAATTTAAAATATTTTAAAATATATAATGTCATTTAGATATTTGCAAAATAAACATTAATATTTATTCGATAATTAAAAATAAAAGAAATAAATATTAACATTTAAAAATATTAAAAAAAATTAATAACATGTTAAAAGGGTATAATAGGAATTTTATTTTTTTTAAAAAAAATGTTTTTGATAAAATCCCTCCTTTCAAAATTCCCCCAAATTGGAGAAAGAATAAAAATCTAAAGAAATTAACTACCCTCCCTCCCCTCTCTTTTCCTCTAAAGTAACATTAAACACACCAAACAGTTTTAAATAGAGGTGAGTAAAATATTTGAAATTTAAAAATTCGATTCGAATCAAAACAAAATTTAAAACTTGGTTCGGATTAAGTATTTTATAAATTTTGAATTTTCTGAACAATTTGGATCGGTATACGAAAAATCCTAATCAAGCTGAAATATAATATACTAATATATTTCATTATATGTATATATATTTAATATTATAATGAAATTATAAAAAGTAAAATAAAATATAGGATTTTAAAAAATAATAAAAAATTTAGTCTTTTTTCTTTTGGGATTATTTCAATTTTTTCATTAAGTTCACATTTCTTAATTCGAATTTTGGATTCCGATTATTTCAATCGGGTTTGAATTGATATTTTAAAACAAATTCCAACAAAAAATCAGAATGTCAGCCCTATGTTAAATACGCGTGTGATTGGAGTCAATCAGGTTTGGCCGTTGAAAGCGCTTTGGTCACACTTTGCTCTTGCAGCCTCTCTGGGGGCATTTCTTGTTGGTTAGTCAATTATTAATTTCACCAATAGTTGAAAATTAAATTTATTTAATTAATGGCGAACATAAATGAAATGGATAAAAGAATAATACTTATTTGATGAGGTTATTAATTAATCAAATGAGCTTCTGTTTAATTAACTAATGAAATTAAATAATTGAAATTGTGGGTGCATCCCCCATTGGATTGTAAATTCTTTATTTTATTTTTTAAACATTATTTTTTTATTGACTATCTTTTTCTACAATGAAAATTAATTTAGTCTCAGCAAATTGCAACAAGTGAAACTAATTAATGTTACAAGTTGATGCTATATAGTGACATCATCAGTTTGTTCTTAACATCCGATTAGGAGAGGTGACCTAAATTTAATTTTATTAATCATCTAAACCTATCAAACCCTAATTTAAGAACCCAATTTTTGTAAGGCAAGCAAATAAAAAGTGGACACAAAAGATACATAAAAATTCTAGATCAAATAAAATCACCACTATGAAAGGATAGGATTTGAATGATTTGTGTTTGGATTTTTTTATATATTTTATTAATTTCAATTTAAGTTCAATAATATTTTTATATGATATTTTATATAAAAAAAAAATTATATTTTTATTTAAAATTGTACAAACTAAATAATGAAAAAAATGATTTGAAACAAACCCAATAATTTCACTAAAATAAATAAAAGATGATTTATAGAGGTCAAGCCATATCTCTCCCTTTAGAATAATAAAGATTTATATATTTAATTGTGTTTTTGTTTCTTTTGCCTTTTCATATTTCTTGCATCATTTCCTTTTAATATATATTTATTATATTTAGAGTTTTTTTTTTTTTCTTATCAAAAATATTATATTCATATTTTTATCATAAAAAATAATCAAAACACCACTCATATGCCAAAACAATAAAACATTTTGGATTTATTCTTTTAGTTTTTTTTTATTAGTTTTTGATAATTTTAAAAATATTTTAGGAAGTCCTAATTTTGGTTGGGTGAAGTATTTATTTTTAAAAAAATATATTTTATTAGAAAATAATAGTAGTATATTTTTATTAGTAAGAAAGTATTGATAATTTAATTATTTTCTATTAAAAATAGTGTAAACATTAAAAGAAAAAACTTTTTCAAATTCAAATCAATACTATTCTTTCCATATAGTTTTCAATAAGCTAATACCCCCTCCGACCCATAACTATATATCAATTTGCTTTTTGTACGGAGTTTTAGAAATATTAGTATTATATTGAGGTGTGGTAGGAATAAAGTATAAATAACAAAAATAACCTTATTAGTATTATGTGATATAAAAGTAATGACATTTGTGTAATATATTATAAGATGTAAGGGTATTTGTAATGTTAGGTATACAGTACAGTTACTAAAAAAAAAATGAATACTTTGTTATGGGACATACTAAAATGGAAAAATAAATAGTTTGTTATGGGACGGAGGAAATATTATTTTCTCTCATAAAATATCACATCGAAATACTATTTGAATAAAAACATAAATAACACCTTATCTCAAATCAACTTCAAACCACGAACAAACAAACTTGTTCCAAAAAGTAAAACATGAACTGAGGGTGTATTTGTTTGTAGGTTTGAAAGTTGAGTTTAAATAGCAAAATTTTGAATTAGAATAATTATTTGATATAATATAAATAAATATTCATGTAATATTTTACATATAAAATTGATTCTTAGTATTTTATATTTTTAAAAGTAAAAATTAGTGAATAATAAAACTTAAAAACCAAAAAAGCAAACAAGATATTGGTTTGGATTTGATTTTAAACATTTGTTCGAAAAAATCTATAGAGTTAATTTATACTATTTTTATAAAATAAAGATAAAGTTTCAATTTGTTCACTTTGACTTTTTTTTTTTTTAATCAGTGTTACTCCTACAAAAATATATTAGTTTTCATATAAAATAACATATACATAATAAGTTATTCACTGAGAAAAAAGTGAAATTGAGCATAACTTATATGAGTTCGAAAACTCGGCATAACTTTGCCTTGGGAGAGGGGTGGGGGGGGGGGGGGGTTGATACAATATTATGAAGAATATGAGAGCGTTTCAAGCAATTTTTAAACCAAATGAAGAATTATGCGGAATTTTAAACCGCACGTGGATTATGGACAATTTTGTCCTGAGAAAAAAAAATCAAAATAGAAATATATATATATATAATATAGAATTATGAATTTTCATAGTTAATGTTAGAATACAAAACTCTATTTTCTATTTTGGCATGTAATACAAAAGTCATTCTCACTGTCAGGATGTTTGTGCAACATGAAGTAGAAATTTATGTGCAGTTCCTCCTTTTACAGGTTGTCTGAGAACTTCTTTTGTATAAGACAAAACACATCCTTGGTGGACTGACAAGTTTAATTCCAATGGTCAAATATTTGGCTGCATGTTAGAGGGGAAGAATCACAATTGCAGTAGTAGTATTGATGGTCTTGATTCTCTTCCCCAAAGTTGGATGAAAACCAACCTCCACTCAAAGTTAGTTTTTGTAGAAGATTGATATTATTTTGTAGTGAGTGAAAAGTCTGTGTTCCATCTCAATGTGACTCTTCCTTGTACTCCATGTTATGAAGTTGTTCTTGAGCATCCATGAAGCTCAAATTTTGATTAAAAGAAGGAAATTTTGGAGGTTCAACCAGAGAACAAAACCAGACGTAAGCGTTCTATCTCTCAACTATAAGTTTTTGGTATTTTGAAGTCCTTGTAAACCTGATTATAGGTTATATTAGACGTCTCATGAATTGAAATCCCTTATATGAAGATTTTTTTACCGAACTGAGATTGAAAAAATTGTATGTTATTTTTTACTTTCTGCATTGTCACAAACACACTGTAGTCATAACCACGTATCAACCTCGCGTTTAACAGTTGTGTTAACCATTTGTGGCTTCATATTTTTTGCTCGCATAAATTCGGATAAGTTGGCCTCTCAAGTGTGATCGGTTAACGTCTAGCATCAGAGCATTTTTCTTTTGATGTATGAGAAATATGCAAAAATTTCTACCCTTGAAGAGCTTGACAAGAAAAAAAATGTTAACATTGTAAGGATTAAATGGAATTCTTGTGACGTATGAGATGAACCATCTTGAAGAAGACACCCCTAAAAGTATTGCTCTATCTACTGAAGACATGCTAAAGTGATAAGTAAAAAGTGAGCCGACAATACTTCGGTAAGTCTCAGACTCGAAATCAAATTGATGTCAAAACAACAACACAACACCTGAGATCTTTTGATAAGAAAAATTCAAACTTCAAAAAGTAAAAACATCTTTTGACGAAGGTCAAAAGAAGAGATTCAATGTGCCATCAAGACCTGATGTAGCTAACCCACCTATATGTTTTGGTTGTGGTGGTGTTAAACATATTAAATTCGGATGTGCAACTGTAAAAGAATAATAAATTAAGAAATATCTTGTGATGATGGTGGTCAGATTGAGAGTGAAGATGAGGATATTCTAGCATTTATAGTGGACAAGTATGAATTGAGCAAGCCAAATGATAAAGTTTTCAATGTTGAAAATTCTAACGGTACTAAAAATTGGATGTTGATGAATTTATTGAAGCCTAAAAATATGTTGTGGTTGAGAAGAATAGATTCTTGGTTAAGAACAAGAAACTACTTTATACTGTGTACTGCCTGGAAGCTAAGTGTGAGAAGGTAAGTTGTTAAGAATAATAAATTAATTGAGGAGGATAAAAAATCGTTTGCAAAAATCAAGAGCTTGAAAGCTGAAATTGCGTTATAGAAGAAAGAAAATATGAGACTTAGAAAAGGAAATGAGAAATAGATGAATTCTTGTCAATTGAAAACCTTTTGGTGATCATAAAGGTGGTTATCATGATTCATCCAAAAGCAAGCCTACTACCTTCATTAAATGTGGTATCTTTACAAATGTGAAGATTCCTAAGAAGCCCCAAAAGCTAATGATGACATAAAATGGAACAAAATTCAGAAACCTAAGTCCTCCTTAGACTTTCAAAAATGCATTTCAGACGTAGAAAATGTTACAATGACAAAATGACTGCAAGCACTGTGGTTGCTATGGGCATTCAGTAGCTATATGTTTCAAGTTTGTAGGATATTATGGCATAAAAGAATTTCCATTAGCCATCAAATGAGCTCAAACATCGTATCAAGTTTAAAATGGAGTAGAGACTCAAAATGACTCAGTTGCAAATGATATGCAATGTCATTCTTTCTAGCAAAGAAACTACTAGCTCAAGCCGGTGGTATTTTGACAGTGAGTGTTCACATCACATGAATAATCAAAAGCATCTATTGAAAGACAATGTTACTGATTGTTATGGAAAATTAACTTCTGTGATGGAGCTAAAGGTAAGATGATTGGTTATGGAACTCTCGAAGCCAAAGGTATTCGAAAATTGTCCAAAGTATATTTTGAAGGGTTATGCATAACGTGATCAATATTAGCTAACTCGTTGATGACGATTTGAGAGTTAAATTCACAAAAGATGCATGTGAGGTCTACAACTCAAGAAAACAACAAGTTATGATTGGTACATGCTCGAGGAACAATTGTTATCTCTTGAGGAACTCAAATATGAGCTTGGATATCAAAGGATGGAAAAAATACTCTTATAGCACACGAGATTTGGACATGTCAACCATCATAATCTGATGAAACCTAGCAAAATTAGCGCTATTAGAGGTCTACCTAAGTTCATGAAGCTTGCTGGCTCAACATATGGAGACTATGCTCGTGGAAAACAAAGGAGAGCTTCACACCTACAGTTAGAACACCAAGGTACTAACACTTGTTTGGAATTGATGCATATAGATTTGCTGGGTCCGATAAATACCCCAAGTATTCTAGGTAAACAATATATTCTTGTGTGTATTGACGAGATTTCTAGATACATGTTGGTTGCTTTTCTTATCGAGAAGGGTGATGCATTTGAAACATTCGAGAAGTTATGCAAGAGATGAATGAATGAAAACAATAATAAGGTGAATCGGTTTAGAATGGATCATAGAAAAGAATTTGAGAATGTGAAGTTTGATGAGTTCAGCAATGAACTTGGAATTATTCATGATTATTCAACTCTAAAAAATCTTCAAAAAAATGGAGTTGTTGAAAGAAAAACCGAATATTGTAAGAAATGGAAAGAAGCATAATACAAGCCAAATAAATTACCAAATTTTTGTGGGCTGAAGTTGTCAACACAACCTGCTATGTTATCTACATAGTGTATTTAAGGCCACACACATAATTCACTCCTTAAGAATTTTGGAAAGAAAATAAGCCGAATATTTTCTATTTCCGCACTTTTGGTTGTCAATGCTACATCTTGAAGGATACAAATCAACTTCATAAATTTGATTGAAGATCAAATGTTGAAATTTTTCTTGGATACTCACGGAATAAAATGCTGAAATAAGGCATGTTGGATGATAAATTCCCTAAAATCATCCGATTGATGCCGTAATTGGTGATCCTCTAGGAAGCCAAAAGATGAGAGGAAAGTAAATCAATTCTAAAGATCTTTTTGGTATCAATTGTCTTGTGTCAACTTATGAGCCAAAAATAGTGGAAAAAAATTTGAAAGATGTGTATTGGATTAGTGCCATGCAAGAGGAACTCAATCGAGAAAACTAGAGTTTCGATGCTGGTAGAAAGACTGGATGACACCGAAGTGATCGGTACTATATAAATCTTAAAAATTAAGTCTAATGAGAAAGGAAAAATCACAAGAAACAAAGCGAGGTTGGTTACACAAGGATGCACTTAAATTGAAATAGTTGATTGCGATGAAACCTTTGCGCCTGTGATGAGGATTGAAGCGATAAGATTACTCTATCCTTATCTTGTTCTCTTGGATTTACCTTGTATAAGATGAATGTCAAAATAGCATTTCTAAATAGTTGGATAAGAGAAGAAATATGTGTTGAGTAGCCTAAAGGTTTTCATGATCCATTCCATCTGAATCATATTTACCGATTGAGGAAAACGCTATATGGACTAAAGCAAGTCCCAAGAGCTTGGTATGAGAGGTTGTTTAATTTTATGATTGAAAAAGAATACACCAGAGGCTTAATATAAAAAGTTTTGCATCAAACATCAAGGTAAAGATTAAATAATTGCGCAATTTTATGTTGCTGACATCATTTTTGGCTTTATGGAGGATTTCTTGAGAAATGGATTTGTGAAGTTCTTGCACTCTGAATTTGAGATGAGTATGATTGGTGAGTTGAATTTCCTTCTTAGCTTACAAATCAAATAATTTTTGGATGACATTTTCTTAAGCCGATCAAATTATATTAGAAATGTGGTGCATAAATTTAGGATACAAACTACTAAAGTGATTAGAACTCCATTGGGACAACAAGACAAACTGTCCAAAGATATTGAATAGAAGGATGTTGATCAAAGTTTTCATAGAAGTATAATTGGCAGTTTGTTATATCTCTTGGAAAGCAGACCTGATATCTCATTCAACATAAGTGTGTGCTAGGTTCCAATTTACACCCAAAAATTCATATATGAAGGCAGCTAAACGGATTATGAGATATATCCATGGGACTTCTGAGCTTGGTCTATGGTATTCCAAGAGATCATCTCTTGATTTAATTGGATTTATAGACTTGGATTGGGCTGGTTGTTGTGACTATAGGAAATGTTCGACTGGAGGCAATTTCTATGTTGGTGACAACTTGGTGAGTTGGAATTCAGAAAAGAAAAATTATATTGCTTTATTGACTATTGAATGAGAGTCTATTGCTGTTGGAAGTTACTGTACACAACTTCTTTGGATCAAACAGATGTTTCAAGACTATGGGATCAACAAGAGTTTATTTGTGTTATGGTGTGATAACACTAATTCTATAAACATAACAAAGAAACCGATTCAATATATGGACCAATCATATCGATATCCAATATCACTTCATTAGAGATCTTGTTGAAGTTGGAATATGCATTCTGGAACATGTTGGAACAAATGATCAAAAGTCTGATATTCTCACCAAAGCCTTGGATTCAGATCCGTATAAAAGTTTGATAAGAAATTTGGGTATGTGCCCATACCTAAACTTAGGTATGTGTGTGCAGTTGTTCTCCTATGATGTTGATTTTATTTAATGCAATTTTCTTGATTATGGGAGAATAAAGAAGATGATATTGTGTGATGATGGTGACATTTGTGTAAAAAAATTTTAATAGTTACAATCTAGAGTTTGTTGATCAGGCATTATAATATTAAGATGACACTGTATTCGGTGGAGAGTCAAATGGAATCACCCATACTCCAAATGAAGAAATCGGTAGCATATCATCCATTTTTTCTTAATTCAATTTAAAGTTCCTTCATAATGATTTTTGTGAGGGAGATCCTCTGGATTTTGCCACTCAGTTTCAATGATGTCGAACTTTTTTGCAAAAGGTTATGCAGGAGCAATCCGTCATGTCCTCGCTCTTATTACTTAGAAGCGAAAAATTTCTTAAGCCTTGAATTTTTTGCTCAACACCCCTATTGATCCTTCATCTAACCATGACACCGATAATTAAGTTGAAAATTCTGGCAACCCCTAGCTTGGCCTTTTTGATTTATGCTGCAAGTGAGGGGGATAAGACAAGCAGTTTATATGGTTGATTTGATTATGTCATGTCTTCAGTTTGATAAAAAAATTTATGTGAAGCCGCATGTGGCTTGTTTTTGTTATGGCCTGTAATATCTTAACTGATGAAGTATTATGACTGAACTTGGATTTTTGAATGGTTATTGTACATAAAAGGGGGAGAATGTTAAAATACCAAACGTCATTTCCTATTTTAGCTTAAAATACAAAAGTCAATTTTCGCTATCAAGACCTGCGTGCGATGTCAAAGTTAAAATTTTTGTGCATTTCCTCTTTTCAAGGTTGTCTGGGAAGCATTTTTTCATAGGACACAACACATCCTTAGTGGACTGACAAGCTCGATTCTGATGGTCAAATATTTTTCTGCATATTTGAGAAGATATTGGGAAGAATAAGAGCTGCAACATCAACATTGAAGGCCTCGATTCTCTTCCCCAAACTTGGTTGAAAATCAACCTACAGTCAAAGTAGGTTTGTGTGGAGGATTTATACTATTTTGTAGTGAGAGAAAGATGTGCGTTCTCTCTTAACGCGAGAAAGATGTGCGTTCTCTCTTAATGCGAGAAAGATGTGTGTTCTCTCTTCCCCGAACTTGGTTGAAAATAAACCTACATGTTATGAAATTTTTCTTGAGCATCCATGAAGCTCAGAACTTGATTTGAAGAAGGAGATTTTGGATGTTCAACCAGAGAAGAAAACCAGCTGGAAACATTTTATCTTTTAACCAGATTGTTGATCTGCTGGTTTTATGTCTGTAGAATGACAACTAAATTCTTTTACATTGAGGTGTAAAGAAAGCCATTAGGGAGGTTAGTTGAGCTATAAGTTTTTGGTATTCGAATTCCTTGTAAACTTGGTTATAAGTTGTAGTGGACGTCTCCTGGATTGAAATTTCCTAAATATAGATTTTTATAACGATCTGGATTAACAAATATTGTGTGTTGTGTTTTACTTTCTACATCATCACAAACACACCATAGTCATAACCATACAACAACTACACATTTAACAGTTATGCTAAGCATTTGTGTTTCACATTCTCCGCTTGCATAAACTCGGAGCAGTTGGCCTCTCAAATTTGATCGGCTTACCCCACAGTTAAAAAAGAAAAACTCAAATGGTATAGAGTAATCTTTCTTTTCTCTTTATTTTTCAATATTCAATCCTTTTTTTTAAATTTGATACTCGCTTGACGACTTCTAAATATCGCAAGATCAATGTCTTCATCAATAATGTGGTATTTGCTCTACTATCTTGAGGATTCTAAGTTATATCTACAATTTTAAATACTTTTATATTTATTTCTTCATATAAGAACATAATAGAAAATATCTCTAAATACAGTTCTTCAAAGTATTTTCATAATTTTATCACTTACAAAATATTTTTCCACACTGAGATCTAAAGTGCTCACGTTTGATCTAGTATAGGCGCTTTGCACTTTAAAATATGTAGTTACGTGTCATATATATATATATACATTTGAAAAAAAAAAATTATTTACTAACTTCCAATTTCCCAACTTAACAACTTTAACCGTGTTAGATTTTGGAGAATTTTAAAGATTTATGAATAATAAATTTAGGGGTATATTTATAGGCATAGTAAAAATAACTACATTATGTATACATATATATATATATAAAGTATCTCAACATACTTCTTCAAATTCAAGTGGAAACCATAGAATCCAACTTGACTTGGTCATAGACATATAACATCCATCAGAACTATTATAAATCCTAAGACTAAACAGATTACTAACGGTGACCAAGGACTATTAATATGAAAATACTATTGAAGGTAATCATCTTATAAGTTATATATAACCGACTGATCGTCTCTAATAAGAATAATATTATCAATATAGAGGAGAAAAATAATGAATGGAATAACTTTAATAGATAAACAAAGAAGATTTATGTAGATTGAAAGTGAAACCAAATTGAAGAAGGCCAGAGCTAACTTTACAAACCAAACACATGACTTCTGTTCCAGAACATAGAGGATGTGCCGTAACTTGAAGAGCATAGAAAAAAGATGGAGATTTTGAGTAAAAAAATCACCATGAAGGAAGACATTATTAATAAATAACTGTAATAGGGGCCAGTTACAACTGGCTACAATAGTAGTTAAGCAGCGAAGAGAGGTAAAGTATGAAACAAAAACAATGATCTTCTTATAATTGATGTCATATTTCTATGAGTAGCCTTTTGATACTAATTGAGCTTTGCAATGCTCAATAGATCTATTATAGTTAGTTTTGACTTTGAATACTCATTTGTATCCAATAGGTATTTTATAAGTATTCTTACATCTTCTGTAAAGCTTGCAACTTTTTAAACATAATTTTCACTTATATAGATAGCATTTTGTTTTCATGAAAAGACCTAGACCTATGTACATAAATGATGGAAAACATGATAGTTATGAAGATAAGCATAAAAATAACTTACTAGATGCGATCGATGAGATAAAATAGATTCAAGAGCTGCAATTGTGTTGGCACCATGAGACCAGGTCACAGAAGGATCAAACGCCTCAACTGAAATAGGATCTAGAGACTGAGATGCAGTCAAAGAGTTATCAAGAACATCATTAGAAAAAATGGAAAATAGAAAAAAATAGGAAATAGGTAAAGTTGATACAGACAAAACATAGAATTTGGACATAGAGAAAAATGACACTCTCCTAAAATATAATATGGCGTGAATTAGACAATAATTAAGAATCAGATGCCAAATCTTATAAAACTTATATTTTATCCCAAAACCTAACAGAAAACACAAATGAGTACGAGGTTCCAGTTTGGAACACTCATACTGGGGGAGAAAGACAGAGTTGACACAAATGGGCATAATATAGTATAATCAGGCAACTGACCGAATAGATGTTCAAAAGGGTAACTGATTCAAGGGAAGATGAAAAAAGACTGGTGTAAATATAAGTAAATGAAACTTTCTCTAAAAATTTATCAAGACAAAAAGGAAAAATGAAAAGACATACAAATAATATCTGTAATATGACAATATTGATGCTCAATCCGACAATTTTTTTAGGATGTAAATGGATAGAAAAATTGAATCTGATTAACTTATTGTTCATCTAATTTTTTATACGTTTATAACGTGTATTAATTATAATTTTACATAGTTTCTTCTGATTTTTGGTCAAATTTGATTTATGTGTTAAGAATAGAAGAAATTGAAGATTATTGCAAAAATAAATAAATAAATAAATAACATTAGATTATTACTTTCATTTAGGCATGCCCATGCCTGAAGAAAGTTTGGATAAGCCAAGATTTCAAAGGACAAAATTGGAATTTTGCACCAAAGAGAAAATTGTGAAATAAAAAAATATATATATTAAAAGCAAATGGGGAGGGAAGGCTGCACGGCGGTTTACTCATCAAGAAGAAGGAAGAAAAATAAAAGATTCAACTTGGAGAAAAAGTAAGAAATGCGCGGACGACCGAAGCGATCAAGAAACGGATGCAGTCAAGTGGAACCTTATTGTTTTTCGATTACTAGTTATGTTTAGTAGCTATATTTTTTTTTTCTAGTTTAAGGTTGAATTTGAAATTTTGGATTATGGATTTGTGATATAGTTTTGTGTTTTAAATGAATGTTTCGATTGATTGGTATTTGTGCAATTTGGCATATTGTGTCTACCGTCATTAGATGTAATTTATTATTGTGGCAAGGTACTATGTATGTCCATTGATTGTGTGCTAATTGAATAATTGCATCCATAATTGTGTATTTATTAGATAAAGTAGTAAATAAGTTAACACGCTTAGCCCAAGAATCGCATGATCGAATAAGAAATCTGTAGTAATTGATTATTTATTTGAATTGGGTTTTTCTCACGCTATTTTCAATTAGATAATTTTTACTATGTTTGTACCTAGTTTGACTCTTTCGACTAAAGAGTGATCAATTGGTCATTCCGTTAACACCGATAAAGTTAGAAAACATTGGGTGTTTAATCGTATCAAACACTTATAACCAATTTATCAATTGTTTGAGTATATTATATAATTCGATGATCAAATTTATTATCTAACTTTTCATCCAATCCTTAGACTATAGATCTCTACTTCTTGATAAATCTATTTTATTTCTTTCCTTGATACCTTGATTTTATTTGGTTTACTTGAATTTCTCTAAGATAGTTATTTTAATTCTTGATTGAAAATCCTTTTTTTAATAATTAAATAATAAACCAAAAAGAAAAGGCATAGTCTTTGTGGATTCGATCATGTTACCATTATTCTGCAATTGGTTAAGAAGAACATGTAAATATTTGATTGACAGTTTACATGTATCAATTTTTGGCGCCGTTGCTGGGGACTGGTTTGATCATTGTTACTTTTTCTGATATATTTATTATTATTTATTATACTATTCCCATTATGTTTGATTTTGGTTTATGCATCGATCTTCTCAGACAGTCAATTTGATTTACGATTCAGAGATCGAAAAACTAGCAAGGAAGTTGAGGAAATAAGCTAGAAAGAAATTGGAATTCAACAGTAGCTTTAACATACAATCATGTAGTTCCTACACTTCTAACAAGGATAGTCGATTTGATTTACGATTCAGAGATCGAAAAACTAGCAAGAAAGTTGAGGAAATAAGCTAGAAAGAAACTGGAATTCGACAAGAGTTCCAACACATAGTCAAATAGTTTCTACACTTCTAACGAGAGCTATGATACTATCATGGCTAAAGAAGACCATCAGACACTTAGGGAGCTGGCTGCTCCGAATTTAACTCGATAGCTCCTCTGTATCAGCTTCCATGACACTATTAAATTTGAACTGAAATATGGATTAATTCACTTACTGTCGTCTTTTCATGGCCTTTCAGGTTAGGAGCACCATAAACATCTACGTGAATTTGATGTTGTCTGCTCAAGTATGACACCAACAGGAATCACTGAGGAGCGAATCAAATTGCGAACATCCCCAGTTTTTTTAAAGGATGCAACACAAAACTGGTTGTACTACCTTCCTCCAGGAAGCATAATTTCATAGGTTGAGATGAAAAGAAATTTTTTGGAAAAGTACTTCCCGGTGTCTCGAGCTGCAACATTAAGAAAAGAAATTTGTGTAATTAAGCAACAACCAGGCGAGACACTACACGAGTACTGGGAGTGATTCAACCGCCTATACGCAAAGTGTCCTCAACATCAGATATCTAAGCAGTTTTTTATCCAATATTTTTATAAAGGCCTCAATTGGACATATCAATTCTGCAAGTTAAGGTGGGTTGGCTGACAAAACTCCTAGAGACACTAGGGATTTGATTTCTCGAATGGCAGCGAATACAAAACAGTTTGGTACCCGAGATAGTAGAGTAGTCGATAGCTCTAACTCCGATCCCATTTTGTAGTAGCTATCTAAGATAACCACAATTGTGTGCCAATTGGTGGTTGGTAGACTCAACAAGTAAGGGCATATGACATCTACACGAGTACAGAACACCCTACTGATGCATGTCCTAAACTCCAAGAAGGTAGCTCTGCAGAATTGAATGAGTCGGATTTATGCAAGCACCCTACAAACAATACAATTCATTCTCCAATATATGTAATTCTGGGTGGAAGGATCATCCCAATTTACGGTATGAGAATCAACCACAAGGTTTTCAAGCACATGCACTAGTGCAACAGATGTATCGCCAACCACCACCACCACCACAACCTGCTGCACCTTCAGGTATGTCTTTATAGGATATGGTTACCATGGCTGCTAACACTTTGCAATTTTAACAAGATACGAAAACTAATATACAAAATTTGGATGCAGAAGTGGAACAACTAGCTACCGAATTACGCCATCTGAATGAGCGAATACAAGGAAAATAGCCATCTCAAATTGAAAAAATCCAAAAAATGTAAGCGCGATACTCTTTGAATCGGTAAGGTAGTGAGAGGTCCACAACTAGTGATTACAAAGGATTAGGATGAAGAAGTCATTGAAAAGGAGATTGAAGAAGAAGATATAGAAACTAACAAGGTACATTCTAAACCCCTTTTCAGTACAAAGTCTAATGAAGCTTCATTTCCTTCCAAGTTGGCGAAGCCAAAGAAGACAAATAAGGATAAAGAAACAATAGAGGTTTTCAGAAAAGTGAAGCTCAACATACCACTGTTGGATGTGGTTTGAAAAATCCCAAAATATGCAAAATTTTTGAAGGACTTATGCACTAAGAAGAGAAAGACGAGGGGAGACGAGTGTATCATTGCCAATGAGAATGTTTCAGCGGTCTTGCAAAGAAAAATTCCACCGAAGTGTGGTGATCCAGGTATATTTTTCAATTCTTGCAAGATAGGAAATTTAGAAATTAAAAAAAGGTGTTAGATTTAGGTGCTGCGATAAATGTGATGCCTAAATCAATATATAACTCCTTGAATCTAGCACCTTTAAAGAAAATAGGATAGTAATTCGGTTGGATAATAGGACTAATGCATACCCTAAAGGACTTATAGAAGATATTTTGGTTCAAGTCAATGATTTGATTTTTCCTGTCGACTTCTATATGTTAGATATGAAAGATGAGAATTCAACTAATCTTTCACCTTTTCTCTTAGGGAGGCTTTTTATGTGTACAATTGGTGTTAAAACGATGTCAAACAAGACACACTAACCATGGAATTTGATGACAATAAAATTCATTTCAACATATTTGATAATGTCCATGCTGATTTTAACTTAGTGTACGCCATTAGCGTTATTGAACCTTTGATCCATGATTTTTTTTTAGCTAAATGGCACAAAAGTTCTTGATGTGAAATCAATTTCCCCAAATACACTAGAGCGCACCTATTTGCAAGATGGTAAGAGTCTTTTGAAAGTATTCTCTGTCATCAATCATCGACTCAAATTTAATGGAAAAAAGCCCAATTGGATATGGAAATGATCATTGGTAACGACACTGCCAAATGACTAGCAAGATAATAATGTCTAACTTAAGACATTAAAGAAAGGTGCTTCAAATCTCTTTTATGCTTTGTTAATTTTATTTTTATTTTGTGTTTGTTTTAGTGTCTAATAATTTATTTTTTATTTCAGAAAGTGGCGTAGATTTGAGCATACCCAAAGTGGTTTTGGGTATGATTAATCAGAAAATTCTGGAATTTAGCCTTAATTTGAACATGCACATGCTAAATTCCAGAAGTTAGTATTAAATTAGGCATGCCCATGCTTGTTTTTATGCTTAAAATGGGGTAGATTAAAATTTAACTTGTGGGGGGTGAAAAATTAATTATGTGTTTTAAATCTAATTTATCAAAAATAATTCCCCCAAATT
This sequence comes from Andrographis paniculata, assembly GCF_009805555.1. Lineage (NCBI taxonomy): Eukaryota > Viridiplantae > Streptophyta > Magnoliopsida > Lamiales > Acanthaceae > Andrographis > Andrographis paniculata. The sequence goes on from NW_026137591.1 coordinate 3,342,781, forward strand.
TCTAGACGCCGCCCAGCTCTCCATCGCGATTTCTCTATGCCCAACAGCCGTTGAGCCCATCCAGCCACCGCATGTCCCTCTCTCTCTCCACCAAACCAACGTGCGGCTTACCTCTCTATCGGACCCGAGCCGCTCCAGCCACCATCGTACCTCGCATAGTCTGCCTCTAGTGCTGCTGCCTCCTTGCGCAGCCACAACCGTTAAGTGCCACCCTCCAGCCAGCTATCGCTGCCCCCTCCATAAACCGGAGCCCACGATCCCTCTACTCTCATAAGATTCGACCGCCCACGAATTCTAACCACCTTTCATGCCCTTCTTTTCATTTTTCATTCATTAATCCTTCTTTAGAATTAATTTATTGAATTTCATTCTACATGATGATGAAGAAGAAGGAACAATTCAGGCTCCGACTTCAAAGAAACATCTATACACTACCGCTCATCGAATTCTAGTAATGATTGCACTTCCAAAAGATGATATTTCCTATCGTGCTCGAAAAGGTAAAACTATTTTATTGGTGCCGGATAATCATTGTGGAGGTAATCTTGATTTTACTAATTTTTGTGATACAGATAGATACTCACGTGCTTCTACTTCTTATCGTAAGATAATTCCTTGCAAGAAACTTTATAGTCCTACTTTTCTTAGTTTGGATATTCTTGAGGATGTTAGGACTTATTCCGCTAATTTAGGAGGGAGTTCTTTGTTGTCATTAGATGTTTCTACTATCACTAAATTACATTGGAGTTCTATTTGATATTTGAATTTAAAATTCCTTCTAAGTTCACTATTCATACTCGTAATGTTATTCAATTTCGTTTGATAAGCCAAGAATTTCACAATTCTATTGCCGATTTCAATATTGCTTTGAGAATTATTGATAATTCTAGCAATGATAATAAAGAATTTGTTGAAAGCCTCACAAGTATATTCCACCTTTTGTGTATCATCCTTTTAAGGCTTGGGAGGTTTTAGCTGACGTATCTACAATTTATAATCCTAAGGAGTCAAACGCTTGTAAGCTTAACAGTCTTGCATTTAATACATTCATCACTTGTTAGCTTACAATTTTTCGGGTTGAAAAGACACATGTAATGTTGTGAGTAAAGTTGAGTTATTCTTTTTGTTGTGCATGTCGAATAAAATAAATGTCAACTTTTGATATTGGCTAGCTACTCAATTTGAGTATGTCTTAGGATCGCCTACTAGACATCTTTTCTTAGGCTCCTACATTATTTTATTGGCGTTGAATTTAAGCCTCATTGATTCCGTGTCTAATGAAAATATTAATTCTTTGTCTTTGCATGTTTCTTGTGAGATGGATCCGTTGGATAAAGCCGCTCTAAAAAGGATGCAAATTTTTTCGGCACTTGAACCTGTTACACATTCAGAAGCCTCGCATGATCGTGACATTTATGCCCGTCTTGAGATCCATGTCCTGCCAATCTCCCCATTAGAAGTGCGCACGCTCCCGCATTGTGATTTAGGGCAGTATATTTCCCCCTTCATCTTATTTGTTTTTTTTTCTCTCTCGTTGTTTAGATTGAGGACAATGTCTAATTTAGGAGTTGGGGGAAGTTTTGATGCCATTTGCATTTTTTCTTATCTGTAAATAGACTTTTACGCGTATTGTTGCTTGCGCGTGACTTTTTATTGTTTTGCCGATGAATTTAGGTTTAGATTGTGCTGAGTTTGACTAGTTTGAATACCCATGTGAGTTTTGAGCCTATATGAGCATTGAGTTTAAAAGTGTTGGTAATAATAAAAACACGCTGCAATATAATTCCCTAATTGTTAGAATATCGCAGGAGCGTTAATAACGAGAAATATAACGACACACTAATTTACGTAGAAAACCTCTCCAATGCGAAAAGAAACAACCACGAGGCTCTTAAGCCCACCAAAAAATTCCACTATCACAAAAATCAGAGTACAACCATCCAAAATCAAAATCTGAGGTATGGCCTAAATAACATAAAGTCACTGAAATCTCAATCTCTCAAAAACAATGAAAAACCGAACAAAATAGAGCCAAAAAACCTGTTCTGTTGCAAAGTTTTTATCTGAAAATCGGACCATTGAAAAATGATTTCCACCGTAAAAAATAAAGATATAGATTTCCCCTATCTTCAGTAAATATTTCAAGTCGATCGAACGACGTTTGCTATGTTGATTGATCTGATCTCCAAAATTGCGCAGGAAAAAGAAGAACAACGTGGGGCTACTCTGTTTTCAGTTCTGTCATGGGGCTTCTGCTAATTTTTTTTCTCCAAAGGGTAATTATGTCATAATTATCAGTCAAGCCTAATTTCCCATTAAATTTGGGCCTTTAATTCACATAGTTGGAGCCTAAACCCAACAAATCTCCCCCCTCCCGACTATGTGGAGGAACTTTGAGTGATTGTTAGATTGTGAAAAATGGGAAAAACTATTTTCTCAACAAAGTTTTTTACTCCCTCCGTCCCAATCCAAATGGGTCATTTTAGATTTTGTAGTAGATTAAAAAATAATGCTCCCTCTGTCCCATAACAATTGACACTATTTCCTTTTTTGTTTGTCTCATCATAACTTACACATTTCATTTTTAGTAAAGTTTATCAAATCTAAATATACTTAACAAAAACAATTTAAAATAATTAATCACACAATAATTAATTAAATAAATAAAACAATAAAATAAAACAAACAAATTCACCTATTTCATTCCAATTCCAGTCGTCTTGTTTCTCCTCAACCTTGAATTATGCAATAGATTCTTTCTCTGTAACGCCTGTTTCCTATGGTTGTTGGGTAGTCGCTGCCGCCGCTGAGGATGCGAAGAGAGAAGTCATCGGCTACGATTATGATGCCATCAGATCGTATTTTCCTTCGGTGCTACCTACGCCTGAATCTTGTGAGTTTGTACCTAAAACTTATTTTTTTGACAAATCAGTGGGAAGCGCTGCTCGGTGACGACCAGGTGACCCTTTGCGGCTATGTGACTGATACACACCCTGATTTCGAAGGTTATAGTCGTGTTGGTGGATTTCATTTTTTTTTTTTTTTTTTGTCCAGATTCGCCACTAATTTTCAAACGGCATTTAACAATCATAGAGGAGTTCAACCTGCTCTATTTTTCCTCTATATTCACACTGTGAGTATGAATTTTATCTTTGATGCATTATTATTATATTTTGTATAAAAAAAATTATGTGTATATATCTGCTGCAATTTGATGATTCATTCATTGGATTTGGCATATGGAAAATCTAAAATCTAATTGTCACATTTGATGAATATAATAGTAGGCTATTATGCAGAATATTAAATTATACAGGATGTTAAAAAAAAAAAAAAGCTATGTTCTAATTAGGATGGTAGTAGCCCTTGTATAGTTTGGTGGTGGCTTTCGATAAAAATATAATGTCATTGATTTTTTATGTGATTGTGAGAAGCATTAATTAAAATTAAATATTTTTAGCAAATATTGCATTACAAAAGCAAAGTCTTAGTCACATGCATATCTATGTATCATGTGTGCACGGTATGAATTTAAAAATGTGAATAAACACATGGCTATTAATATAATATCTATGCATGCTTCTAAGTTTTTCACACAAAAATCATTGTTTTTTTTTTTTTTACTCAAACAAGAGTTAACATTGAGAAGGGAGAAATGATTGCATCTTGTGCCTCAATTCCCAGTCCGAAAAGCAAAAGCAAGACGTAATGTTCTTTCCTTCATCCATTAGGTATGTGAGACAATTAAGAACCAAATCCTCAGTCAAATTCAAGTGTCTAGGTAGAGCATCGTGTCGAATTAATGCATCCTTCTTCATGTGTCGAATTTTATATTTATTGTGTCATCTAATTTTCATTATTTCAATCATGCACCCTTGTAATCTCAAGAATACTTTATTTAGTCTTTCGAAAGTCAATTCTTCAAAAGATAACACCACTGCATTCACTAGCTCATCAATATGGGTGCAATCCTTCTCAATTTGAATACTTTGTATAGCCCGAAACCATCCAAGGTCATTGACATTCAAGTTTGGAGAGTTTGAAGATTGTTGCACTAAAATAATATCAAACCCATCACTTGTGGCAGTCTTTCTGAAATTAACATCATCATTTCTTATGTGTGGCCTTGCATTATCTTGTTGTATATAAATTATCTTCGTAATGTTGGCTGACCATTTCTTCTTTACGGCTGGGATAATCTGTCAAGGCATTAGAATATAAATAATTGACATATCCAACCTTTCAAAGTTAGTGATATTGAATATGTGGATCTTTCTCCTCTGGAGTCATATAAAATATATGAGAACCTTTAGTAATATAAAACCACTTCTTATCAATTGTATGGCATTATCCATACATTTAAAGTGAATAGCTTCTTTAATCGAAGTGTAAAAAAGTTGTTCAAGTGCAAATTGTAGCCTGAAAAACTTGTGCTATCAAATATGGGTAAAGAACACTTGTGTGGGCTCTTAAGGCTCCACTTGAAATTCATCTTCAAACAATGCTCTTAGAATACTTGATTGATGCAATCATATTTCGAACAAATCCGTTTTTCTTTTAAGGGAATACTAGCAATCAATTCATAATTTGGAAGTACATTCTTTAGCTTGAAAACTTTTTTTTTTTGCTGGTTAAGTGAACCACTTATCCATTATCCAATTATCTTTTTGCATCATTCCAATACCGATTGAAAGTACTCTTAAAACAAGAAAATAAAACTTTTGTGCAGGTTTGTCATTTTTAAGATTCCTCAGTAAAAATTGAACTATAACATGAGTTCATTATCAGTAAGATATTTTCTCTCTTTCATTGTAGGTCGGATGTCAAAGAAAAATTTGTGTTTGATTGATCACGGAGAAACTACAGTTTAAAAGAACGTAAAAGGTTGAAAAGAAATTTTTTGTTTTTACAAACTTTACATAGTTGAATGAATATGAGATAAATTAAAATAGTAATTTTACCTTTGCAAAGAAATTCCAGACTTGATTATACTTTCTTTGTTGCATACATGACTGTATTTTTGTTGTTTTACTTGTGAATAACAGTGAAAAAAATGACAAGATTTTGTGCTCTTTTATTGCATTTAGGGAGTAAATGGTCGCCTAGAGAATTTTTTTGAGGGAAAATATTAGGAGGGAAACCAAATAGATCGGGAGTACTATGGTTGTAATGTTTTTTTGGCTTGCTTCCCTGCTTATCCTTTTCTACTGTATATATTGTTGCTAGCTGTATTATGGTTTTTGAATGACTACTTATATAATACTGGTATGTTTCTGTATTACACTGGATTATGTATCATAATTTAAATTATTTTTGTATGTTACTTTTTGTTTTTTTTTTTTTTTTTTTGTTGTTGGGTATAGTGTGCTTGTTGCATGTTAATATTGTCTTTTTATATTGTTTTAAGTTGTTGTTACAATTATTTATTATCACTGAATATAAATATAATACAAAAAATAATTTATTCAGATTGTATTCATAACACAATATAATTGTTTTACTATTACCAAAAACTATTATTACTAAAACTATGAGATTAAATTTTTATTAGAAGATAAAATTTTCACTTATAGAATTGTTTATTACTACTAAAGATTTTAATCTATTAAATTTAAGTATAAACAAATTATTAATCATTATAAAATTTAAATAATATTTTAAATTACCAATAATATTATTCATATAAAAAAAATAAATGAATTAATATCATAAATTACTATTATTAATTTACTAAACTTAATCAGATTCTACTACCTTAAATACCGTGTACATCACAAAATATGTCAATTGTGGTGGGACAGAGGGAATATTATTTTATTGGTTAGTGAAATGTATAAAATGTTTTGACATTTTTATCATTTGATTTTATGTATAAATTGATTGTATGTATAATGATATGTTTGTAATTTAGGTAAAAATTAACGATATTTTGGTATTAATCTATAATTATTTTTATTAAAACATGAAAAAAATACTTTTGGATTGAACAAACAAAATGAGTACTTTGAACTTGGGACAAACGAAGTATTTTATTACAAATAAAAGGGAATAATATAAAAATGGCTTCCAACATTTTGAAAAACGTAATAGGGTGTATGCAATTTTTAAACCAAATAGGAGAGTAACGTGTAGCTTTCAAACCATGGATTGATCATGGTCAATTTTGCATAAATATATTCATATATTTTATTTACTTTTATTTAATTTTAATTTTTAATTTTTTTATTTTATTTGTTATTCTTATATATACTGTGTTACTGATATATACTGAACGTTGGTATATATTGGTATAATTTTGGTACGATAATAGTATTATACCACAATATACAAACTTCTATATCATTATTGTACCGATAATTTATGACAAAGTATAATATTGTATCAAAAATTATGATATACTGAAAATATGATATTTTTTACACAATATGGATGACATACCGTATTTTCATAATTTTCCACCCCTACGTTTGTATATTTTAAATATTTTTTATATTATAAATCTAAAAAAACATATTTTCTATAAAAAAAAAAAATTATAGTAACTTTTACATTTAAATTATTACATTCAAATATAATATTTTAAATATCTCCTATTCTTTTATTGTTTAGAATTTTTGAGATGATAATAATGAATCGAAATGATTATATGACTAAAATAAATATTAAATTTAATATTTCTAAAAAATAAAATGGAAATATAATTTTGCCCTAAAATTCTGTCTACTAAAAGAATAAATATATATATTTGAGTTGGATATGCAAAAATGACAAAATTATTACACATGGTTCAAATGGAGGGAATATTTTATATTGTTATTTTTAAAATTGATCTTTTTTAAATATTTAGTTATTGTTTATTTTTTCTAATATACTGGTAATTTTACGATATATCATTAACTTTAATATATTAATTTTTGATATAATATACGGTGCTGAAGATATAATTCAATATGTCAAAAAATCAATATGTAGTATCAATATGAAATTTTTTATATCATAATTCTTAGTATACCATATGATATCGATATGATTTTACAATAAAAAAATTCACTTCTTACACCACTAAACCACCCTTGCTAAAAAATCGGTATTTTTACATGATTAGCATGTTGATTAATTTCCTGACAAGACATAGTTTTCAAACAATATTGCTCCTAGTCCAATGATAGATGGAACATGCAACAATCTTTTTATTTATTTACTTTTGTAATAACAAAAATATTAAAGTTATAAAAAGTTTTTATAATAAAATATCAATTTTAAAAATGAATTATTTCAATTATTTTTTAGTTAGATTATTATTATTATTTTTTACTATAATTGCAGTTGGTTAAAATTGAATGTTTATTTGAATTTTTAATTATTTAAATAGTATTTTGATGTAATATTTTATGAGAAAAATAATATTTTTTTTATTGAAAATCGTACGTGAAGAATATTGGTATTTCAAATTCAAATCACAACTAAATAAACAATTTTTTTATAAAAATATATTACTCTATCCTTCATCCAATTTTGTATTCGTTCCTTTTGTAAGATAACTAGTATTTTTTATACTAAAATTTTAATTACAAACTACTATTTAAATAAAAATAAAAATCAAATCAAATTCTGAAAAAAGAAAAAATACTTACGTTTAGTATAGATATATGACATATTTTTATTTTGGATGATATGAATAGTTTTGAATAATACAAGAGCAAATTATATAATAAATTTTACAGAAGATATGCCATAGATTTAAATTAGACTTACAAATAGTACATATAAGGTGGTGGATTCGGTGTTGAAGTATTAATCGATGCCCTACTATGGTTCGTTCATACTTTATTTATTTATTTTATTTTTTCAAGTATTGAATATGTTAAAATTGAAACATCAGATATATTGTTTTGATCAAAAAGTTATTTTTTTTTTTTCCTTTGTTATATGTTGTTCGTCTATTGTATCTTGTTTTACTGAGATAGTTTGTAGGTTATTAAGTTATGTCAAAGTTAAACTAAAATGCACTTGAAAAATAATGATTGCAAATTTTTAAGTTTAATTAATATATAAATATAAAAATAACTGTAATTTGTACAAAAGTATTTATTTTCTTTATACTTACAAGAACAAGAACAAGAATATCACAATAATTTTATATATTCTCATTGATTAATAAAATATTATTATTATATGTAGTGTTAAATAATTTAATTATGTTGTTGATAATAATTTTTTGCTCTTTTTTTTCTTTTTTTTACGTCAATTTTTTATTATGTTCATATAAACTATTCACTCTTATAAACTATTGTTGGGATTGGGTCAACTTAACACTAGTATGATATTATTCGCTTTGAGCTGAGCTCGTACGGATTTATTTTTGGATTTCCTCCAAAAAGCTTCATACTAGTGGAGTTTATTTGGGACTCATAAGGTGTAGAATTTTCTTCACATTTTCAACGTGGGACTTGGGTTTGCACCCCAACTATCCTCCCCTCAAACCGAAGACTAACAAATGGGTCTTTCCTGCCCATCTTGCATTGCCTATCACAAAGGGACCCACTATCTGACCAACCACAATTGTCGGGACCTACCCAATGCCAAGAGACTTTCGACACAAGGCGGCTCCGCAGGTCACGAGGGCGAGTCTACCACCACAACCAATGCCCGATGCCCCCAGTCCACCCTACCAACGAACCAGGCTCAGATACAACTTGTTATAAAAATATATGAACAAATCGAAAGATTGTATTACGAAATCGAGTAAAAAATATTGAACTAGATTTGGTTTTGTAGGCTAAGCCCCAAACCAACTCGAAAACTCAAAAATCAACACAAGCACACCCAAACAGCGACGAACACAACAACACCGGCCCAAAACCCACTCAACAGACCAAAAATATCCCCTTACAGAATAGATACAAGGCAACCGGGAACAAAACCACACGCCTAACAAGTTGAACGAACCCCTTTCGGCTACGAACAAGACAAATAGGGGGAGAATCATGCCAAGGAACTCCACACAAACAGGAGGAAGGCATCGCCGTAGAACCACCGAAAAAAATCACCGGAAAAGAGGTCACGAGTGAGAGAGGGAGTGAAGAGGCTAGAGAGGGAAACAATTTTAGAGAGAGAAAGTGTAAGTATCGAATAATGACTCCCTCCCCTCCTCACTCATTATATATTTAGCGTTAGATAGGGTGGACGACTCAGATGCAAGACCTAGATCCAACGGTAGAGATAAGGCCTCATAAAAAAGACGCGGATCTTAGACCCGGGTCGGAGCAGCGTGTTTTCGGGTTGCGGGCGGTGCAGTGGATCAAAGGGGCTAGGTTGAGTTAAAGGGCGCGGGTCAAGGCGTGGGCTCGGGTTGCGGATCTAAAAGGTGGGCCAGGGCCATGGAGTATTGGGCTGTTAATTTACTGTGTTTGTATTAATAATTGGGGTGGATCCATTTGGACAAAAAATCCAATAAATCCTCCACCTAATTTTTCGTCCGAGTGGCTGGAGTACATCATTATCCATATATTTACCTGCAAAAAATAAAATACATAATGTTAGTCTAAAATCATTAACTTAGCCTACCAACTACTTTAAGTTGCACAAGACTAATCAAAAGTATCACAATGTATATTTTTCATACAAGATACAAATTTGTTTGCAGGTAAAACCTTAGTACCCATATCAGATGGATTATACTCAGAATGAATCTTTTTCAATTTCAATATTCCTTTAGATACAATATTACGTATGAAATGAAAATGCACGCTAATATGCTTAGTTCTGTCATGAAATACAGGGTTTTTGCATAACTTGATTCCCGACTGACTATCCGAAAGAAAAGTAACAACATGCTGCAAATAATCTAATTCATTTATTAATCCTTTTAACCATAATGCTTCTTCTAAAGCTTTGTGGATAGTGCTACAATGTGTTGCAATAGAGATTTCTAACTTATACAAGTTCCACACAAAATAAAAATATAAGAAGTTGTACTTTTCCTATTATCTCTATCATTTGCATAATTAGAATCCACAAAACCCTCCAATTTCACACTTTCAGTATGTTTACCAAACACAAGACCAACATTTATCGTACCAATTAAGTATCTAAACACCCAAATCAATGCATGTCAATGCTCTAAATCAGGGTTCGATATATATCTACTTAAACAACTAATAGCATAAGTTAAATCTGACCTAGTGCTAACCATTAAGTACATTATGGAACCTATAGCATTATAACATGACACATGTTTCATATATTCAAAATCAGATTCCGACTTAGAACATTGATCCCTACTTAACACAAAATTAGAAGCCATAGGAATAAAAACAGATTTAGCATCATTCATAGAAAACTTCTTAAGAATTTTTGAAATATAAGCAAACTAATTCAAAATCAGTTTCGAATTTTTTCTATCCCTATTGATACACATGCCTAAAATCACTTTAGCATCACCCAACAATTTTCATGTTAAAATTATCACATAAGAACTTAGTCACTTGATCAATTAGCTTTAAACATGGACTAATAATCAACATATCATCAACATAAATGAGAAGAAAAATTGGTTGGTTTTTAACAGTCTTAAAATACAAATAATAATCAAATTTGCTTTTAGTAAAATCAAGATTTTTCATACAATTATCAAATTTGATATTTTATTCTCTATGTGACTGTTTTAAACCATACAATGATTTATTTAACAAACAAACATGATTCATTTTTATTTTTTTTTTATCAACAAAACCTTCAAATTGTTTCATATAAATTTTCTCATTTAACTCACCATATAAAAAAGTTGTTTTAACATCTAATTGTTTTAGCTTCCACTCATAAAATGCAACTAGAGCTAACATGAATCTAACAGTGGTAAATTTGACAACATGGACAAAAATTTCATTATAATCTATTCATTCCTTTTGGGTAAAACCCTTAGCTACTAATCTAGTCTTAAATCTAATTCCATTATCTTCTTGTTTAACTTTATAAATCCATGTACAATCAACAAGAGAAAATTAGGAGGTTTAGGGACCAAACACCAAATTTTATTATCATATAATGAATCTATTTCCCCTTTTATTGCTTTCAACCATTGATTCTTATTCTCAGAATTCATGGTCTCCCTAAATGTTTTAGGTTCATTACCATTTAAATTTTCAAATTTACTAAAAGCCAAAGAGGACAAATCAAAATTATCAAACCTAGAAGACAACTTATGGACTCTTCTATCCCTATATCTAGTTAATTGGTCATTTTCTAACTCATTTTGATTACTACTATCAAAATCAGATTCATTTTGATTTTAAAAAATGCTATTATCATTTTTAGAAACACTTTCCTCTCTCACATAAGATTCTACATGAATTTCAGCATTATTTTTTTAATTTTCAGCGTCACCTATACTAACAACATTATACTCCACCTTGTTTGGAATATTATTAGAGTATATTTTCAATATTAATTTCAGATTTATCAAAAACAGATTTTTCAGTATTTAAACAGGGCATCTCATTTTCATTGAAAATAACATCTCTACTAATAATAGTTTTAAAACTATGCCTAGATCTTAACCATAATCTATAATTCTTAACTCTCTCCGGATAACCCAAGAAAATATATTTTTCAACTCTAGGGTCTAATTTGTCATTATTACCACGTATAAAAACTGAACACTTAAAAACCCGAATATTTGAAAAATCAATTTTCCTATCAGTCCACTTAAATTCAGGACAAGCACCATTCAAGGGAATTGAGGATGATCTATTGACTATATAAGCTGCTGTCATAACAGCTTTCCCCCAAAAATTTTTAGACAAACTGGATGAAGCCAAAAGGCTTCGAACTCCCTCCAATAGAGTCCAGTTCATCCTCTCAGCCACCCCGTTCTGCTGAGATGTGTAGGGGACAGTCCTATGTCTATTTATACCATTTTCTTGACAAAAATCATCAAACCATGAGTTACAAAATTATAAACTGTTATCAGTTCTTAGATATTTAATTTTTCTTTCCAGTTTGGTTTTTAACTTTAATTTTTCAATTTTTGAAAATCTCAAACACATCAGATTTATTTTTCATTAGAAATACTCATGTTTTCCTTGAAAAATCATCAATTACAGATAAAAAAAATATCTAGACCCACCATGTGTAGGTTCACTAGCTGGACCCCGCACATCAACATGCAAATAATCCAACACAGATTTAGATAATTCACGTTTTTCACTAGGGGATGAGAAAATTGGACCCTATGGTGTTTACCATACACACAATTATCACAAAAGGACACATGATTAAATATTACATTTCCAATGGATCCCTTTTTATGTAAAATTTCTAAGCCTTTATTGCTTAAAATGTTCTGATCTATTATGCCACAAATCAATATTCTCACTAACAGAATTTATTATGTTTACATGCATATTAATTGGTTCAGAACAAATAATATACAAACTATTACGTTTTACAATTTTAAACACAACTAAGGATCCGTTAGTAATTTTCATACAATCATTCCCCCATTTTCCCTCTAATTTTAAATCTGATAAGGCAACACAAGATAACAGATTATTTGATAAACCAGGAACATGTCTCACATTGTTTAATTCTAAAAAAAAAAAAGTATTAAATTTTAAATTTACAATACCAATTCCAAGCATATTAGAAACATTATTATCAACCAAGGAAACAATGCAATTTTCTAAAGTTTTCATTCACAAAAAATCAATTTTAAATGAGTCATATGGTAATTGCATACATAATCAATAAGTCATTCATTCATACATACATTGTTCACATTCAAACAGTCGGCAGTAACGGTAAACACATCACCACAATTTTGATCAAGTAATGTCATATTGGCTAACTCATTAACATGCTGTTGACTACCATTATTATTAGTGTTTGTAGTGTTATTATTCTTCTTTTTAGGACACTCACGTATAAAATGGTTAGGATCACCACAATTATATCATCTTTTACCCCTTTTATTCGGAGTTCTAGATCTATTGTTTTCTCTACTTTTAGATCTATGTTTATTACTATTATTTGTTATTATTATTATTATTATTATTATTATTATTATTATTATTATTATTATTATTTCTAGAATTACTTTTCTTATTTGATCTAAAAGGAGACCTACCTCAAGTATACATGTCCTCACCCTTATTAGACTTATGAATTTGTAAATCTAATTCTTTAGATTTTAACCCATTAATAACTACATCTAATTTCACATTATCACACTCATATTTAATAGCAGATTTAACATCCATGTATGAGTTAGGTATGACATTTAACAAAACTATAGCACTGTAATCATCAATTTTTTATCACCAGTAAATTTTATATCTTATATTAATTTTGAAAAATTATCCAGATTTTCATCTATTGATTTTGACAAATCAAATTTAAAACTAAAAAAAATTTCTAACAAATACAACCTACTAGGAAGTGAAGTTTGAGTATATAGTTCATCTAATTTTCTCCGTAATATCATAGCAGATTCTTGTTTACTTACTTTTCTAATTACATGATCTGTTAAGTTAAGTATTATATATAGAGTAAGCCATCAATTGCTCTAGAGGAACTTGAGCTACATGATCTGGTTCAATTACTCTGATTATTCTTTGAGTGACTAAAATACTTCTCATTTTTTGTTTCCAAATTGAAAAATTAATTTTTTCATCAAAAGACTGAATACTAAAACCAGAGTGACAAGCCATTTTGCTGTTTTAATAAAAACATATTTTAATTTCAAAAGAGTTTCTGTTTTTAATTTCAGAAAATTATTTAGTTTAATTTTCACACAAAACAAAGTACATGGAACAAACAAACACAGATTATCACAGACAATAGATAATCACAGCAAGCAATTAGGCAATCAAAGAAATATATCACTTAACTATTACAACATACATTTGTCACTATTCAACCGAGGTATTCGAAAATTACTCACGAAGTGAGGATCGAAGTTTAGTAACATTGGTTTCACAATAATCTTTACAATTTATTTTTGAGCGCAAAAATTAAATGCAGAAATTAAATCAAACACAAAAGCATTAAGAAATGTAAATTCAGGGTTTACCCTTGAAGCACAACAATACAAATTTTATATTCCTACACAACAGTAGGAAACAACACAAATCCAGAATTTAAAAACAACACAACAGCAAAAACGTATTCTCTTTTTAGAATCTAAAAATAGGGGTTAGCCAAACAGTTTGACAAACATATCCGTGCAGGCTCAATCCAAAATGGACAATATCATACTAGTGTTGAGTTGGCCCAGTCCCAACAACTATGATACTAAAATCACTATTCGAATAAACAAAAAAAATCAAAGTTAAAAAAATATATATAATGCTATTTATTTTATTATATATTTTTAATTTATTTTTATTGATTAGTAAGTAATTAATTTTCTATTTTCACAATAATATGTATACGTATATGTATATATGAATGTTTAAATCAATTTTTAGTATTTAAAACACTTGCTCATTTATTCATTTGGTTTTGTATTTGGCTTTTGTGTTTAAATTTGAATTTTAGCTTAACTAGTGATTAAATATATATTTATAAGATAAAATGACATATATTGTGTTTAAAAAGAATTATGAATGTTTATATTTGAAAAAAAAAAAAAATCAAATATAACATAGCGATAAATGTTGAATTATTAATTGAGTGAGCACCGTGTTTGTTGGGATATATGTAATTTACTTAGCTAACGAAAATGAGAGCAAGATTTTCTCCATAATAATCGTTGTTGGAACAGCAAATATACATAGCGAACAACTGTTGGCCATGTGAGGAAATTGGGATTGCTTTTCATTACCATACACGACACTATTATTGTAATGAAATCTCCATACTTATTATTATTATTATTATTATTATTCTATACGGATAATGATAAATAATCGTTGACAAATCAGCACACGCCAACGCCACATCCCAATTCCATAAATTTCAATAATTTTACTTTATATACATATTCCAATTGTAGCTTTCCTCTTGTAAGTTTATAGACAATGACTTTCTTTATTTATATGTATATTTTTTTAAAAAAATTTAATACGTATTATTTATTTTTAATATTTTTATTTCATATTTTATTACACAACACGAGTGAACTTTCAATTTAATTTGTTTTTCTTTATACATTTTAATTTTCCAATAACTTTTTTATTGGCTACGATTCATACGATATATATTCAATCAACTCTCAACTCTCAAAAGTCAATATTCAATATAAAATTTAATTTTTATATTACCTCCATCCAGCTTTAAGGGTGTCATTTATTTTTTTCATTTTGATCTTGAAATATTAATTATTATATCAAAGTACAAGCTAAGAAAAAGTTATAAAAATATTTTTATTAGCGTCTTATAATACTAATAAAAGGACATTTGTACAAAAAAATATAAAAATATAATAATCTTTTTAATGTTACGTATAATGACGCAAAAGTAAATGCGATCCTTAGAAGCGACAGTGGGAGTATTACTTATATAATTTTTTTATATTTTACATAAAAAAAATAAAATACATCAAACCAAATAGATGTATTTCTTTTGATTTGATTTGAGAAATATTGGTTTGAATTTAATATTAAATTAATATTTGTAATATAAAAAATATATATTTTCAAAAAATACAGAGTTTAAATAATAAAATTTAAAAGTTTTGTGAAAAAAAAAAATACACTCTGACAAACCTAAAGTTGAAAATTTTTGAAATAGTTTTATATAAGAGTGAAAATTTTCAATTCAATTCGAGCAACAAATTATCTTTTCAATTTTTCTTTTTAAAATAGACGGACTTATAATCTCATATTTATATTTTATACTACTTTCTTAATAAACAAATATATTTATATATATTTAATAATTTTCATATTTTATAAACTAATTTATATTAATCATATATATATTGTTTGTTTGTATTATAAAATTTTATTATTTATAAAATTACATATATTGTATATAATTTATAAAAGTATAATTTTTTAAAACACTTAAAATATATATTTATTATTTTTAATTAAATATATATTATATTTGAACTCAATTACAATCATACATCTTATTATTCGATAGTAAAAGTGAACTTTCAGATACCCGTCCAAGTAATCTTGTATAAAAAACGACTTGTTAGTTAGAGTTGTTAAACGAACTAAGTAGCTCGCGAGCCAAGTTTGAGTAAGTTCATCAATAGTTCGACTTGCGGTAGCTCAATTGAGCTCGTTATAATTTTTGCATATCAAAATTTGTATTTATGGATAAAATTTTAATATTTTATTATAATAACTTATGAATAAAATTAAATATATTTTATTTATATATAAAAAATATGTAGAATATGTATAATATACATGGGTTCAAACATTGATGCCTCTTAGTCTAGTCTGTCGCACATAATTCGCGTAATATAATTTACCTCCCGAGCTTAGCTTATAAACTATTAGATTCGACCACAATTTATTCAAATGCACTCGAATAATAGGGCTGCGAACTTCTCTGTCATAAAAAAAAAATATGGCTAAAAACACTAAAATATTTAAAATTTGTATAAGCACGGCTACAATTTTCTCTATATATAAATTATTCATGTATATATTGTTATGGTCGTAATAACACTAATTAAGCCATGTTATTACCTCTATACAAAATGCAGTGCACGATATCTGTCACAAGATTGACAAAATATCTAATTTAATGACACACTTCTCAATCATTTAAAACAAATTCTATCACATCACGCTAACTATATCATTAATTATATTATATTAGTCTACTCTTAACAACGGTTTTAATAATATCAAGAGTCGTTACATCCATTGGTTTTTTTAGAAGTATTAATTGGAACCAATTATATATGTGTTTGATTTTGCTTACCTGACAATATTTTAACTTCTATCTTAACTCAATTAAAATATAAATTAGGTTACTGAATATGCTTATCAACAATATTAAGTAAACTAGGATTGTGTTAATTCATTTGATGACTTTTTTAAGTTATAATTTTTTTTTTAGATAAGATGATAATTGTTAATAATAATAATAATAATAAAAATCAAAGTAAATCAAGGGTTTATTCACTTAGTATTTTTGTGTGGCATGGTTCTCAATAAATATTATTACAAAAATACAATATACACATACATTAATACAATATATACTTTTTATTTTGCATAAAAATAAAAAGTGAAAAGATAAGTATTTACAAGTGTAACGGGTAGGACGGTTCCTCCTCGAACACCGTTTCGTCGGCCTAGCAATTTCTCGACACCTTCGAGATTCACTAGTACAGAGTTGCTTGCAACTCCAAGACATGCTAAAAGTAAAAACATTATAAGATGCACCCGGCAAAGTAGATTGTTTATTAATTATCAAAACTGAAATAAAGTACAAGTGAGGACTCCTCTGTATATAAACACTCTAACGGACCGGGCCCAACATGGGCCAAATCAAATCCACACTCTGATACGCTATATCTTAACAAACTACGGATAATGATATTTAAATAAAGAGATACGGATAAATTAATTCTAATGGATAAACATCAACTCGGTTTTTAGAATGTTCCAGAATATTCTAGGAGATTCCGAAACCTTCTGGAAGGTTGTGGAACATTCCAGGGGGTTCTGGAACATCTTGAAGGATCTCCGCTAGCATCTCCGTGTTTGCACGCCGCAGACCCCTCCTCGGCGCCCTTTGCATTCTTCTCGGCAATACTTTCTCCCTGGCGCTCCTCGGCATTGCTCGGCCAAAGTTTCAGTCCGTGACATCCTCCCCGACTTGAACTAGGCATTGCCCTCAATGCCTCCAAGTCACAAGTACACTTCTCGAATAGCCATACGCCTCTGGTCTCCCTCCAGCTCGGCTTGGACTTAGATAATCATTCCACCTAGCCAGGAACTTCATCCGTAGTGGTCGACTCAGGTATCCGGCCCTCTTGTCCACTACGATCTCTTCCACCACCTTATCGTCTCCGTTCTTTATGATCCCCACATCTTCTCCTTTAGACTCTCGGGACATCCTCCTCTGGCCCGTCCACGTCTTCACTCCTCGTTGGGACTTCTCCAGGTTTGATTTAACGACTCCTACACGATCTCGCCAACGTTTACTATAGTGTACTATTGGCTGGCTCGGTCTCTCGTACACTCCTACTAGCTTCCTCGGCATTACCTGCTAGAACTCACACACTCCCTTGCAACTCAAAGTGTCTGTCACACCATTCGTCCTTCCAAGTCGACGTTTGCTCTTCAACTCAGTCTCCATAAGGATCATACACTATTTCTCCTTAACACCCTCTAACTCATTAAGGGACATCTGGTATGTAAACCGAGTGGCTGGTCTTGCACCACTCACCTCATCGACACCACGATTGATCGTCCTACGAGGGGGTAGCCACTTAGGCAGACCATCCCGTGTGGTTTTCTCGATCCCTTTGAGGGCTCGCCCTAAGTAGTTAGGCGGGCCTCTGACGTCTTGCTCACAATCACTAGGGATGCTCTCCTTACTCCGAATTGTTGCTAGAGTTGACTCCCTTTCTCTCTGACCCTTCTTTACTTGTTTCAAGTTCAGCTCTCTCTCCCTATATACCGTCACGTTGTGTGTTTGTTTGAGGGATTTGTGAAAATTTCCACTATTCATCCTATTTTTTTCCCCTCAAAACATCAAATCAAACACCTATTTTTTATTTTTATATTAAACTAAAAATCAATTTTACATTCAAAACATCACATCAACACCTATTTATATCACATAATACAATTATTCAAATTTAAAATTTTTACTATTCAAATCCCAACTCAAAATCCAAACCCTCAAACAAACACACGCATAGTATCCCACCTTCTGTGATTGTGAACCTTTGCTCATGCGGGAACATTATGGGGTTGACATGGTCCAAGAACCTCATCCCTAGAAATACTCATACTCGTCCATAGGAGCTATATTGAATAGTTTCGTACCTTTCCAATCGCCTAGCTGGATGGGCACATCTCTAGCCACCCCAGCTATGGGAGTCCACCCACCATTGACTCCCTTGAATCGTCCTCTAGAAGGTACCCACCGTAAGCCAATTATATGAGCTAGTTGCTCGCTCAAATAGTTTTCATCAGCGCCCGGGTCGAGCAAGCATGTCACCAACACTCCACCTATCCACGCCTTTTTTGTGCAGGCTACCCGGCCTTCTGTCACCTCCTACGGCCCGTCCTACACCACAATGCCTCCTCGACTTGGACAATCTCTAGCATAGTGATCCTTCCTCTTGTAGACAAAACACCCACTATATGTCAGTCCTGGCCTCCTCACATTCCTGACCCTAGCTGTGGATTGCTGCCAAGTGTCGCTGGTATGACTAGCCCATGGAGTCTGCCAAGTTTGGTCTCCCCCACTTCTGTCTTGGTTAATCCCCCTTGATTGGTCGTCCTCACTGGGCCCCTTTTGCTTGACCTCAAGTAACCATCGAGCATACTTGATTGCTTCGTTGACCGTTGAAGGGAGCTTTTCCTTAATCCTCAACTTAGCCCACGGCCTTAGGCCCTCCAAGAATATCAACAACGCCTCATTAGGTGACATACTTGCCACCTCCAAAAATAGATCGAAGAACTCCTCGATGTACTCCTTTAAGTGACCCTCTCGATGTTCAAACCGATGAATCGTGCACCATGCCTTCTCCTCTGCATCAGCCGGTGCAAATCCTGCCTTAAGTTCATGCCTGAATATTTTTCAAGTCGTGATGCTTCCCTCATTGCCATGCATCCCCTCGTTCCACCTCCACCAAATACGGGCCAAGCCCTTTAGGAACCGAGATGCCGTGTGGATTTTGGCTTCATCTCCCATGATATCGGAATCCTTGAAGTATTTCTCCATATCATAGAGAAAGACATCCACAGCTCGAGCCTTCCGCTCACCAGCATAACTCTCTAGACACGGTATATTCCCATTTGGGGCTACCGAGGCAATCCCAATAGGTCTCATTGTCTGGAGTTCGGCTAGCGCTGCCCTTACCATTGCCAACTCCTCTCGAACACTCGAAGGTTCTACAACCTTGGCTTTCTCCAGCCTCGCGATTTGGACCCTGCACTCCGCCACGGTCTCCTTCAGTGTGACTACCTAGGCCTTTAACGCCTCGGTAAGCTCCATCGTCGACAGTTCCCGTTTCCGAGACTCCTCCCTCTCGTCATCGGTCGAGGCCAGTATCCCACCGCGCAACTCACTGCCCTCGAGTTCGCAAATACGTTGTTTCACCTCGTCAAGCTTTTCATGATGATCTCCAACGGTCGGCTCCACCCTGGCCTACCTGGTCTCGAATGATCCTATGATGTCTGCAGGCTGGTCCTTGTGTTCCTCCAGCTCCCCCTCGGGACCTGATTATCAACCTCGAACTTAGCATCAGACTTGTCGGTCGCCATCCCTCAAACGTAGCTCTGATACCACTTGTAACGGGTCGGACAGTTCCTCCTCGAACACATTCCCGTTGGCCTAGCAATTCCTCGACACCTTCGAGAACTCGCTAGTACAGCCCTGCTTGCAACTCCACACATGCTAAAAGTAAGAACACTATAAGATGCACCCGGAAAAATAGAGTGTTTATTAATTCTCAAAACTGAAGTAAAGTACAAGTGAGGACTCCTCATGTATATAGACACTCTAACAACCGGGCCCAACATGGACCAAATCAAATTCACACTCGGATATGCTATATCTTAACAAACTACGGATAAAGATATCTAAATAAAGAGACAGATAAACTAATTATAATGGATAAACATCAACTCGGCTTCTAGAATGTTCCAGAATATTCCAAGAGATTCCAGAATATTCCGGAAGGTTCCGGAACATTCTAGGAGGTTCTGGAACGTTTGAAGGATCTCTGCTAGCCTATTCGTGTTTGCATGCCGTAGACCCTTCCTCGGTGTTCCTTTACATTCTTCTCGGCAATACTCTTTTTCTGGCGCTCCTCGGCAGCTCCCTCGGCATTGCTTGGCCAAAGTTTCGGTCCGTGACACAGGAATGCATTGAAGTTTCTAAAAATAATTTCGTAAATTTAAATTAAACTAAGGTATATATATGTATATATCATAATATACCCTTTAACACAACATACTGGTCAAACTGTCCATTTACCCTTTAATAAAGTTTCCTCGTGTAACCTGGCTCTTCCATATATATTGAATTAATGGGCTAAAATAGATTTTCATTAATTTATATGACGTTTGTATCCATCTTTAAAATATTATTATTATGCAAAAGTCATTAAGACAACCACATATTATTATTATTATTATTAATCAAACCTAACACTTACTTTGTCAGAAAGAACCAACTGGCCAGAATGTAATTTTGTATTATTTTATTTTTAAAAGAGGTTTCGGAGCAGTTCGAAGTGATCATCGTTCCAAGGCAAAAAATCATATATAAAACTCACCCCCCCCCCCCCCCCAACCTAAAATCTAGCACACACATATATATATATCTATGTATGTACTGTGTGACAAGAGTCTGGAATTGAATGGTAGAGCTGAAAAATGAAGAATCCAATTTGGGTGGCAGTATTAGTATTGGTGGTTTTAACAGATAGTAAAAATAATAATAATATTATTATTGGGTACGCCCAATTGCTGAGGACAGACTTCTACCGGACGACATGTCCGAACGTGGAGTCCCTTGTCCGCGCCGCCGTACAGGCCAAATTCCGGCAGACTTTTGTCACTGCTCCGGCCACTCTCCGCCTCTTCTTCCACGACTGCCTTGTCCGGGTGGGTCTTTATATATATATTATTGCCACCTTTCCGAAATTACGTTATTGCCTTGGTATAGATGTTATCATTTTATTATCTAATTATATGAAATATCTTTTATTTTAGGATTTTTAAATGTCTGATTTTGGTAGTCAAAAATCTTAGATATCTATATATTGGGCAGGTCGGATTAGCTCAATTAATCATATGCTGAGTTTACAATTTATATAAAATGTATTGTATGAACATAATTTATATATCGAATTTAATTATAAGGTGTTGTATAGTCTAATGAATGTATGTATTTATATATATATTTGATATATCAAATTAATTAATTAATTAATTAACAGGGGTGTGATGGATCGATAATGCTTGCGGTGCCAAACGGGCAAGCGGAGAAAGATCATCCGGACAACCTGTCGCTGGCCGGAGACGGATTCGACACGGTGGTGAAGGCCAAGGCCGCAGTGGACAGCGATCCTCAGTGCCGGAACAAAGTGTCCTGTGCCGACATATTGGCCTTGGCCACAAGGGATGTCGTCAATTTGGTACATCAATCTTAAAATTTAATTTCTTTTAATATTTTTTCAATAAGAAAAAAAAAATTAAAATTGAAATATATGTATATATATGTAAGTATTTAATCCATCCAGTTGTACGGATGCAGGCAGGGGGGACATTTTACCCAGTGGAGTTGGGAAGGCGGGATGGAAGAGTGTCTACAATTGCAAGCGTTCAGCGCCGGCTCCCAGGTCCCGGGTCCAACTTGGACCAGCTGAGCTCCATCTTCGCCTCACACGGCCTTGACCTCACTGATTTAGTTGCCCTCTCAGGTAACATCCCACGCCATTACACATATATCTTACTCTTTGCTTATTTTTATTTTTGGATATTATTTGGTCCTAATCAAATAATTTATTTTCGTTGACAATCAACTACATTCAAGGTACATATTCATATTGTTTTAAACATGTTAGATGAAGCAAATGAAATTATGTTCTTTCTATTTTTATCTTCTACATATTTTTTCAAAAAAATTAATACATTACACACATTCATTATTATTATTATATTATCTACGCGATTCTCTATATCTCATATAAAAAAATAATTTAACCATCTCACAAAACAAACACAGCCTGACTATCTCACGGTTTTTAAGATATGCATCATTTTTCCATTTATCTACAAAAGAGAGTCCCTCGACAAAACACAAAGAAACATGATGTTGTCTTGTAGAAATCTTTTTATATAGTATAAATAAATAAAGTATATATACATATATATTTATACATTATTAATATAATTTAATTTTAAATCTATCTAATATATTTATTTATTTCAAAGAAATAATAAAATATAAAACTCTAAGTAGATGGCATCTTACATTTTTTTTCAAGAAATAGTTACATAAAAAAATATAGAGCTATAATGCCAAATTATGGTAGAAGCTGCAGCCAAACAGATCCTAATTTATTTCTAACAAAAAATATATTTGTAATAGCATATAGACTAGCTGAGGAAATCCTTAATATACTCAAAGCATATCGAAATATTCTAAAATAGTAGGGTGATGCAGGGTCGCACACGATCGGGTTCTCCCACTGCAGCCGGTTCGCGAACCGTATATACAACTTCAGCCCGCAAAGCAGGATCGATCCGAGCCTCAATCTACAATACGCACTGCAGCTAAGGCAAATGTGTCCCATAAGGGTCGACCCGAGGATCGCGATCAATATGGATCCAGCGAGCCCCAATACATTCGACAATGCTTATTTTCAGAACCTCCAGCAAGGAAGGGGCCTGTTTAGCTCGGACCAGGTGCTGTTTACGGACGGGCGTACGAGGAACATTGTGAACCAGTTTGCAGCCAGCAATGTTGCCTTCAACCAGGCATTTGCACTGGCCATGACAAAGTTGGGGAGAGTTGGGGTCTTGACAGGGAGCCAAGGGGAAATCAGGATTGATTGCACCAGGCCAAATTAGGCTTCTTTCTCATTCTCATTCTCATTATTTCACTCAATTTAATTATTTTGTAAATTGATTATATTTTCAAGTGAGTTTGTTTGTTGCTCATTGGAAGAATAATTATTTAAGAGCTGTAACCTAGTTACAGTTTCTTATCAATTTAAGTTTCAATCGTCAATCTTGGCTTGTATTCACTTTGATGTAATAAAAAATGAATCAATTAAATGAATTGTTTATTTTATTTTATTTTTATGATAACGTATGGGAACTTTTGGAAACGGTGGTATATATATATTTTCGATTAATAATAAAATCATATTCAATTTATAGGTATCACTGCCAAAATTTTGTTAAATGATCTCAAATAATTGTTTCGAAATCAATTCGGAAACTATGAATATATATATATATATATATTAAATCAACTAAATTGATTAGTCCAAGAATAGTCTATGAATTTCTGAGCCTCTTCCTCCTGCGTTTTCTTCTTCGGCGGCAGGCGGCAGCGGCGGGACGAGGGAGTCTCCTCATTTTCCTTTGTTTCCTTATCCAGCGGCAGCGCTGCGGTGGCATGAAAACCCCTAATCTTTTTTCTTTTTTTTTTTTTCTCCGGCGGCGGGGTAGTAGTGGTGGGTGGTGGGAGCAACGGCGGGCGGTGGTGGTGGATCTCAAAATATTTTGATTTATTTGAAAAAAATTTAACACTTGCCTCGGAAATTGCGAGGCTATTTGAAATTTATTTTGTTAATGTGAGGCACGTGTACCTCAATATATATTTATTTTTTTAAAAAAAAAATGTAACAATTGCTTCAGAAATTCAGAAGCTTTTAAAATAGCTTCGGAAATTCCGAAGCAACATAAATAGCAACGAGTTTTTCTCTTCGGGTATGATTTAGAGACAAAATCCGAGGATAAAATTAATTTGCCTCGGAACCTTTTAAAATTTCGAAGCAATTTTTCGAAGCTATTTTAATAAATTCTGGTAGTGTATATGACAAAATAATAACCTAAAATGAAATACATCTAATATATATTTTTTAATATCTCCTCAAATTCAAGTTGACGTCGTAGAAATCAATTTGAGTTTGTGCAAGAAAGGCTGAAAACGAGCATGATGATGGAAGTTAGTGTAGACATTCAAGGTTTATCTTAGGAAGAAACATAACACAATTCGATATTTTCATGAACATGACAATGAACAAGGTAATCTCGATGTGTTTGGCATACCAAGAAAGAGATCATTATGAAAGATTTGAATAACACTCTTATTGTTGCAATACAAAGCAATAAGAGATGATTAAAGTACATATGATCAACAAATCAACGATGCCATAAGAGCTCAGAACTAACATCAATAAAGACAAGATATTTAAATCTAACGCTAAAATAAGAGATAAATATTTGCTTCTTATTATGCCAGAAGGCAAAATGCTCACAAAAAAAAAATAAAATAAAATAATGGATAGAGCAAAGATCCGTGGAGCCACTTACTCAATCAACATCAAAGAGTAATTAGAAAGAATCAAGACGATTGACCGGAGAAGTATAAATCATTTAATAGCATTATTCTTGTAACATAACAAAAAATATGTATGTAACACCCTTAGTTAGATCATTGGAAATGTTATTGCCACATTGTAGTATGATGACATTGCCTCGTACTAAGGACCCTGAATGAATCACCTTTAATATACATCTATCATATTATGCAATTACATAGTTACCCAATTTGAAATAGACAATTCATCAAATTTTTTTTACTTTTGTAATATTGCACAATTTACTTCAATTAGATGAACTAATGCTTATTCATGAGAAATATATGTTTATTCAAAACATAATAGAACATTATATCTTAATTATAAAATTCTCACACATCATAATATTTATATAAATGCATTATTAAATAAAAACTTTTAAAGTTATAACAAATAAGATGGTACAATACAATGTCATTTTTAATTCAGTTTGGATCGTTACAAATTTTTCAAAAAAGGACATTGGAGTTATGATAAGACTATTTATTAAAGAATTATATTGATTAAATAACTATATAAATAATTATGAATATTTAAGAAAATGACTAATTTAATGTATTTATATCCAAATTCATGTTTAAAATCACTAACTATACATACAACAAAGAATACAAAAATCATATCATAATTGAAATGGAGTATATATATATATATATATATTGTGTTCTTCCTCCCATCTTCTTTCATTTCATACACTCCTTATATTTGTTTGGTTGGCTTGCTCCATACAATCTTTTTGTTTGCTTATATATATATATATTATATGTATATATACTAAATTTATAATATAACAATAATACTCACTCCATCCTAAACAATAGGAACATATGAGATGGATACGAGAATTAAGGAATAATATTATTATATTCATAGTGGGTGTAAAAGTGTTTTTAAAACACTAAAAATGCCCATAGTTTATGTAATTATTGTGAAAAGGTAATGATAGTTTTGTAAAAATATGGGGAGTTGGTTACTAAAAGTAGAAATGGAAATGAAAATATTATTTTGGGACAGATGAAAATGGCAAAATGAGACTATTGTTTTGGGACGGAGGGAATATTACTCAAAATAGTTAATATTTACATATATATATAAGCAATAATATAAATACAATACTTACATATATTTATTCTCGTCGATATATATTCATTAAAAATTCCTCAATTATACCTGATATAGAAAATAATAATAAATTTATGACATAACATCAATTTTTTATTCTCATTAAAATTATCAAAATGCTTAATTGATACAAAAATATTATTTTATATACTCTAAAATATGGAATATACAATGTAGAATTACACAATAGTAAGCAATACGAGGTACAACTATGATATAACTAAAAAGGTAGACAACATAGACAATACCAGGCGAATGACTGTCAAATAAATCAAGTTCCCGACAAGCTGACAATAGATAGAAGAAATTTCAAGGTGAGTCCCATCTATCGGTCTAAGGTGATACTCAGCGTAAAGAAGTGTTAAAACAATCTTAAAATCATTGAGGCCATTACGAAACAAAATTTCAGAAGCATACTTGGTAGTAGAAGATGCATGACCAAATCAAAGGTTTAACTGAAACCTAGAAGTGAGAGTAATAGCATGAGTGGTAGTAGCAACAAAGAGATTACATGAATGAATCTGCAAAGATTGCACCTCAAATAAGATACCTACCTTTTGATCAATCTCAAGAATTTAACCTATATATGTTGATCCTAAACCTACATACTACAAGAAGAAAAAATAACATTGGTCAACTAGTTGACCAACTGATACAAAATTTAGGGTCAACAAGTAGAAAAAAAATAAGCAGATGGTAAAAATACACATCTAGATTATGTGATATTAATGTGATTCTAGTTATCAGTGTGTATACATAATGAAGAGGACACAAAAAAATATTAGTCAAGATATCAAGTATAGCCGTCATATGATTCCAATAGCTTGGATTGAAATATCACTAAAGGTTACTTGAAGTGGCCTCCATGTCAGAAGAGAAAATAAGAGTTGTAACATGATGCAAGAGAATCTTGATGTTCTAGAGTATCATAAATGTAGATTGATAATAACGATAAGGTGGTCGAGTATTTTTAGCATTCTGGGAGACCACATAGCTAGGTCAAGGTGGCGTCGATAATGATAGTAGAGAATAATAAGAATACATATCCCTACAAATTGACGTCAAGTTCATTACTTAAAAAATGAATATTACACTTTTATTTCATAATAATGACTTTGATCACCTTTACAAACCTATTTAATTTAATTATTACTATTTATCCTTCTTTTCTATAAAATGAGCAAATAAGATACAAATAAAATTGAAGGACTATAAGATATTTACAAGGAAAAATGTTTGTTTAGGCTAAATGGTGATTTGACCAGAGATAGTTGTTTCTACAATTGTTTTTCTTTGTGAATATGAATATGTGTAGTGTAATTAAGAAGTAGTATTTTGAATTTATAGTTTGAATAAATCTCGTAAATATATATACAATTTAATTAGTGGAAGTGAATTTAAGTAAACTCAAATTAATAATAAATCGAATAAAAAAAAAAGTTGACACTAATAATCATGGTAATCGTAATTAATCAAAATCTGAAAATTGAAGAAATTGAGAATACAAAGAAACATACCTAAAATGAAATCAAACCAAATGAACATAACCTTGAATTGTAATTGAAATTGAACAAAGTAAACTTCCTAATTTCGTGTTCGAACTTGCAATTACACTCACCCATAAACAAATCAATTTGTTTCAACTTGATTCAAGGTGGTGGCTCTCGGACGACCATCAACAGATGACAAAGGCAGCGGTTGGTGGCTTTGCTCTGGGGTCTCTTAAGGTTGGGCAGCAGCTCCCTCGGCAGATCCACAACTTCTTTGATAGTGGAAAACAAACAAAAGCTCTCTTCTCTGGTGAACATCGGCGGTGATTGGACTTCCTTCCGAACGGCTCTAGCGTTCCTTTGATTCTCTTAGAACTTCTTTCTACTTATTTTATTAGTGATAGGGATGGTATATTTCGGCTCAGCACATTGTAACTACATCTCAAAGTAGAGGTCAGTACGCCACACTAAACCTCGACACCCGGCAAAAAAGACATAAATAAAGGGCTTATATTCTCAATTGAAAACTCACCAGAAACTCACCGAACACCTGTGGAAAACCTCACCCAAAATCTCATCGGTCTCTCATTCTCTTATATCATTCTTTCTCTAATCAATTTTTACTTTGGAATGGTTTCGACTCATTCACTCTATTTTTATTCCCCCAATCTCTAAAATCTATTGTTGTAAAAATAACACACACGGATTTGGCCTAATTAGCCACATAACAAACGTATCAAACTCACACACACTAATTGGCCAAAATTCCCAATAATCTCTATCTATTTTGTCATGATTTAACCAAATATGAATTACATATTTACATAGATTTGGACTTATTCCACCAATGAGTTTCATCAACACCTTTTGTCCCTCGCTGCATCCACAAACAAATGTTATGCAGACTAAACATATCACACGTAAGTTACATAAGTACTAACATGCAACTAGATTGATCACACAACAAGCTAGCACGTAATATATGCGGATACTACAAAAACCAAGTACAAGTAAATTTAAACAAATTCAACACAATGAACCTACAGACTCTAAACGAGCACCAAGTTATTACACAATCCAATAACACACATGCATATTCAAAAATCAATGAAATTACACGTCAAATACAAAATTTAGAATAATATAACAGGAGCTCCATTTTATTTGGCTTCAACTAGAGACCACACAACTCTAGGCACAAAACATAACTTAGGCAAACAACTCTACAACTTAAGTACAATGTTCTATAGCTCAAACATAAAGTCTGACAACCTAAGCAGAAAGTCCTACAACTCAAGCACAAAACTTTACAGCTTAGGTACACTGCCTATAACTAAAATATTAAGCTCAACAACCTAAGCACAAAGTCCTACAGTTCAAGCACACAACTCTACAACTCAAGTACACTACTCTATAGCTCAAACATAAAGCCTCATAACCTAAACACCTAGTTCGATTGAACATTATCACTAAGATCTCAAGAGACACAACCACTTAGGACATTCTATCCAAGAAGAACACTAAGCAACTTGGAAGAATATAAAACACTAAGCATCTAGTTTGGCACTTGAAAAAACACTCAGATAGGCCGAACACCGCTACAAACGAATACCTGGTAACACAACCATGCAGTCGAGATACTAAATCACAAAGCAAGATTAATATAATATTCTCACAATCACATAGGCAACAATCATACTGATAACAGTCACATAGAAAATATTCACAAAGATCACAAACAATCATTTTAGGACACACTATGCTTTACTCACACAAAAGCAACTAGTCCACTGAAAAATGACATACAATCCAAGCAATATACATGATCACAAAAGATACATGCCAATTTGTATTACATAGAATACTTAATGATCACATTACAAAACAATCTATATAATTCGATCACATCAGAAAGCTAATGTAGACAATGTCAACTAAACAATCAAATTTATCAATAAATATTTAAATCAAGGAATACATGCAACTAATCATACATAAATAAAAATATATTTATAAGCTTCTACAATTAGTTGTAATTTTAGCAACTCATATTTATTTCCATCAACAATTTCTCTCAAAAAACATGAAATTTAATTTTTCACATATTGATCTTTTATTATTCACAAGAATCCTATGGAGAAACTATATACAAACACATAGCACACAAAAATCAATACATGCATTTTCACCAAGAAATTACAAAATGCAACAAAAATATTTTTAATTCTCGACTATCCTCCATTTATACATTCTTCTTAGACATTTTCCAACTAACACATCTCATTCATTTCTGATTTCACAAAGAAATTTTGACATGCATCACAAATTGACTATAGATACTAAGATTTCACAAACCTTATAAAATAACCCAAGAAACACACCAAGAGTATATCAAGAAACCTTTCCTCCCTCCCCCAAAACAAAAAATAATAAAAAAATTCAATGAAATCACCAAGAAGATCAAAGAAAAGACATATTTCAAAATTATTCAACTAATCACCAAAAAACATATAGCTAATCAAACACCAAGAAATTTCAGCATATTATCATCTATATTTTCACTAAGAAAATAATATACCGTAAACATAAACGGAGGAGGGTTTAGCCTTTTATCAAGGATCAAGTCCTATTAAACTTGAACCAAATTTCTTTCAATTTTGCAATCGCTTAATTACTCGGGGTTCTAGTACAGCTGAAGTAAATTTATATCCCCGGTCGATGGGTTTTTCAAACAAATCTCGTAAACATATATACAATTTAATTAGCAGAGACGAATTTGAATAAACAAAACATAATAATAAACCGAATCGAAAATAGAATTTAACACTAATGATCATGTTAATAAACATTAATCAAAATATAGAAATTGAGAATACAAACAAACACACCTAAAATGAAATCGAACCAAACGAACAAAACCTTGAATTTAAATTGAAATTGAACAAAGTAGACATTCCTGTTTCATGTTCGAACTTGAAATTGCACTAAGTCAGAAATAGATCCATCTATTTCAGCTTGATTCAAGGTGGTAGCTCTTGGACAACAATCGACGGACGGTGAAGGCGACGGTCGGTAGCTTTGCTCCGGCATCTCCCACGATTGGGCAGCAACTCCCTCGGAAGATCAACACATCTCCGAGAGCAGCGAACCGATAGCGGCTCTCTTCTCCGGTGAACATCTGCGGCAAATGGACTTCCTTCCGAACAGCTTCGGCGTTCGATTTTCTTTGAACATCTTTCTATTTTTTTTACCGGCGATAGGGACGGTATATTTTGGCTTAGACTATGGTGTCGAATGACCCATGATTTAAGTTGGAGATTTGTGCGTCACTCTAAGATTCGACACTCTCCGGAAATAGAATAAAGAAAGGGCTTTTATTATCACCAAAATACTCATCGGAAATTCACCGAACACCTCTAGAAAACCTTATCGGAATCTCATCGGTTTGTCCCTCTCTTCTCTCTCTCTAATCAGTTTCTACTATGGAATGGATAAGACATAATCACTCTACTTTTATCCTCCAATCTCTAAAATATATTGGTGTAAAACTAACACCCGTGGTTTTTTCCTAATAAACCACCTAACAAACTCAACAAACTCACACACACTAATTGGGTTAAGGGTTAGGAAGGTTTAGGATAAATTATTTGGGTTTGATGGATTGGGCCTAGGGTTAAGGGTTAAAGGTTTTACATTGCGTTTGATGGATCAAGCTAAAGAGTAGCCAACTTTTATTATCGAGGGATCGATTAGGTTAGGCCAGAATCAAAATTTCCAACCAGTAGCTTTGTGTGCTTATTTTAAAAAAAAAATGGAGGGGGGGGGGTTTGTTTGGGAAAATAATTAAAACAAAAATTGTTTTTTCAAAAGAAATTCCAGCCGTGCAGTCGTTAGATGAAGAATGGTTGTTGTCACTCGCCGATTGAAATCGCCGGCAGTCTTCATCGATCGCTAATCGAAGACGGATGGGTTTGTTTGCTTATCTCCCCAATTTCATAAGAGAATGAATATGAAAGGTCAATTTGATTTTAAGTTCAATTTTGTTGAGATATTTTAGATATTCGATTTTAGATTTTAGTAGATTTATATATAATTTGATTTTATCCAATAGATTATATTGCTTTGATTTGAGTCTCTCGAGCCCGTTTTGTATTCCATATATATAGGTCCCTCTATTTTGATGATCAATAAGACAATTTTATTATTTTCCCCCAAAATTTCTAATATGGTATCATAGCCAAATTCTCTCCGGGTACATCTATGACCCGTTATATCTCATATATATTTTTATATTTTATTTATGTATCTGCTTCTATTCACGGTCATGTTGTTGTTATTTTCATGTCATCTTTGCTCTACTACTCCATTGACAGAGTCTACTTTCGACTCTAACGCCGTTGAGAGTCATGTTTTCAACTCGAACTCTATTGCGAGCGAGAGAGTCCTATTTCTGACTCTAGTTTTGTTTTGAGCGAACGAGTCCTGTTCCGACTCTAGCTTCAAATCTAGTTCCATTGTGAGCGAGCAAGTCCTGTTTCCAACTCTAACAGTGTTGAGAGTTCTATTTCTGACTCTGATCCAGTGGATGGCTACACCATTTTCAGTCTGTATATTATGCCTCTTTATAGTTCTCTATTTTCGTTATAAATAATAGTGCAATTTTTTAGTCTTTATAATTTATTTCTAACATGATATCAAGGTCTACTTTTCTCATACCATAGATATAGCCTACCAACCGGAATTTCTCCAGGTACATTCAACCTGGATTGTACCCGGAGGTCTTCCAATTTTGAGATTTTGCCCATGGTTTCTAGTCTTTTTGTTTCTGATTTTATTTTTGTTTTGAGTCCTGATTTTGTCTATGATTGAAGTCATCTTTGCGCATCTGTCTGCAATTCTACGATCCGTCTGTTGCGTTTCTCCAAAGCCATGTTTCTAATTACAATGAGAGTCCCGTTATTTCCGAATTTGTGGAGAGTACTCCTATTGTTTTTTGCTCTAGTATAGACTCATGTCATTTTCGGCTCCAATAGAGAGTCATATCATTTTCGACTCCATTGTGAGTTCTGTTATTTTCGACTCTAATCAAGTTAAGAGTATTGTTTCTTGCTTTGACATGGTAAAGCGGTGGCGGCAATGGCAGACAAGCAACTGTTATTTTTATTTGTATCTTTTGCGTCTATATTCAACTTTTTTTTTTTTATCAAACTCAAGTTGATTTATGTTATGCCACTTGAGTTTGAGGGAAGATGTTGAGATATTTTAGATATTCGATTTTAGATTTAGTAGATTTATATTTAGATTTGATTTTATCCATATATTATATTACTTAGATTTGAGTCTATCGAGTCCGTTTTGTATTGTCTATATATAGACCCTTTTATTTTGATGATCAATCAGACAATTTTATTATTTTCCTCCAAAATTTCTAACAAATTTGATTTCATTTTGATTTAGTGTCTACTTGTTTGTTTGTGTTCCTTCAGATTTATGCCTTTTGCCTTTATTTTAATTTTAATTTCGATAAAAAGATTAAAACTTTTTAAATTTTAAAGTTTTAAAGAAAATAAAAATTAAAAAAAAAATTTGTAAGTTTTTTATTAATTAAGAAAAAATCCAAATGAATACACATGAATCCAGGGATTGGATTGGATTTACACTATTCATCCAATTTTTTTTATTTTTTATATTATACTAAAAATCAATTTTATATTCAAAACATCACATCAACACCTATTTATATCACTATCATACAACTATTCAAATTCAAAAATTTTCTATTCAAATCCCAACTCAAAATCCAAATCCCCAAACAAAACACACCCTAAATAAATTGATTAGTTATTGTTTTTTTTCTTTACTGACTTAGGAACCCACAGGCAAGACTGGAGGCATCGGAGGTTTAACTATGACCTAATGGTTATTAGTCTACCTTCACACCACGATCAATTTTTATGGGACAAAAATAAAAATGTACTTGACTAAATAAATCAATTATTTTGAACGCTACTTGTGAAGATTTATTTAGATGCAGGATGTAAGAAGGTTATCTAGTAGTTAACAAGTTCGGAGGATTCTCCATTTTTTAACAAGGTGATGATCATCGAAGGAGGGGCTAGTTTTCTAAAATATTAAAATAACACAATTTATTTTTATATATAAAAGGATATATACCCATTTATTTTTTGACAATTATTATATTTTAAAATCAAGCTGTTTATAGTATTGATTATGACTAATTAGTACAATGTTGATTAGTGTAAATTAATATATTGTAACTTTTGATGTATTTTTTTCAACAAACAAAAAGTAAAATTCAAAAATATGGAAATATCCTTAAATTTGATTAATTAGTGCCTGAGATTAGGAATCTCTAAACACTCTACGGTACATAAGAAAATTAACTGGAAATTAAAATGCTGGAAATTTAAAGTGGTGATCCCCGAAACTGACTTTGCTTTTGTTGAAGTTGATTGAAGATAAATCGCCAGTTGCAAATTTTAATCCTTAAATACTCTTCAGAAACGGTACTGGAAACCGTCGCCCGAACGGTTACAACGCCTCTTTTTCAACCGTCTGCTAACCCTTCTCCTGCTGACACGTGCCCTCACCCGATGAAGTATCATTCTCACTTACTCTTAACTGTATCCGACTCTTTGGACCGACCGCAGACCTTCCGCCCTTTTGGCCCGAACGCAACTCTTCCGCTCTGTTGATCCAACCGCAACTCTTCCGCCTTGTTGGTCCGACTGCAAACCTTCCGCCTTGTTGGTCCGATTGCAAACCTCTCGACTTGCAGACCACCCGACTTATTTGGTCCAGCCGCAAATCTCCCAACTTATAGACCATCCGACTTGTTTGGTCCAGCCGCAAACCTCCCGACTTATAGACCAACCGACCCGCGGACTTTCCGACCTACGGACTTTCCGACCTGCGGACCGTTCAAGCTACGGACCTTCCGACTTGCGGACCTTCCGACCTGCGGACTTTCCGACCCGCGGACTTTCTGAGCTACGAACCTTCCGACCTGCGGACCTTCCGACCTGCGAACCTTCCGACCTGCGGACCTTCCGATCTGCGGACCTTCCGGCCCGCTATTTCCTTATAAATGCATCTACTTTACCTGAGTTCCCCGCAATGCCCCTCGACCAGCTCGATCATTTCAATTGTTAGGCCCATTTTTCTTTTTTCCTTGGACTTTTTAACCTAATTCTAAATTTCATGCGTAACAGTAACAATACATAATAAATAATTTCAATTTAAACACAACTCCTAATATTATTTAACACCCTAATATGTTTCTAGAAAACTATTGATAAAAAAAATACGTAGAAATAGAAACCTTATATTGCAAATATTTAATTTTGTATATATTAAAATGGAAAAATTATATTTTCTCTTTAAAATAAATTGTTACTTTAATATTGTCTCACAACCACAGTTAAAGGTATATTTGATTATGGGTGGACGTTAGAAACATAGTTTAATTTGTTGTTTAAATAATATTTTAATAAAAAAAATAATATATTTTTATTAAAAATTATAAAAAATGAATAAAAATGATTTTGATTTAAAATTAAAATTAAATAAACCCTCGTTTTTAATAATTTTTATTTATTTAAATTATATATATTATGAAAAAAATATTACCCCCATCCCACAGAAAGAGTAAAATTTATTTTTGCATTGTTATATTTAATATTTAAAATATTCTTACATTTATATTTGCATTACAAAATACTACTCCCTCCGTCCCAAAAAGAAGTATCTATTTGCTTTTTGTATGTAGTTTTAGAAATGTTAGTATTATATTGAGATATAGTAGGAATAAAATAGAAATGACTAAAATAACCTTGTTAGTATGTGTGATATAAAGGTAATGTCATTTGTGTAATATATTGTAAGTTGTAACGATATTTGTAATGTTATGTAGATAGTACAGTTACTAAAAAAGGAAATAGATATTTTGTTATGGGACGGACTAAAATAAAAAAATAGATACTTTGTTATGGGACGGTGGAAGTATATTTTTATTTTTTTCTTTTGATTTGTACTTAATATTAATATACTAACTAATGTCAAAGATGTACATGTAACAAGAAAATGATAATCATTTTATGGAATTGAGGAAATATTAAATTAGGAGTGAGGATGGGATGAGATGTAGCCCCTTGGCACCCTTAATACTGCTTTATGTGCATATATGACATCACATTATAATACACTAAAATATAATATTGTTGAGCTACTAAGAAGATTCAAATTTAGGGTTTTGGTCCATGGGCTCGCGGAGTTAAAATAGGTGCCTGAAGATTTGGTTGTATGGGTTGGCGAAGCTGAAATGTGAATGTGATGGGCCGATAGATTGTTTTGTTTTCGTTTGGACCAGTTGGTTGTGAAGTCGGGAGGTGACAATCGGATTGTCAGATTGTCCGAAAATTGATAAGGGGCACGTGCATTTTTTTGAAGTGACCAATTTTGGTGGTTGAAGGTTCGGGATTAATCATCAGATGGTTACCCGACGATCCGGTAACCAAATCAAACCGTCCGAAACCAGTGTGGACGAATTGATAATGGTTGGGTGCAGGGGCAAAAGATGGTTCACTCTCTTCTCTCAGAACAGAACTTTTAGACTTGATTTTTCGTTTCATATTTTCCTTTTCTTTTCTTCTCTTTTCTTTATTTGATTTTAGTATTATCTTTAATCTTGTTCTTAAGAATTCATACATAATCTCAGGAAAAACTCATCAAATTTGAAATGTATTTTTCGAATTTTACTTTTTTTTGTTGAATTTCTCTAGGCAACAATTTGGTGACCACAGTGGGAGTAGTGACAAGATTGCCGACCACACATCCCGTGATAACTTCATTCAACTCCGATCCGATCGAATTATCGAAAAGAGCCATATAACCGGTTCTCAGCCGTGAACCTCCAGTACGTCTGCGGGAAGCACGGTAGCCATACTGCCCACAATCCCATCTACAAGAGGCGCAACTCAAGTACCCACCGAATGGGTGACCTATGTTCAACAATTGAACAACCAGCAAATACAACCTCCATGCAAAGAATGTTGCGTAATCAACAAAATTTGATGCAAAATATGTTGGATCAGACGTTTTCGAGAGTCACATTCCAATCGGTTCCTGTGCCATTAGGAATGTCCCCCTCTCGACTTCAGGCAATTTTTTTGGGACCATCTTATATTGAAAGAACGATTCCAAGCATTACTGTTCCAAGCATAATTGATAAGGGGAGGTCACTTCTCACCGACTCCAATAATGTTCCCCTAGGAGCAAGAATTGACCCTTCCCCGCTAGGCTAATTAAGGGAAGAACGTATGGGAGGACAAGCCCATGACCCCATCCCTATACATGACAACCCACCATATAAGGTTGACCCTGAGGATGTCCCCCATGTTCTCATGGTGCATTTCTGGATGAATCCTCAGATGGAAAACCGTCGGGCGTATCAGAGGCCTTTTTGCGGAAAGAATTGTCAACGAACATCCCCTTTCGAGGAATGATCAACCTTCTTATTTTCACGTCTTTTCGGGAGAAGATGGTTTTCCCACAATCGAGCACATGGGTTGTTTTATGGCTCAACTAGGCGAGGTCGGTAACAATCCATATTACAAGCTACAGTTATTCGAGCTCTCGTTAACAAGGACAACATTCTCATGATTTGCTAATTTGCCACCGGGACAAATCCAAACTTTGGAAGGATTAGAAGCTGCTTTACGTGCCAGGTTTCTAATCCTATTCCAACAATATCATTAATTGACTTGTTGGAAACAAAGAAGATGAACAAAGAGGGTGCGTCCCAATTCACAGAACGCATTCGGTTAATGAAAGAGAAGTGCCCGGCCATCATTGATGATGGGGAAATGACAAATTTGGTGGTTCGTAAAATCCATACAAGGCTAAGGGAGGCTCTGACGGCTCACGATATACAAATCTGGCACAACTTGCATCTAAAGCAGGAAGTTTGGAAACTCTATTAAAAAAAATGACCACAATCTAAGGAGAGCAAAATTCCAACAAATGGTTAGTGTGGGAGCGGACACGTATGTCCCCGAGACAACCAACTGCGAGGGGATAGAGGAAATGGCAGCCGAAATTGTTAAAGAGAAACCGTGCGTCTTCCCCAAATTAAAACCTATGCCTATGAGAAAGCCAAACAAAGATCAGTCTACCTTTGATACTTCAAAGGCAGATGACATTTTTTATATATTGTTGGCCGACGAAAAGATCCGAATTTCAAAAGGGCAGCGGTTGGCTACCAATGAGGAAGGTTCAAGTATATTACTTTGGGAATGGAGCAACAACCTTTTCCAAAAGTGACAATGGCTACGATCGAGACAACTAATAAGGGCACTTAAACATTAACAAGAATCTCAACCTAAGTAGCCGAAAAATGGGATCATTCAGATGGGACATTTGATATCGAAGTTAAAGACAGAACGATGGTACGGCGCAAGACCACACAAAAGCCTCAGACGCAGAAAGGCAGCAGGTGGGTCCAGAATCGGAAGCCATTACCCATCAACATCGACCCTAGGTTTCCAGGTATGAATCACACTTAAATTAGGAATAGCAAAAGAAGGTATGCAGTTTTGCAGGAAAGGCGGCCGAATAAGAGTAGTCGACGCAAGCAGGCCGTGGATGAGGTACCTGAACAAGGTGTCAGGATACTTAGATGGGCCGAGGAGGTAAAACATCTGGGGTCTCATATGGGAGAGTCACGGTGTTTTAGATGTTTCTGTCACCGAATTAATTGACATCCAGAGACGAGGAGTGTCCCTGAAGTTGAGGGGATAACGTTAGGGCTTTTTCACCAAATGAAATTCAGGATTTGTTGCGGCTGCACCAAGCCACACCTGACCCAGGGGTCCTTGCTAGTTCTAAAAAGAATTAGTGTTCTGATACATGTGCGTTTACAATAAGGATGTTGTATGCCCGTCCATCAGAAGAAGAGCCAGTGTGGGCTCACTTCTCAAACAAACAGACGCTTGAGGAAGGATGGACGTCATTAGTTGTGTTCGAGCCATATGGAATCCGCAAAATTATCTTTCCTCCCATACCTGAAGGGATGATGCCACATCTGAAGCCACTCTACGTTGACGCCCATATCTGTGGGAAGCCAGTGAGTAACTTTATTGATAATGGTGCAGTATTTAGTGTCATGCCCTTGAAAACATTGCACAGATTAGGTACGGATGATGTCCCATGGAAAATTCATGTGAGCGGTCTATTGCCACCGCCGCAATAGAAGATTTTAGTAAGTTTGATTAGGAAGCACATTAATTGTCTAGCTTGGGATTATTCGGAAATGCCTGGTTTGGATCGACGCTTAATCGAGCACCGACTTCCTATCAAGGTGGGCTTCAAGTCTTTTAAACAAGCCTCCCATAAGGCTTCGCCAGAATTAATGCCTTATATTAAGGAGGAGATAGAAAAGCTTTTGAAAGTTGGCTTCATTCGGCCGTGTAGGTATGCTGAATGGTTGGCTAACATAGTGTCGGTGACCAAGAAGAACGGAAAGATAAGAATCTGTATCGACTTTAGAGATTTAAATCTGGCCACCCCTAAAAAGATAAGTATAGCATGCCGGTGGCCGACATGTTAATTGATTCGGCCGTAGGTCACCAAATTTTGAATTTAATGGATGGATATGCAGGTTATAATCAAATTTTCTTGGCCGAGGAGGACATTCACAAGACAGCCTTTAGGTGCCCCGAAGCTCTGGGAATTTACGAATGGACGTTCATGCCGTTCGATTTGAAGAATGCGTGTGCCACTTACCAAAGAGCTATGAACATAATTTTTCATGATTTTATCAGACAATGCATGGAGGTTTATGTTGATGATGTCATTTTTAAATCCTCTGACTTTAAGACGCATTTGTCCGATCTTGAGAAGGCGTTTATCCGAATGGAAAAGTAAAATCTCAAGATGAACCCTACAAAGTGTGCTTTCGGGGTTGCGGTAGGGAATTTTCTAGGTTTTCTTATTCACATAAAAGGGATTGAAGTAGATACCAATAAGTCCAAGCCGTACAGGATATTTTGCCACCTAAAATGGTGAAAAAATTTCAAAGCATGCTTGGGAAGATGAATTATTTGAGAAGGTTCATAGCAAATGCAACAGGTAAGGTGAAACCAATTACTAAGCTTTTAAAAACTAAGACAACTCAAGCCATAGTCTGGGGGGATGAGCAACAAGAAACCCTTGATGCTATTAAGCGGGCTCTCACCGAACCGCTAGTCTTGGTCCCGTCTCAATACGGCCGACCACTCAAATTGTATTTGGCTAATACATTTTTTGTTGTGAGTTGTCTGCTGGCTCAGGAATGGGATGATGGTAAAGAGAGAACAATTTTCTATCTCAGTAAAATGTTAACTGGGCCAGAGTTGAACTACACTATGCCCGAAAAAATATGTGATGCATTGGTATACGCGTGTATTAAACTGGAGCATTATCTCTTTCCGAGGAAAACAGAGGTAATTGCTAGGTTTGATATTGTAAAGTTGATTCTCCAAAGACCCAATATGCAGGGAAGGTTGATGAAATAGACAATCAAATTGGCTCATTTTTCTTTGACCTATAAGCCTATCAAGGCCATCAAAAGGCAAACAGTGGCCGACTATTTGGCAAAATTCTCTGGAAGAGATCATCAGAGACCCAATAAGGGGGCTTACGTCGGAGTCCGACCTTAGGTGATTTTTTTTTATGGTTCAAGAACTCGAGAGCGTTTGGGCGCTGGGGTGATCTTGAAGCGTCCTGATCTTCAATAGGTCGAACTAGGTTTGCACTTGAAAGATATGACACACAATTCTATGGATTATGAGGCTTTGGTTATTGGATTGGAAGCTTTTATGAAAAAAGAAGTTCAATAAGTGGTTATAAAAGGTGATTCCTAACTTGTAATCAACCAGGTGTTGGGTTTATATGCTTGCAATTTACCCCACTTGAGGAAATACAATGACATGGTAAATAGACTACTGTCTAGGATTGCTCAGGTTACGATTGAACATATCCCTAGCACGGAAAATCGCTGAGCAGATGAGCTGTCAAAGAACGGTTATGGGGCAAACGGAGAAATTGATTATATAGCGTTAGAGCATCCCGATCATGAGATAAGTAGCGTGGATTGGAGAACCAAGATTAAGGATTATCTGAAAAGCCCGGATTCCTCGGCTGTGATTAGTGTCCGATTGAAAGCTCTACGGTTTCGGTTAGTCGGTAAGTCACTATACAAAAGAACATTGGATTATGTTCTTCTTCGATATTTGGGGCCCAAAGAGTCAATTGCCGTCATGCAGGAGGTCCATGGTGAGATTTGCGGGGCCTACCTAGCAGGGCTGAACATGAGGTGGGCCATTCATCGTTTGGGCCGTTGAATCACTTACCGAACTGACAATAAGATTTTTGATATAT
This sequence comes from Andrographis paniculata, assembly GCF_009805555.1. NCBI lineage: Eukaryota > Viridiplantae > Streptophyta > Magnoliopsida > Lamiales > Acanthaceae > Andrographis > Andrographis paniculata. The sequence goes on from NW_026137591.1 coordinate 3,384,082, forward strand.
ATTCAAATATAGGGAATTTTAGTAGAAAATTTAGATGTAATGGATTATTGTGAGCGATCAGATATAGCAAAAGTTGTGGTTGTAGACCTTGAATCGTTTATCATAATTATTTATACTTTTTAACTTGTAAGTTTCCAGGTCGAACACAGGGATTTTAAGTCGCGAAATCAAATCAACTTTTAATCTAGTGAAAGCGGCAAAAAAGCAGTAAGGAGACCCGCTTGAAAGCGAGTCTGAATCTAAAACTAGAGGAACTGAAAAACTAAGGAAAGCGGTAAAGGTGAGCGGGGGTGAGCGGAGCGGTGGTAAGCGGGACTGGTGCCAGCGATGGGTGAGCGAGGGAGACATGAGCGGTTAGGCACAATATATTTATATAGGTTGATCGGGAGAGGGTGATGGAGAGATGCTATGTCTGAATTGTGCGTTCCTTAATGACTAGATTTTCCTGGATGGCATGAGCGAGTGATGTTGGTGTTTAATCGAAACATATATGTATAATACAAAAATGGCAGGAGAAAGTAATGTAGTTATATAAACCAGATTATAAGGAACTTTGATTGCTGGTACTTAACCTTAAGGGAGTTACAACAAGACTTCAATGACACCCAGATTAACAATATTATAAAAAAGAAACCCTACTGTCACTAAAAATTTCTGTGACCCAATAGACTACCGCCTATGCCCCATTAATTATCCCAATTTCTGTCTCATTAGGGGCTTTACCCTTTTGTTACCTCTTTTTAATCAAAATTGAATTTAGACCAGTAATTAAGCAGGTCGACAAGGCTCCGCGTATTTAACTACATCGAACTACCTTGAATTTGTTTGTGACAACGAGACAAGGCTTCGATAATCAATTTTTCTGCGTTCTTTCTCAGCGACTTAGAGTTCTTTACAACTAAAGTTTATATAAATGTGAAAATATGGAAGATGTGATGACGAAGAACAAATGATATTTCATTACTTACTACCAAAGCAGTAAAGTTCTATTTCTACAAAAAACTGTAACTAAAGCGGTGAACTAAAACTAAGTAAGCAGTAAAGTGTGGCCAAGGGAGAAGAGAGATCTCAACTCCCCTAGCCATTCTTGATAAGAACTCCCTTACAGGGTTGGAGCTCTCAAGAGGCAGGAAGATGGCTAAGAATGCGCGTAAAAAATGCTAGTTTTACTCCTCTCGAAGTATATTTTACAAATAGATATCTGGCCCTATTTATAGCTAATGGAAGTAGCAGTTGCAAGCCGTTAAGAAGTGGTTCCAACCACTGGGCAGTTGGTGGCAGTTATTCCGTTGTAGCAGTTGCTAGCCGTAACTCTCAGGGTGCTCGCTTCGCTTGTCTTGACTTGTACAGGCGCAGATTTTCCTCGCTTGCCAGATGGCTGGAGGGCATCAGCGCAGCTGAGCGGAATCGTCAATGCTGGCTGGTTGTGGAATGGTTGTACCGCTGCGGGTTGAACACTTAGGCGTTATTTGCAATCAGTTGACATCCCTTCACTGCGGTGGGTGTCTGGGTCGCTGACCTGAGTGATGAAGTCGTCGCTTGTGAGTGGAAACGGCTATCGCTTGTTTCATCTGCCTTAACTTTTCTGGACCAGAATCACCACTTAAAATGGCAGAAATTGTTAATAATCTCAACAAATCAATTATGGATCATGGCAATTAAAATAGGTCAATAAAGTATGCCATACTTCAGATGTTGTGATAGTTTTTCTATAGGAATTCAAGTAATACATAGTTTTGTAAAGTGGAGAATATGCTCATATTTGGAGTTATCAAACCTCCTCACACTAAAACTTTGTTCGTACTTGAACAAAATAAATTATGAGAGCAAAGATTTATTCCGTTCACTGCAGTCAAGTGTTGCCTAAGACTAGTGCCATGATTGGGAATATGGTGAATCTCGAATAGAAACAATTGATCCTTAAGCATTCAAACTTGTCACTTGATCTAACATGAGCGAAGTTATCCAGGTATCGTCTACTTTGTTCACTCAGTGGGGACTATTTTTTTGATTAAGGGAGCCTTCAGCTGAAGGGTGCGGAAAATTTTTCTTTTTTCTTGGATCAAGAGTTTCAAACATGATCTTATTTGATTTTTCGCGCACCTAGCCCTTTTCAGCCCATTTTTGTAATAATAGGTCCTCCCCGCTTTGCTTACATTGTGTCTTAAACCATATTTAAGGATTTCTCTTTTCAAGTTATCTCTTGTGAACAAAGTCGATAAACAAAAGTTCACTTGCCCTACTGAGTATGAGAAATTGAAATGAAAGGGGCACTAATCTTTACAAGTCATATCAGTTGTTACTTAGTTTAACTCAATATTCGCATTATTGATAAAGTTCGAGGGACGATTACTCAGTCTGGTGTTTGCAAGCTATCTAACTTTACTCTACAACATATTACAAGGCTAATGCACCGAGGTATTAAAAGGATCTCAAATAAAAACACATGCTTCAGATTATGATAGGTATACAATAAAGATAAAATCCACTTGGTACCAAAAATTGTGGTGTCATTGATCATTAAACTTCTGTACAGCCCTTGTCATTCCCAAAACCTATGTACATGGGAGAGGATCCTAAATCATTTCTCTTTCTCGCTTGTGGGTCCTCGTCCCGAGAGTGATTTCTTTGTCAGCTGCCGCACTAGTTCTTCCATTATGTGGAGACTCTTCGTTGTATCAAGCTATTGATGCAAATAATCTCGTTCTTTTGGGTGATGGTTGCAAGTGCCTTCAGAATTTCCGTTTGAGTTGCACCCAGGCTTGCAGCTTGAGTCTCCAGTGCTCCTACGCGTGATTCTAGTGCGGTGCTCGCCTTTCTGCCAGTGGTTAGTAGCTCAGCCAAATTCCCTATGTGCGTATCTATCAGTGTTTGGAGTATCAGGTATTGGCTGAGCACGGCTTCGTCGAGTTCATCCAGTCGTTTTCCCAGTGTTTCAAATGTTGTGCAGGAGGCTAAGGCACTTGCCTCCGCAGGTGTTGGTGACTGTCTCTCTGACTCAGCTGAACTAATCTCCACTGGCTAATTCTCATTCTTGGAATCCATTGTTGGTTCGGGGGTGACATTCCTCAGAAAAGCAAATTGCCTCGCTGCCTCATACTCCAGCTGCTCTGTTTTCTTCCTTTCCAAGTACCTCATGTATCGCAGTTGGATTTGGGTGAGCGGCTTCCAGTATTTTAGCAACTTAACCAGCACCTTCATTTTCCTTTTCTTCTATCCCTCACGTTGTCGCTTTTGTTCTAATTGTTGTATTGTGGTGAACAGTTGAGCTTGCTCCTCCTGAATCTCTTTTCTTCTTCATCCTCCTTCTCGTCGATGATTATTTTATCTAATTTTTCCGAGGCCGGAGTCAGAATCTCTGCAGGTGTTCTTGTCTCCATCGATGTTTTGGGATTGTGTGGCATAGACTCTCCTTCTACCATCCCTGGTGTTGTCTCTATCGCTCGTGGAGACACCTGCAGGATTGGGAGAGTTGTTATGACTGCCTCAACCTCGGCGGTTTCATTGGCAGCTTCAACGGTTGCGGCAGCGGGGACCTCGACGCGTTGTTCTTTGTACGATTCTACAGTGACGTCGATTCCGCCTATGGTTTCTTCAGTGATCACGGTCTCCCACTCCTCCTTTGGTACAGCAGCAATAGGCTTCTCCGCCCCCAGCTGGTTAACGAGTGCGGGTTCATTGCGTGTAGTTCTAGCTATAGTTGGTTCACCTGCCCCTTGCTGGTCGACGGGGGCAGGTTCATGGCCAATTGGACTCGCTTGCCTGGGTGGCACCATCTCCTTCATAGGCTCCACTGGTGAGGATCGCTCGGGCTGAGCGGAAGGTTCTCTAATAGTGATCCCCTTCCTCAGATGGGATAACGGGACCATATCCTTTGTCGCTTCCGCTTCCACCGCTTTACCCTTCCCCTTCTCCTGCCTTGTCGCTCGCTGAGGGGGTGTTGGATTTTTCCTTGATGCTACTTTCACCCTCTGCTTCTTCTCGACTGGCTTCGGAGTGGGGTCCTCCTTCCGCTTTGATCTCTTCTCACCAGCGGCAGCCATCGGAGCCTTTCCTCCCTTGTCGCTCCTGGCCTTCTCTGCACCAAATAGATCCTCTTTTATCTCCCGAGCAAAGCGGAGGGCTTCCTCCTCTTCGTCAGCGGGAGTTTCATTGTAGACAGTTTGCTCCGAGTCTGGTTCTGCTGCAGCCTCCTTTGGATCGACTTCGGGTGCCATCTCTTGTCGAACTATCTCCTCCCCAATGACTTTCATTCGTCTTTTCGGCGGAGGGGGAGGGTGACATGGATGTCCGAACGTCAAGATTCACAATTCCAAAGCCTCCCATCGAACCAGCTTCGAGAACCCGAGAGAGAGAGCCCGCATTGACAAATTACAAGGTTTGATGATGAAGTTTGCAAGTTGAGGAGCAATTAAAGCCCATGTTGCAATAGTTGAAGACTTATCGATGGATGCCGACATTGGAGCTTGCAACGCCTCAATCGGACAACTAACGGAAAAGTTCAGCGAACCTAGGAGATTGCTAAAATAGAGGGTTTAATATATAATTATATAAACCTAGGTTGCACATACTCAAGAGGGGGGGACCATCCATTGGACCATTAGCTAGGTGTCAGTCATTGGGGGGGACCATTAGCTAGGTGTCACTCATTGAGAGGTTACTTACTTATACACAACCCATCCCACATTGGAAAATCACTCCACTTCCCCCTTCCCCCACTCCTATAAATAGGACTCTTAAGGTGCTTTGTAAGACACACCAAGCAAGAATATTTTTGTGAATATTTGATCATTTATGATCATTTCCTTTTTATGGAAAGTTATGCTTGATAGTAATACTTTCTCTTTTAGTCTAATATTTCATGGAATGCAATTCCATTGCATGCTCCATGGGGTTTAGTTTAAAAATTTGGGTTTGAGTATAAAGCCTCAAGTTCGTGGCATTTGGGGAAGATGGAAGAGCTCTCCAAAGTGTCGACCGAGGTGGTGCCTTCGTGGAGGATGGTTCGATGCTAGAAGGGTATCGGGTCGTTCTTACGTTAGTACTTATTTAGGTTTGCTTCTCTTTCGATTATCTTTTTTCTCGCTTTATTTGTTTCCGCTTAGTTAATTTGTTCTTTTCTTTCTTAGTTAGTTCCGTTTTGATTAGTTTATTCCGTGTCTTGTGTAGTTGATCAATTTCGGTCCATGACATATATTTAATTTTGGTATCAAAGCAGTTTGATCAATTTACACTATCTTTATTCCGAAAATTCCGAAAAAAATAAATATTCCTTTGTTATCTTTCGTTTTCATTCTCTCTTCTTGTTGCTTAGTTGAAATTTTTTATTACATATCATTGACGTAGATTTGATTTCGAGTTTTGTCATTGCTTGGCCTTCTAGTGTGGACGATTTGATCCTCTATGCTTCCTAGTGTACAACATGCACCTTACATCCATATGCATTATATGAACTCAAGCTTGTGACTTTGTTGACGAGTGATTTTAATTGTACACTTCATGTTCTTGTTTGAGTTTTGCGATTTTGCTCTTGTTTGAGTTTTGCAAGTTTACGAGTTGTTGAGTTTGTTGTTGTTTGAAGTGAGGTTGAATTAATTGAGGTGGATGTTGTTGGGGAAGTGTAAGGAGTTATTGTTGATGTATTGTTTTGCCTAGGCCTCGTAATATTGCCGTGAAAAAGTAAAAAAAAAAAAAAAAGAGTTGCAAAGAAAAAAAAATTGTTGCAAAAAAAAGAAAAAGAAAACCAAAATATTTGAAAAAAAAATACAAAAAAAAACAAAATCGAGCGGGAGGACTAGAGCAATTTTTTGTCGATAATCTTGTTTGAGTTGTAATTTTCTCATACGAGCTCCATTTTTCGCGTATGATATGTCATTGGAAAGCTTGTGAAGTGGGGAGAAAGTTATATTAATCAGTTTTTGTGAATTTGTAATTGAAGTTGATTATTCAGTTTTGAGTTTTTGAGATGGGATCGATTTTGTGCTTGTCATATTCGTTTGACACGTTTTAAAGGGAGTTGAGTATTGTGGTGATTTGGTGGTTGTTGAGATCATTCAGCTTGTGTTTGTTGTCGAATTGCTTAGTTCCGGCATTTGTGCGTTGTGTATGTTTGGTCATTTGTCCGTGAATGAATGAGCTTGGTTCTTTGCATTGCATGATTGACACTATCTTGAGCTTTCTTTGATTGAGTCGTGTTTAAAGTTTCTTGTCCACTTTAAACGCGTATGTCACTCAGGTTCCACCTTTATGACTCCATCAAGGCACACTTTAAGAGCTTGGAAACTCTATCCATTTGTCGAGAGGTATACACGAGTGTGCGAGAGGGGGGGAATTGTGAGAACTAACTTTCAATATACATATATTAGTTTGTTTTGGTGCAGGTATGGCTTCGTTGGTGATATCTTGGCTACGATAAATAAGCAAAGCAAAGATATGCGAGATATTAAAGACGAGTTAGGTGGAAAGATGGATAGCATGACATCTCGTGTGGATCAGCAAGGTCGAGAGATACATGACCTACGGAGTCAAGTTGATCATGTTCAAGATGACATAGATGATGTTGTGGATGCTCGGATGAAGGATTATGCGGAGGCCTTGTTAAGGAAGGTTGATCAAAACATGGAAAAGAAACTCGATGAGGTTTTCGATAAGGTTGCTACTCTTGAAGAAAGGGGAAGTCATAGTGATGCTAGACGTGAAAAAATCCACCTTGGCAAGCAACCTATGGGCTCAACAAGTGTTTTCCCAAATCGATCTATCCAAGTTGATGATTTTGGCGAAAGGCGTCATACTAGTCCAAGGCCTACATCTATCCAAGGCCGACGAGGAAGACGGGATGCTACCAAAGAGTTACTTGATGAATTTGACTTGGAAGAAGATATCCATAACCGAAGGAGCCGAGTTCGAGTTAATGAGGTTGATGATAACATGCAGTCCATCAAGTTCTCCATACCACCTTTCGTAGGATCGGATGAACCTAATGAGTTTCTTGAGTGGAAAAACAAAGTGGAGATGATGTTTGCATGTCATAATTACTCGGACCGCAAGAAAATTCAGCTTTCTGTTGTGGAGTTTAAGGAGTATGCTCTTGTTTGGTGGGAGAAGATACAAGCTGATACTGCAAGGTCCGGAATGCCTCCGATTGAGACATGGGCAGCCCTTACTCGAGCTATGCATGCACGTTTTGTGCCCCCGCATTATCGGATGGATCTTCTTAAAAAATTTCAGTTTTTAGTCCAAGGTAGCAAGACGGTTGAGCAGTACTACAAGGAAGATGAAGATGATGGAGTCACCATGTATCGGTTTCTCAAAGGGCTGAGGCGTGATATTATGATTCAAAGTGGATATGTATCCTTACAATTCTACTTTGGAACGTGTCCAACTTGCTACCAAGATTGAATCGCATGGAAAGGTAGGAGTAAGTGTGAGCTTTGGAAAGACGTCACCAAATTTCAACAAGTTTGGGGGTAATACGGGACCAACAAAATCTTGGCCCAAAGGAGATGATAAACACACGACCAAGAATGAGCCGGTTAAGGTGGTTAAGCGTGATGAACCAAGGAAAGTCAGCAAGGATGGTTCACCAAACAAAGTAAAGGATGTCACATGCTTTAAGTGTCAAAGGAAAGGTCATTATGCCAATATATGCCCTAATGTGCGAACTGTTGTGCTTTGTGACAATGGGGACTATGTACTTTTGTCGGATGATGAGGGTGATAATTGGGAACCTGAGGTCAAGGCTAGAGAGGCTGAGGTTTTCCAAGTGACAGAAGAACAACTTGAAGAAGATTTATTGGAAAAGTTGACTTTGCAAATGCTTGGTGCTATTCCCAAGGAGTCGGAATTATTTGTTGATCGGGTTAAGGAGAAATGGGAGAATTTGCTCAATTGCTGGTGCAAGATTGGTGGAGAGCGACCATCAATGATCGTTGATAATGCAAGTTGCACCGATGTTAGTTGCTTAGTGATAGACAAGATTGGATTCCAAACTCTACAACATTCATCTTCCCGCCATCTTCTGTGGATGCATTCTAGTGGTGATCTGAAAGACACTAGACAAGGCAAGATGCCGATCGCAATTGGTCCTTATAAGGGTTCCAACATCCTACTCTCACTTACCGATTTTCAGCGAGAAGCAGGTGACTGTGATGAAGAAGGGAGTTGCTTTTTATTTTTATGTAATTCATTACTAGAAGTTCTTTATGATTTAGCATCTAATGTTCAAGCGGATAAGGACGCACAATGGTTGATGGCTCAACCTTCTGAAGGGGGAGGGAATGACATGGATGTCCGAACGTCAGGGGGAGGGAATGACATGGATGTCCGAACGTCAAGATTCACAATTCCAAAGCCTCCCATCGAACCAGCTTCGAGAACCCGAGAGAGAGCCCGCATTGACAAATTACAAGGTTTGATGATGAAGTTTGCAAGTTGAGGAGCAATTAAAGCCCATGTTGCAATAGCCGAAGACTTATCGATGGATGTCGACATTGGAACTTGCAACGCCTCAATCGGACAACTAACGGAAAAGTTCAGCAAACCTAGGAGATTGCTAAAATAGAGGGTTTAATATATAATTATATAAACCTAGGTTGCACATGCTCAAGAGGGGGGGACCATCCATTGGACCATTAGCTAGGTGTCACTCATTGGGGGGGACCATTAGCTAGGTGTCACTCATTGAGAGGTTACTTACTTATACACAACCCATCCCACATAGGACTCTTATAAATAGGACTCTTAAGGTGCTTTGTAAGACACACCAAGTAAGAATATTTTTGTGAATATTTGATCATTTATGATCATTTCCTTTTTATGGAAAGTTATGCTTGATAGCAATACTTTCTCTTTTAGTCTAATATTTCATGGAATGCAATTCCATTGCATGCTCCATGGGGTTTAGTTTAAAAATTCGGGTTTGAGTATAAAGCCTCAAGTTCGTGGCATTTGGGGAAGATGGAAGAGCTCTCCAAAGTGTCGACCGAGGTGGTGCCTTCGTGGAGGATGGTTCGATGCTAGAAGGGTATCGGGTCGTTCTTACGTTAGTACTTACTTAGGTTTGCTTCTCTTTCGATTATCTTTTTTCTCGCTTTATTTGTTTCCGCTTAGTTAATTTATTCTTTTCTTTCTTAGTTAGTTCCGTTTTGATTAGTTTATTCCGTGTCTTGTGTAGTTGATCAATTTCGGTCCATGACAGAGGGACAGATATTTATTAACGTCGTCAATACAGATAAATCATAATTTACTTATAAATAGTAACAACATAACATAAAATCATATAAATTAATTATATAATAAAAACTAAGTCTTGTGTTATCGTGTCAAATTCAAATCTACTTATATAAATTAAATTAATTATTAAACTAAATCACATCATTTAAATTGAGTTAATTAAAATATATACTTAATTATAAAATAATTTTGATTAAAATTATTTAAAAGTATTTTAAAATATATTTGAATTAAATTAATGTGATTTGTTTTAAATAACGTAAGTATTTATTAAAATCAAAATACAAAAAAAATAATAATTTTATATACAAATATAACAAATCTGTAAAATTTATATAAATTAAAATCAATTATAAAAATTAATCTAATAATTTATGTTAATTTTTTAAAATATATTTATTTGATAAAATCAATTATTAAAATTAAATACAATCATTTAAAACTATTTATTTATCTTTAAAATTATATATAATTTTATATATTATATTTTGCAAATATTATAACTAATTTTATTGCAAATTTTAATTTAAAATATATAATGTAATTTAAATTTATGCACAATATACATTAATATTTATTCGATAATTAAAAATAAATTAAATAAATATTAAAGTTAAAAAATATAATAAATTTTTTAATAAAATGTTAAAAAAAATATAATAGACAATTAAATAAAAAACAATATTTAATAAAATTCATTCACTCCAAGTTCCTCATATTGGAAGGGAATAAAAAAAAAAAAAAAAAAAAAAAACGCCCCTCCACTCGCCTCTTAAAAAATTAAAGTAAACACAATTTTTTGTTTTTTTTTTTAAAATTCCATCCCTTTCATTTCTCTATTTTTTATCCTAAACTTTCGAATCATAAAAATTAATTGATTTAAAATATATTTAATAAATATAAATAAAAGTTAATTAAATTTATAACAAATAAAATTATATAGAGGATTCCATCAAAATTTTTATTTTTGTCTTTCTTTTTAATAAATAAATATTTTTATATATATTTAAAATTTTGAATTTTTTATAAATCAATTTATATTAAGCATAAATATATATATTTATTTATATTATATATTAAATAATATTTATATATTATATATATTTTTTAAAAATATAAAATTTAAAATATTTAAATATATATTTTAATTTTTAATTATATATATTAATTTTTATTTTAAAATTATTAACAATATTTTTTATATAAAAATAATAAAATAATACATGGCTGGAGTATAAAATTATTTATAATGAGAGTATATTGTATCGTGACTGACGAAGAAACTCTGGTATGAGTAGGGAAAGATAACAACGCGCACAGCCGCGGGGCTGACAGCTGAGATGCACCCAGCCTGGCTCGCTGTCGTCTGCAGGTATTTCGTCACAATGCCAATCGGCTTCATTGTTCCAGTTACAGTGAGTCGTCGTCTTTTATTTCAATTTTTTGCAGGAAAGGGAGGGTAAGAGGTGCTGATACTTTGCCTGGATCAGATCAGATCCTTTATTTGTTTATTTTATATATTATAACATAGTTAGATTCAATTCATCGTATTCACTCTCAACTTGATTGAGGGTGAGATGGGAATTGTTTTCACGAGGCTGTTTTCTTCACTCTTCGGGAACAAGGAAGCTCGGATTCTTGTGTTGGGCCTCGACAATGCCAGAAAGACCACCATTCTTTGTATGCCTCATTTTTCGCTTCATAAGATTCATGTTGTTGTTGTTGCCTACTTGCCTTGGTGATGACTTTTAATTAATTCTCTTTAGCTATTGGTTTTCGCAGATCGACTTCAGATGGGTGAAGTAGTGTCTACTATTCCAAGTACTTACCTTGTTATCCTTACTTTAAGCAATTCGATACTGTTATTCTATGAACGTGGGTTGACTGACATTTAACGCGCTAATTTTTGGATATTTTGCATTGTTTCTAATTGTTTTATGTTATTTTCTTCTCTTAAGCTTGTTTTGGTTGCTTCCTTGAGTTCATTAATTTGCTGCATCTATTTCATAGGCAGAATTTAATATGACAAACAGTGATATGCGAAATGTGTAGTATGAAAATAGGATTAGGGAAACTTTGCTTTACTTGATTAATGAGTAGATGCCTTTTTCATTTTACTGCTATTGGGTTCAATATGGAAACAGTGCAATATAACAACATAAAGTTCCAAGTTTGGGATTTAGGTGAGTTTATCATCCTTAATAGAATTGGGATTGTTTTCAAAGTTTTTTGGCTTTCAGGATCCTTGCTGTTTGACTTGGACTCGTGAATTTGTTTATTTTCGTATGGGATTCATCATTTTAATTTGTAATTTCTGAGTTTGGTTGTTATTGACTGTGTCATGTGTCGCCCTTGGTGATTTATGTTGAAAATATGAAAAGAAGGAGTTGAGGACTTCTTGGCTTTAGGCTTTCACTCTCATTAGAGCTCCAGAGCATGAAAACAAATGATGTCCATGGATGAATTATTCACATTAATACACAGTGGAATGAATTTGTAACAACTATCAGCTATTAAATGTTGCCACTGGCTGTGGTTTCAAATGTTGCCATATATTATAAAAGATAATTGTAGGTTTATCTTAACTGAATTAGAGAATGTAGACTACAAGTCAACAGTATCCTTCTAGTTAGCCTAAGATTTTTTTTTTTAAAATATATATAATCACTTCACCGATGAGGGAGGAATATTGTTTTGTTATACTTGCAGTTTCGGTGTGTCTCATGAGCTAAATGATTGGAATGTAAATGTTTTAAATTTGCTTCCTTATTTTTTCTTTTTCATTCTTTCCATCAAGGAGCCGAAGGATTCTATAAGCTATGATTTACTTTATAGACATACGATTTGCTTATGAGGGTGGGTCGTGATTCTAGAGTATAATTAGGCATCTAGGCCATTAAGCTTAATGCAACTACAAAACACAGTTATAACTTTAACCTGTGGAAGTCATAAAATAACATTCAAGAAAATAATCATGGGAATGCTCTTTGTTATCACAATTTCATTTATGCTCGGTGGTTTTGTGATTCCTTAGTAGTTTCTCTTCCAACCATTTCTAAGAAGTCATTCTGAAGTTTTTTATTTGTAACATTGGTGGTTCTCCTTGTTGTGGCAGGTGGGCAGACTAGTATCAGGTCACTAATTACTCATATTTGGAAAGTAATTACTTGTGATTTTTAATTCTATCGTCTATTTAGTTAATTTGTCCAATTTAATGGTTCTCTTTTCAATCACACAATACTGACATGTGTCTGTACCCTGTCTAATATTGCCTATTGGATTTGTGCAGTAATGACATTTCTTCTTTCTAAATCCATGTTAAAATCTCTCTCTAATGATTTTTTTTCATACTTTTCTACTTTTCAATAGAATGTTTTATTTTTTATTCTGTATTTAAGAATTGATAGATTTAGTTAATTACTGCCATGGATAAATAATTTACCAAGGTGAAATTGTCAAAATAATATTATGTTTTCAGGTAGGAATTGCTTTTATTGTTATTATTATTTTTTCTAAATTTTAACTTTTTTCTTTTGTATATTTTTGAATACTTTATGTGGTGCTTGACAACATCAAGTTCACTTTAATTTTTCAATGGAAGTGGTAAAAATGTCTAGCAGTAGTTTTTTTTTTTTTTTTCTACTATTATTACAGTCACATTGGTTGTTCACTAGGAGCTTTGGTTAACTATTGAATTTCAATGATTGTTTATCTTGAATGTGTTCATATATACATAGGTAGATAAGTCGAAATTTTGAATTAAGACAACACTTTGCCAAATCCTTCAAATCTGGATAGATTGCTGGTACATTTTTTTGTTGATAGCGAAAGTGCTACATATTTTTATTACTAGATGATGCTACAGCGAGAATCCTTATTTCTATATAAAACATGAGTTGTGGTGAGTGAGTGCATCTTACAATAGACCTTACTCATCTTTGAACCAACCTCAATGATACACATATACTAAATGATAGTCTTAATTTTCCGGTGTCTTTTCCTTTTTATTTCTTATAAAACAAGCTCAGCTTTCTTTAGAACTTCTTAATCCCTTGAATCGATCCTAAGATGTTTTGCTTTGTTGTTTAGGCCATACTGGAGGTGCTACTTTCCCAATACTCAAGCGATAATATATGTTGTTGATTCAAGTGATACTGATAGACTAGTGGTTGCCAAGGAAGAATTCCATGCAATATTGGAGGTGATATTTCCATTTATGTATTATCAGAAGAAAGTTCATCACCTATATATTTCAAAGGGGATGTTCTTGTTCAGTTTTACACCAAGGTTAATGGAAGATCAAATAAGCTAAACTTTATGTTACTTAAGAATGTAATGAAAATATTTTTTATTTCATATGTCACCATCACATATTCATGGTAAACAACTTGCTTGTGCTTGCTTCAACAGGTATGCTGTCCCGATTATGGTACTTTTAGTTGTCAAAGGTTAACATTGTTCTCTTTAATTGTGAAGCTTTAAATTTCAAGAACATAATCAAAATTAGAGTGATGTTTTTTTTAATAAACACTTTAGTAGTTTTTGTAAAATATTGAATGGCCACTGTTTGCATAATTTTGCTGCACATGATCCTTTGAAGTTCTCTGAGTGTTCTTACAGTAAGTTCCTACCTAGGTGGCCCTGGAACTTGAACCAGTACTTAACAGTTTGTTTACCTTTAGCTTTGGTTTTTAATATTTTAGGCCTTGGCAGTTTTGTTTTCAACTTAAATAGAAATGAAAAATGGTTGTTGTTTCTAGCTGTTTTAATTTTCCCTACATCAGTCTCCTGATGATCTTTGTTAATGATTGACTGTACTTTCCTCTTTCTTATATGGAATTACATTGGTCCCTTGCCAGGAGGAAGAGCTAAAAGGCGCCGTTGTCCTCTTGTTTTCTAACAAGCAGGTGGAATTTTATACCATTCTTTATGCCATATATATAAAAATTAACATTGCACTTAATTTACATACGATAAGCAGAAATTTCTTGATGCATTTGCATACTTGTTAACTCTGTGTGTCGGTTGAAGTTGCTTGTTAATCCACTCACAAGTTAGATAAGTGTACTCTCTTGTGGCTTAACATTATCTGACTTACAGGATCTTCCTGGAGCAATGGATGATGCTTCGATAACTGAGGCCTTAGAATTGCACAAAATTAAGAATCGGCAATAGGCTATCTTCAAAACTTCCGCCATAAAGGGAGAGGGCCTCTTTGAGGGCCTAGACTGGTAAGCTCCACTATTTTTTCTACACAATCACATGGATTCATACAAGTGCTAGCCTAATGTGCTTACTCATTAACTTTTTATTTTTACAACGACTGAATCTGACACTACCCTTTTTATCCTTTACAAGAAATTCTACAAGATCTGTCCTTAATTCTGGTTTTGTCCATCTCTAAAGATATAATAGACATTCATGAAGATGATTAAAAATAGCAAAGGCATAAGTACTAATTAACTTCTCCAGTAAACTATCAAACTTGTGATTCCTGTCAACATGGTAGCTAGCAAGCAATCTATACATGGTTCACTAATTAATACGACATGAATTAGATTCCTTAGTCTTTTACATTTTCCCTCTCTGGAAAATATTCGGGGAATCAGTCTTGCATAAATATGATATTAGTCTTGAATCTACTAGTCTTCATGTTGCTGTTGTGTTCTGGAAACTGTATGCGTAGGTTGAGCAATACACTTAAATCTGGAGGTGGCTAAATTGTTTGGAGGGGATGATTGTGTTGTGAATTCTGATCTACCGTAAGTCTGACAAATACCAGGTATGCTTCTTGTGCCGTTGAGATTAGATTTAATTAGTAGAGGCGGAACTAGCAACGTTGCCTCATTTTGGATTCTGCTGTTAATGGCAATCAGTAAAGAGTACAGAATGACATGATCAAATTTTACCAGCACCACTAATATTAGCTCCTTGATTCTTCTCTTTGTCTGCTATTGACTTGATCACAGGGATCCACATTTTATTTGATTTATAATTAAATTTTAGTTGATCTTACTACTCGAGTTTGTTTGAAAATGTGGCTAGTTAGTTAAATCATTATTGTGAGTAGCTCTGAAATTGGGTTCTATAATACTCCCTTGTGTTCGCCAAAAAAATAGGATATTTTAATAGGAAAGTGAGTAGATAAAAAGTTAGGTATAATGTCAAAATGATTGAAGTATGGGTAATAAAAACCGTAGAAGACTGATGAAATATATGCTAGTCTGTTATTGATCGATAAAGCTTAAATTCAAAGGAAGTATGTTTTAATTTGACATAATTTAAAAAAGTGTTGAAATTTTTAATAGTTATGCATCAGCACAGCAGCTGAATTTTTTAATTTAGCTCGTTATAAATTTTAGGAAAATAACAAAAAGTTCACTGTGGCGGAAACCTCATGGTTCTTCTCTCATCTTGGACTTACCTCTTGTCTCCACTCTATCTTTTTTTTTCTTCTTCTATTTTCTTTTTATTTTTGTAATAATTAATAATATGCTCGCTTTGTCCCTTAATAATCTATCCATTTTTTTTTATTTTACTTCATCTCATAGCAAAGTATTAATTTTACTTTTTTAAATAATTGTATTATCTACTTAATATTACAAATACCTTTTCAATTTACAACATATTACACAAATTAGTCTTTTTATTTTATTTCTACAGTATGTCAATATAATACTAATATTTCTAAATTTCTGTGAAAAAAAATAGTTAGATAGTTATGGGACGAAGGGAGTATAATAATTTAATTTATAAATTTATTATTATTATTATTATAAAATATACCATATTAGCCCTAATTTATTTTATAGCCCGCAGCTGATTCGTTCGTTCCTGTATTTTCTTTTCCCCAATTTTTGCTTTTTCCCTTCCCTTATCTTCTTTTTTCCTATTTTTTTCTTTCTTTCTGTATCTCTTTCTTTCCCAATTTTTCTTTATTCCAGTATCTTCTGTAAGTTAAAAAATAAAATATAATCGATCAATTCGCACACCTTGAACTTTATAATTTTCACAAAATCAATGAAATACATATATGCTATATACTGACCTTGTGTAATACCACGTAAAAATACTCGCCGGAAGTTCGCCGGAACTTGCCGGAGTTCGACGCCGGTGTCGGACAATATTATTTTGGGCTTAATTTATTTTAGAATTTTGGTATTAGAAATTAAGGAATTGGCTTTAAATTATGAGTAAAATTGTATTTAGGGTAAAATAAATAAATAAACTAGATTTAGTTTATCCGTATCTCTTAATTTATGTATCTTTATCCATAATTTGTTAAGATATATCATATCCAAGTGTGGATTTGATAAAATATAGCGTATCCATAGTTTGTTAAGATATAGCAAATCCAGGTTAGAATGTCTATATATACAGAGGATGAGTCCAAGTCTTTTATGATTAATAAAATAAAATAGAAAAGAAAAGAACAGAGGTAGCAGCACAACACGCCTTCAGCCAGCCAGCCCTTCTTCTTCCTTGGAATTCTTCTTCTCCAAAACTCTTCTTTTTGGTCTATTCTCTTAAGGTAAGTGGGGTCAATCTTAGATAGATGATATATTCTAATCCCTAAACTTCTTCTATTGATATTTTTTCTCAAAATTATTGTCAAATGGGTTTGCCCTAAAAGTGTTAGGTTTTGCCAATTTCTTATAGAAAGTTGATTATAATGTCATCTAAGGCTTATGTGAAGATTGTTATTGTATTTTAAATTGAAAATCGTAGAATTTATAGGATGGGTTTGAAACCCTAGTTTTGCCCTAACCTAGTAATGGTTTTTGGAAAAAGATTTACGATTATATTTAAATATTATGATTTTTTGGAGTTAGACCGTGCCTATTGTGATTGACATATTTTTCGATTGTTTATTTGGCGAAATAAAGTGAGATTATAACGAACTCGTTGGCTCTAATATCCTACTTTTGCGTGGTTAAATATTGAAAATTGGAATATTTTGATTTTAAAACACCCTTTTTGAAATTTGCCTAAAAGCATGTTGAGTATTTGGTCAAATTGGTAATTGAAACTACCCGTCGAGTCCGATCAACTCGTCGATTGTTTGGATGATAAGGCATAGCCTTCCACTTCTGTGCCTTGCAAACACGTGAGGGTATACAGGTATTTTAGGATAACTAGCTAACCTTGAACTAGATCCCGAATGGGCTAGGTCGAGGGATCGAGATGGCTGGTTCCCTTTTTGGGTGATTCCGAGGTGCCCATCATTCACGATGAGAAAGGTCTTTGGACCGTCATCCGTGATGGAGGGTTGGATTGCGTACAATCCCCTCTTGGTATGTTATATTAGAGACTAGAGGGTTGTGGGCCGTATGGCGCCCCTCGCAAACTAATAATAAATTGATTTACGTGTACTTTGGGTTTCGAACCCTTATGTACACATTGTGGAGTTTTCCTTGAGGGTTGTGACCCTATGTTTGTTATATGAAACTATGTGATGTGTCATACGAAGTAATAAGGTTGAAAAACCGGGTCGAAGCGGCCCTGATTAAGGCCTAGTGGAATTTTCTTCGTGATGTGCTCATCACTATTATTTGTGAATGAAAAAGACATATAAGGGGGGCGCTAAAAGACTCATTTGTGTGAGTTATCCTTATGTGATATGTGTCATCTTATTCAAATTATCTTCTTCAAATGATTTTGTGGCATTATACCGTATTACTTTATCTTCGATTAATTGCGCTTACTCAACCGTTGTGTTGACCCTCTTCTTACAACCTTTTTGTAGGTGATGATGCTTCTGTTATACCTAACTGATGCATCCATGTCATATGATAATCGGGGGAAACTATAACTGCCTTATCTTCTAAAACGCCTTTGAACTTCATTAATTATGTTTAAGAACTAATCCCTTTTAAACTATTTCCAACTTATGCATTTGACTCGAACCTTATTTATTAAGTCGGTGCGCTTTAATTTTAAATCTCTATTTAGTTGTTTGTATTTATTATTCTAGCCTTAGCCCCAAACGTTTATGCCACAAGTAAACAGAGTTTTCATTCACAAAACCATGTTTAGTTCCAACATCATAATGCAGGGTTAAAGGGTTTCAACAAAGAGGTTGTCAAGTTTGATTTGTAAAGACCACTTTCAAGAACACCAGAACCAATTGGATAATTATTTTTGAATAAAATTAAACAACCATTGCCAAAATTAAATGAATATCCAACATAATCGAGTTTAGAAATAGAAACCAAATTGCGAGAAACAATAGGTACATAAAGAGTCTCAAATAAATCTAAATGGTGTCCAGAATCTAAAATTAAACGGTAGGTTCCTACGGCTTCAACGGGAGCTTTGACTCGATTTCCCATAAAAACAAATCTTTCATTTAGCTTTGTGGCTTGGATCGTAAAGAAAACCTGCAAGGATTTCGAAATATGAGTGGTACAACAGGAATCAAGCCACCAGTTATTGTGAGGAACTTCAATTAAATTTGATTCGAAATATACAAAAGCATTAGTACTTTTCTTTTCGAACCAAGTTTTTCGTTTCAAGCAATCTCTTTGAAAGTGTCTGGATTTTCCACAAAAGCGACACTTTACATTATTGAGTTCCTTCTTCGGGGCTTGGGCAGACGGCACATTCACTTTCAATGGTCCGCGCTTGCCCTTCACATTCTTATTCCCGACTCTCTTATCAGCTCCTTGGTTGGTAATAAGATTTATTGAATGAGAGCCCTGATTTTTAAGCCGTGTTTCCTCTTGAACTAGCATAGTGTGAAGTTCATTCACATTCTATTTATCTTTCATGGTATTATAGTTCATTTGGAACGGACCATACTCAAGGGGCAGTTAATTCAAGATAAACTGCACCAGAAAGTTATCATCCACAGTCATCCCTAAGGCTTTCAATCTTGCTGCCAGGTTTGTCATTTCGATGGCATGCTCATGAATGGATCACAAACCTTCAAACTTTATGGTGGTTAGTATAGCCATTAGTGTCTCAACGAGAGACTAATCTGCAGTTTGAGAGCGTTCCCCAACTGCTTTCATAAATTCCTTAGCATCATCGATTTTAGGAAGAGTAGACTTAATGTTGTTGGCTATACTCATCCGCATAAGCATCGGACTTAATATGTTCGATCTCTCCCAAGTATTATAGAAAGACCTTTCACCTTTGCTGCTAGTATCAGTAATAGCAAGAGGTTTTTCAACATGGAGTGGTAGGTCAAGACCTAAAACACCAAGTTGAAATTGAATGTGCTCAGACCATTCGGGATAGTTGAGCCCATTAAACATATGAACAGATGATGCATGCAAATGAAGCGAAGCAGACACAGCTACTACAAATTAAAATAATTGAAATTTTCAAATTAGATTCAAGGCAAAAACAATAAATGTACGTTGCAATTCTCCTTTGGGTGAACAACAACGTACTAAATAAACATAATTGACGCTAACACAATTCGCACAGTTAATCATACTTTAATTGAACATGAATGTCATCTTTGGATAATCTTGCACCTTTAATGAAAGTACTTAAATAATTTTCAATCATGTTGTTAATTATAAAATAATTGATCTACTTTTGGGTTGATCCTTAAATATTTTATAATTAATAAACTTTAATTTACCCATTATTAAAACATAATGTCATAAAAACGTCACATTCTAATGAGTAGTTAAATTTTATATTTAATTTAATATCTATACAAGTATCTTTCTAATTTGATCATTTTGGTGATTGACAGATTATTCATAATTTAGACATTAAATTAAATAATATATTCAAATATATCTAAATTTATTTAATATCTTTCTAATCTGATCACTTTGGTAATTAACAAATTATTCATAATTTAAACATTAAATTAAATAATATATTCAAATATATCAAAATTTATTTAATACAATTCACAAACAGAATTATATTAATTTAATTGTATTATTCATAATTTAAATACCAAATTCAATAATATATTTGAATATAATTAAAATAATCTGCAACCATAATTATGTATTAGTTAAACAACATACATTGGCAAAACAAAGTTATATAATCGCATTAATTAACTAATGCAAATTCTATTAATAGATATATTATTAATCTTTATTTTATTTAATGCATAACGTTTACACAAATAAATCACGAATTCCATAAATAGTGGGATGTTTATTTAACTAATTGTCGATAAACTAATCTCATGATATATTATTATTAAATGATATGATTAAAGAATAATTATCTAATTAAAAGCATACACATATACGCAAAACATATCTGTGGATAATCTAATGTACCACACGGGTTTGGATAATCACAATCGTATAAAATAAACATAAATATTGTAGTGATAATTGAATCTCATTATAATCACATAAATTAATACTCATTAAATAATAATAATAATAATAATAATAATAATAATAATAATAATAATAATAATAATAATAATAATAATAATATTCGCATATTTCAAATTAATTTTCAAAATCACGGAGTTTTCATAAATATATACATATCATCATTTAAATTATATTATAATAATAATTTTATAAATAAAACTTTCGCAAATCAAACATTTAGATCGCAGCAAAAAAAATCTATCTTTATATAATTCTAACCATTAATCGGAGAATTCACAAGTTCAAAACCATGCTCTGATATCATATGTAAGTTAAAAATCAAAATATAATCGATCAATTCGCAGACCTTGAGCTTTATGATTCCCACAAAATCAATGAAATATGTATATGTTATATACTGACATTTGTTGTAAACCATTCTCGCATATAGAACGATAAATTGGGTCTTCTGGTTGGGACGATGAGTTGGATCATTTGATTTTTCCCTCTGACATGGATAGGATCAAATCCATGATATCTAATCTCAAAACAAGAGAAGAATAAACTACGAAATTGAATAAACGAACTGGCGGATAATTTGGAATCAATCGACGAATATACCTTTCGAGCAAACACCTTCATGAATCCACATGAATTGTTTGAGGCTTGTGAATGCTTCTTCCATCTCTCACGTAAGCTGCATTCCGAAGGCTAAAAAATTAACCCTCTTGGTTGATTGGAATCACTCCAATGGATGGTTGGAATCTCTCCGAAAAGAAGGAAATTTCTTCAAAGTAGTAGTTACTTTCTAAAAATTGTATGGAATATCTTTTACAAGTAGAATATAAGGAATATATGCTAAGAAGACCTAATCTGATCTGGGCCATACATCTAATTACAAAAATAAAAATAAAATCAACGGCTCAGAACCTCTAAACAAAGTAATGTCTTTGATCGGGTACGGGTCGCTATTGGTCTGCCGATATTTGGGTTCGGGTCACCCGATACCATGTCATCCTCTCCCCCTTCGGCTGTCTTGTCCTCAAGGCTAGGCTCCACCATAGAAGAAATATCATCGCCATGATCAAATAGACTCAAGTCGGCAACATTGAAGGTCGCGTTCACGCCAAACTCTTCCGGAAGTGCAATGCTGTAGGCATTGTTGTTAATGCGCTCCAATACACGATATGGTCCAGCTCTATGTGGGGAAAGTTTCCCACGCCGCAGCACCAGGAAACGTTCTTTACGCAAGTGCACCCACACCCAATCGCCGGGTTCAAATATCACACGCTTCCTTCCTCGATTAGCATATCATGCATATGTCGCAGCCGCCTTGTCAATATTCTCCCGTACTTTGGCATGCAGCTCCTTAATTAATGTAGCACGATTCCTGCCACTAAAATTCAAATGCTCACTACTAGGTAGTGGTAGTAAATCCGTAGGAGTTAAGGGGTTAAAACCATAAACAACCTCAAATAGAGACAAATGAGTAGTAGAGCTAACATGTCTATTATAAGAAAATTCAACATGAGGAATGCATTCATCCCATGTCCGCCCACTATCATTTACCATAGCACGTAACAAATTACCTAACGTGCGATTCACAGCTTCCGTTTGGCCATCCGTTTGGGGGTGACATGTGGTAGAGAAAAGTAAGCGCGTCCCAATTTCATGCCAAAGACTCTTTCAGAAATAGAATAAAAACTTCACATCCCGATCCAAAACAATGGTTTTTGGAACCCCATGCAATCTCACAATCTCCCGGAAGAATAACTTCGCCACATGACTCACATATGTTGTCTTCGCACAAGGTATAAAGTGCGCCATTTTGGAAAACCTGTCAACCACTACAAAAATTGAATCTTTAGCACGTGGTGTCCGAGGTAAACCAAGAATAAAATCCGTAGAAATGTCCAACCAAGGTTCCTCCGGAGTAGGAAGAGGAGTATACATACCATGTGGCTTCAAAGTACTCTTTGCCACTCTACAAGCAAGACACTTACCCACAAAAGAATCAACATATTTACGCATATGTGGCCAATAAAAATGAACACTAAGAACATCAAAAGTAGCATGTCGTCCAAAATGTCCAAGCATATGACTACCATGACTCTCCTCAATTAAAACATCCCTAATGCTACATATGGGAATGCACGACTTATCACCACAAAACAAATAGCCATCATGCATATAATAATCATCAAAACCATGCTTTTCACATCTCTTAAATATATCACCAAAATCTACATCATGCTCATACAACTCATGGATATGGGCAAATCCAACCAAATATGCACGATGAGTATGATTAAGTAAAACATACCTTCGAGAGAGTGCATCAGCAACTATGTTCTCCTTCCCTCATTTATACTTAATAACATACGGAAATTGTTCAATAAAGCTTACCCACCGAGCTTGACGCTTACTGAGTTGTTGCTGCCCATGCAAATGCTTAAGGGTCTCATGATCCTTGTGAATTACAAACTCCTTAAGCAAGTGTACAAAAGGAGGAGAAAAGTGAGCAAATCAATCAAAATCTATCAAAAGTATATCTTTTAGTAAAAGAATATGAAAGTAACTTCCCTCATCTTGGCTACTGTTTTCGCAAATTTCCTTGTTGAACTCTTTGAGACTAAGTAATATTTTGCCGTTGTCTCCCCCCGAAGATTTCGCCGAAACTGTAGTGGCAGCCCCCTTGTGTTTCACCATATCACGCATAAATCTACGCAAGTGTTCAACATCACGACGTACGGCCTCGGGTGGTAGGGAAGAAATGCTCAGCTTCTTACCATCCTTAGAAAAAGATATTTGATTTTTATACCCATTGTACAAGACACGCCGATCAAATTTCCAAGGACGTCCCAAGAGAAGATGACATGCGGTCATGGGACACACGTCACAAAACACATCATCGCTGAATCCATCAATGGAAAACGTCACTTTTGCTTGCTTATCCACACGAACAGCCCCTTCGTCACTCATCCAATGTAAACTATACGGCTTCAGATAACCGGTAGTATTTAAACACAACTACTCTACCATATACGAACTAACAACATTCACTACAAGAAAAAATTATTTTTGTAACAAATTTTTTTGTCTCTAAATCTATTTTTTTCGTTACTAATGACATTAGAGACATAATTATGAATGGAATTACGTTAGCTATGTGAACTTTAGGGACGGAATTCTATTACAAATATATTCTTTTTTTGTAGTGATTAGTGCAGCTGGCCGAATCAACTATCATGGATATGGTATGCCCTGCTACCTTGCAATGACAATGGAACAAATTTTCTCGTTGTTCATCTTCCCTACGGTTTGCATCTTCACGTGGTAGAGATGTCAAGGCTCGCATCACCACTAAACTTAAAGGATCCTCATCACAAACTTCCTCAACAACATCATCATTATCTTCAACAACTACTACGTCATCACCATCTCCATCACCATCACCTACAGAATCCCATTCGCCATTCTCTAAAATCATAACAGTCCGCTTATTGGGACATTGGCCTGCATAGTGCCCTTGCCCATGACACTTATAACACGTCACAATCTTCTCTTTCCTATGCCCCAACTCCTTTCCCTTGAACCTTACAACAACATCATCATTTTTTTCTACTATTTTCGCCTTGTCTTTATCCACATTTTTATCAAAAGGCTTTGTGGAAACTACTCCCTTAGAACCGGTGGAAGAGACGAACGAAGTTACAGACCTGGTTGGAAACTTCCTTTGATAGGAATGCCCGCTTGATGTTGGTCTCTTAAGCTGCTCCTCCCGTTTGATTGCCGAATCCACAGCTTCCCGAAGAGAACGAAAATAGTGCAGCTCAACCGTATCGGCTATCTCACGCCTCAAACCCTTAATGAATTGAGCCTCCATCAAGGATTCACTCTCATCAATGTCCAACCTCATCATCAAAATTTCCAGCTCCTTAAAATACTCTTCTACCGACTTCGAACCTTGCACCAAGGATTGCAACTTAATATTCAAATCCCGCTCATAACTATCCGGCACAAAGCGTCTCCTCATTATCTCCTTCAGTCGCGTCCAAGTATCAATTGGATTTCTTCGATGTCGCTCCCTATAACGTCTCTCCTTCTCCCACCAAGTCAAGGCATAATCTCTGAACTCACAGATTGCCATGCGGAATTTCTTGCCTTCCGAATAATTGTGACAGTCGAACGCCATATCGCACTTGGTTACCCAATCAAGGAACTCCTCCGCCCCGCCTAATCCTCCGAAAGTGGATAGGGTAATCTTAATGGTGGAGAGATCGACATCCAACCCACTGCGCCGATGATGAGTTCGATCATTGAACAACTAATCCGAATTGTTGCTATGGTGTGAGACCGACCTCATCGAAGGGCTCAAATCACAGTGATGTGAAGATTCAGCCGCGGCTTGTTTTTCCCGAATAGCAGCAGCTACTCCAGAAGGGATCCCTGTTCGAGCATTCTCCAAAGATGACAGTGTATGATTGATATCATCCAACTTTTTATTCATGGTATACTCTACGTGATCCCAAGTCGCGTTTTGTTGCATGGACAATGTTTTCTCCATATTAGCTTCCAATTGTTGCTTATTAGACTCCAATAGTTCCTTCATTTCTTCAAAAGAAGCCATCCTGCACTCAAATATATATATATCGAAATGTTAGTATCCTCACTCTCCCTCACAACACTCAGAAGGAAAAATGAGAAACAACCACGATCATGAAAGGGAAGAAACAAGCACAATTACCTCAAAACAGAACGTAGGAATCCATCAAATGCAATACTCAAGAGAAGCATGAAATGCAGAAGCATCAACTAGGGGAACAAAACTAGAAGATTCGACCCCAAACTATAATCGCAGAATGTCAAATAAAGGTCGATACAAATTCTTTTCCTCAATTACGCAACTAGTCGAAATCAAAATCCTAATGCACCAGGTGAATAAGAATCATCAACAACCTCTCAACACACTCAAGAGACAAACCCGGTGAAACAACTCCCACAACACGGACTAGGAACCCTCAAAATACAATATGACTGCTACAAGAATATTAATCGATGCACTGTTGTAATAGAATACTAAGGTGTGCTGCTCAATTTTTTTTTTTTTTGTTTCTATTTTCTTTTCTTTTTATTATGCTCTAGGATTTTACTTGATGTTTAGATCATGCCTTTTTCAAAATTGGATTGCCATCTTGGCTCTTTCAATGCAATTTTTCCACACATTTTAACAAAACAGAGGACAGTGCATAACAGTCAACTAAACGCAATTTTAGAGGGCTATTCACATCCAAATGTCATGATTCTAAAAATTAAAATCGAATTCAAGGAGTTATCTGACAGTAAAAACACGAAACACTCAGAAACTCCCAGCCAATCAAGAGCAATTAATAAAACAAACGGACTGCTAAAAAAGAAAACAGAAAGTTCAACTCCAAAACTTTGTACTGACCGATCTCTGTATTCCAGGAATTTTTTGACGATTTTGAGATTGAAGCACCGAAAATAAGTGCTTACTGTATAGAAAATTCGATGCCAATTCGGAAACCTCCTCACAATCTAGAATCGGAGTTCGTATCCAAAAGTTACAGCCAAAATACGATCTACCAACAAAACTCACAAATTTTACTCGATTCACCCCCAAATCACTCAATTCCTAGATCACCTTGATGCGATTAGACTCTAATTCAACTATATTGATTAATCAAGGCTTAAGAATGCTTAGAAAACTACGAACAAGGCTCCCTAGTGCCGGCCAAAAAATACTACTAATTGTATTTTTGAGATCAAATTCAAGAATACTACTCACATTTGACAACTAGCAATGGATTGGAACTTGCATTCATTTCCAACAATTATCAACTATTTCCAATAAAAAAAAATTCAACAAATCTTCATCATGGACTGGAATTTATTAATTTCCAAACAAAATATGATATAAAAAACAAATTGGATAAAAAAATTCGGATTGGATCAAAAACGATTGGATCAAAAAAGACATTGAGACATATGATCGAACACATTGAGATCAACTCGAAGCAAGTATGATAACCGCTCTGATACCAATTTTTATGACATGGATAGGATCAAATCCATGATATCTAATATCAAAACAAGAGAAGAATCAACTAAGAAATTGAATAAACGAACCGACGGATAATTTGGAATCAATCAACGAATACTCCTCTCGAGTTAACACCTTCATGAATCCACACGAACTGTTTGAGGCTTATCAATGTTTCTTCCATCTCTCACGTAAGTTGCATTCCGAAGGCTCAAAAATTAACCATCTCGGTTGATTGGAATCACTCCAATGGATGGTTGGAATCTCTCCGAAAAGAAGGAAACTTCTTCAAAGTGGTAGTTACTTTTCTGAAAATTGTATGGAATATCTTTTACAAGTAGAATATAAGGAATATACGCTAAGTAGACCTAATCTGATCTGGGTCATACATCTAATCTAAAAAAAAATCAACGGCTCACAACCTCTAAACAAAGTAATGTCTTTGATCAGGTACGGGTCGCGATTGGTCCGCCTATATTCGGGTTCGGGTCACCCGATACCATGTCACCCTCTTAGCCTCAATGCCAGAATACGTAAATTTATTTTCTGTGTCTGATAGAATGAATTTGTTCCCAACCTTTTCTAGGCAGAAGGAAGACCCGAATTCTTATGTTAAAAGTCATTATCCCACATTCTATCAACGTCGAATAATGATAAAGTAGTTTTAAACTACTTTTAATTTGACTAGACCAAGTCTATTATTATTATTATTAAATCTATTATTAATTTTATTATATTTAAACCATTAATTAATAAGTAACACGATGTGACATCTTACATGTTCTTTATATTCTTCTTCTCCAATTTTTTCTTTCTTCAATTTTTTTTTTCTTCAATTTTTTTTCTTTTATTATGTATCTTCTTTATCTTCTTCTTCCCAATTTTTTTTCTTCCTTTTTTTCTTCCTCCTTGTTGTATCTTATTCTGTATTTCTTCTTCCCAATTTTTTTCTTTCTTCTTGTATCTTCTTCGTTCCCAATTTTTTTTTCCCCTTTCTTCCTCCTTTTCAAAAATCGCCAGTGAGCAATTATTTACTGTTTGTCTCATCTTTATTCGATTAATTGCTTTCTAAATTTGAGGATCGATTTTAATTTTGATTTTCCCCCAATTTTTGGTATCTCTAAAAGAAAGTTTTTGAATAGTGTTTAAAGGATTAGAATGAAGAAAAATCTCAATATTAAGAGATAAGTTTCTAAAAACTTAGCAGAAGAATAAATGGAAGCCGCTGTGAAATAAAGTGGAAGATAGAAGATACATTTAGTAAAGCGAATAAGGTCTTTTAGTAATTTCTCCGTCCCAACAGATGAGGATTTTCTACAACATTTTATAAACCACAAATTAAATTTTTAAAATTTTAGAATCATATAGGGTTTTTAGCGAATTCGTAAAACCATAGTATTTTTATGTTACTTTTTCTAATTTTTATACCAATCACTCCCTATCTTGAAATTCTTATTTATTTATTTTCTTTACTTTCATTTATAATTAGAATACTAAGATAACTCCCTCCAAACCAAAAAAATAAAATAAAAAAAATCGAAAAACTATTCCTTCCGTCGAGTTAGAAAGTATACATATTTCTATTTTGGGATGTCCAATTACAAAATAATCATTTCATTAAATACTCTATTTTTTCCACAAATACCTTTGCTTTACATCACCTCATTATTTTTATACTAAAAAATAAGGGTAAAAATGTCATTTCACTATTTTTACCTATCCACAATAATTAAAATACTAATATTTTTTAAATTTTGCGTAAAAAATAAATGTATACTTTTTAATTGGACATATCAAGTATAAAATAATTGGACATATCAAGTATAAAATAGAAAAAATCACAACACACATGACACTTGTCGTCATTTTGCCAATGGTTTCCGTGAGGGGATATGTTCTTCTTCGATATCATTTCTTCCACTAGTCGGTGCTTCTCTATGCTAAAAAAAATATAAATTATTAGCAAGTTTCATGTAAATCAATAATTTTATTATTATTATTTTTAAAAAATATATAAGAAGTTTTAATGCATCACAATTCGAAATGTTGGTTCTTTGATGACATGATGTATAATTTCTTATTTTCACTTGAGGGCTCAAAACACGATGGGCAAATAATCTCTTTAGTTTAAAAAGACAAAATAGAGATTATTAGGCAAAATTCACTGTTTTTAAACAGTGAGATACCTAGGGATAGGGATGTGAGAGATTATGCTTGACTTTGTACAAAATTGTAGTAACACATAAATGATGCATTGAAGTTGCTTACTTTGACATTCATCATTCCTAGTATTATTGTGTGATTCTTTTAAAATTGATAATGTATCATTATTGTTTTTCCTTTTATTGTATTTGTATGAATTGCTTTTTGGGAAATTAAATTGTACCTTCAGTTCATAACTCTTTTTTATCTAAAAAATTAATATATTGTACTTGGAATGAATGGCTGAAACATATACCTAGTGTAGTGTAGTGGATGAATAATTTGATGGTAACAAAACAAATTATACATACATAGTGAACAAGGCTTGGACTTCATTGCTATCACATTCCTTGTTAAACAGCCCCATGTCATCTCATTTTTCAAATTCACAAACTTAAAAACTAAATTCAAGTCGTACGATTTCTGGTAAGGGTGCTTGTGTGCTACGCTACATGTGTCGAAAAAAACTAATCTTACGACATTGTACTGTACCTAAAAAACAGTTAGCATTAATATACTTGGCTCGACCTTTGCTTGTACCTGTGCCTGAAGGAACTTGTACTTGGGTTTTAATACATTTTTCGTAGCTATATATTGTCGTAAAATATGATGAATGCTTTTTATTCTTCAAAAGAAGGAATTTAACAATTATAATTCTACTATTAGTAGATAACATTCAAACAACTAGTGGTATGGTAGGTATACCGTCACAAACTAATATTATATATGTCATTCTTCAAATTCACGACACTTACGAATTGAATTCAAGATATATATATGATTGCTAGTGTGGATACTTGTATGCTACAGCCTACATGTATCGAAAAAAACTAACAAGGTCCCGTTTGGATTTGTTTCTGGCAGGAGTTTTTGACTTCTACTTCTAAAAAAAAGCAGTTTGCACCTGTTTGCATTGACTTATGTCCAAAAACAGAAGCAGCTTTTGAAACTGAAAAGTGTTTTTTTCATAAGCACATTGGGGGTAGCTTCTGAAATAGGCAGAAGCACTTTTAAGTTAAAATTAGTGTTTTATCAATAATAATAATAATAATAATAATACAATAATATTATATAATATAATATAAAAATAAAAAACTTATATATTACATTTTAATACAAATTAAAAAATATAATTAATTTATTATTTTAAATTTATGTATTATATTTGGATTAAAATTTAAAATTTAAATACCGGATGTAAATAAGAGTATATAAACTTTTTGATTATACTTAAATTACTAAATATAATTTATAAAATTTTAAAATAAATTATAAAATACAAATTATATAATATTATACTGTAATTTTATGCTTAATTGATATATTATCCTTAAATTAAAATTTTAAAATATAAATAATCAAAATTTAAAAGTACATTTTTATACTTTAATTTAAAATCTTTAAATATAATTTATAAAATTTAAATTAAATTATAAAAGTGTTATAGAAAAATACTAGTATTATATTAACCGCATGCCCTTTCAAATAAGTTTAACAGTTTAAAAGCAGTTTCAACTATATAACGTCCAAACAACTTTTTACGAAAAATTGCTTTTATAATGATTTATCCAAACATAAAATCGAACCGCTTCTGCTTTTGACTTCTGCTTCTGCTTCTGCTTTTAACTTCTACTTATTTTTTAAGCCAATCAAAATGGGTCCTAAATCTTACAACATTATACTTAAAAAACACTTCTGCTTCTGCTTTTGACTTCTACTTATTTTTTAAGCCAATCAAAATGGGTCTTGAGTCTTACAACATTGTACTTAAAAAACACTTAATTAGCACTATAGCTGGCTTTGCGATACCAGCACGTGAAGGAATTGGTATTTGAGCTTTTAATATATTTTTTGTAAGTTATTTTGTGTGTATGTAAATTTGTATATATGGATTAATACTAGTTTGCAGTGGATATACTTTAACACAAAAAAAGTGCAACGGAACGAAACTAAAACAAACAGCGATTTATGTCACGGAAGATATCCTATTTTTTAAAAAAACACAATATATTTTCGCAAGCTGTTGAAATAGGTAATATTGTTTTATACTATTATTTTCTATTTTAAGCGGAAACAAGCTCTGTTTTTGTAAAGTTGTGGAAGCAGAGCCTATTCCCATTGAAAACAGAGAATCTGGGCTAACTCGCTGGTTTTAGTGGAAAGATTAATGTTTTAATGGATTAGGTCACAAATATTTTGGTTTTTCAAAGTGATATTTTTATGCACAATTGAACAAGAGTTACACACAATTAAAGATTATGACAAAACCATTTAAGTTCACATTTTTTCTACAAAAAATGTTGAATAAGTCTTTAGACAATGCACAGTGATAAACACACACCACTAGTCGACACAATTATTTTACTAACAAGACATGCCCACTTAGGCACCGATTCCTTGAAAGAAGAAGCATGGCATGGCATGGCATCATGCACCGGAGGTTAGTAAGAAGTGAGAGACATAAAAGAAGAATACATTTCGTGGTAAGAACGCAACAATCATCTAAAACTATTTCTTATGCTCTTCAATCTATAAATCGTGTTATGCACATAATATTTAGCCCACAAACTCAAAATTTCCACATTTCATCCATCTTGGTTTGTTGGCGCCAACACACATCTATCGGTTTGGGAATGTCTAGTTGATAGAGTATTCTATATGAACCAAATATTTATACAAAATTTTGGCCTGAAAACAAATATTTCTTTCGTCCGCCTCTTAGGGTTATATTTACCTTTTGCATTATTGTACTTAATATTAAAAATATTTTATATTTGTATAATTTTTTATATAAATATCACTGTATTAGTATTATAAAATATTAATAGAAATATTTTT
Organism: Andrographis paniculata; assembly: GCF_009805555.1. Classification (NCBI taxonomy): domain Eukaryota; kingdom Viridiplantae; phylum Streptophyta; class Magnoliopsida; order Lamiales; family Acanthaceae; genus Andrographis; species Andrographis paniculata. The sequence continues at coordinate 3,415,723 of NW_026137591.1, forward strand.
TTTTTCCTTGATTTATACTATATTTTGATATAATTAATATTCAAAGATCAACACGCAAAAGTAAATATGATTCTTAGAGTCGGACGAAAAGAGTATAATATTTAGAAATTGGTGTTACATTCAAAATGTAGTGGAGCATCGAGACAATGTTGGTGTTATGTCTTTCTTTTTTCCCAATGAATTTCCTACTGATATAATGTAATCAATATTTTCAATAATTTTAACCTTATAAATGCACATGAAATTGTTAGCAAAAAAGTTGCTAAGAGAACACGAGCTACATGCACAAACACAATCAAACCTAGCAAGGAACACAAACGAAAAATACATTGTGAGAAAATGCAAAAAGAAAAAGAAGAAAATAATAAAAATAAAAATTGATACATAAATACAATCAAGTCATGTGAGAAATATAAGCAAACAAACACAATTAAACAAACCAATTAGCAACATTACAAAATTATGCGATGAACAATTAATGAATACGCAATATTATAAAATGAAACCCAACTTAACCCAACTTAACCCAACTTAACTGTACAAAAAAAAAAAAAAAAAACACACACAAAAAAAAAAGTCAAACACGAGACGATGAAAGCGAGGAACAATGGGTACAGAGCCATTGCCAATAAAAGCTACACAGAGCCATTGCCAATAAAAACTACACTTCATAACATTTTTGGTTTGGGTAGATACTATGGGTGTGTGTTTGAGAGATTTTGTAAAAAATTCATTATTCATTCAAAATTTTTTTTCAAAAAACATCAAATCAAACACTTATTTTTCATTTTTGATATTATTATAAAAATAAATTTTACATTCAAAATATCATATCATTCCACTATTCAAATTCAAATTTTTACATTCAAAATATCATATCATTCCACTATTCAAATTCAAATTTTTACTATTCAAATCTCCACTAAAATTCCAAACCTCCAAACAAACACACCTATCTGTATTTTAGGGTCACTATAAAAATAGACGCGGAAGTGAGAGATTGAGAGGGGGAAGATTCCGGCATTGGGAGGAAGAAAAGTGACAGTGGTGAGAAGGACTGGAGACAAAAACTGACATGACACAATAACTAGATACAAACTCGATACGAAATAATTGGGTCAAAAATTTCAACCCATTTATGTAAACGAGTTGACGCGAATCCGACACAATAATAAACGGATCGGATTATGATTGAAACTCTAAACTCAAATCTGACACGACTATCCGATTATAATATATTTGTTAATGGAAATTCCCCTAAGTTATTTTGGTATATGAACTAATGGTGTCTTAATTTATGCAGTAAAGACTTTCCAAAAGACAAAAGACATATTTGAGGAAAGATCAAAACATGGAAACTCACTCCTTTCATTACGGTGCAAAGGAAAATTAATGTGGAATCTTTTATTCCAGGAATATGAGTGATTTACTTAACCGGATAGGGTTGAAGATTGGTGATTAGTGATTTGGAGATCATACTTTAAAAAGAAGAATATTGAGTGAAGTTCTAACTATCTATCCATATTGATTCTCCTTAGTTTTGAATGAGTTTTTGACACAAAAATTCGCCGGAGAGGTCGACGTGATCGAAGTTAAAGGAGTTCCAACCGGAGAGGATGATCAAACTCTGAGCGGCTCTGCTATATGGTCGTTGTCAGTACGCGTTTGTGACAACGTGAACCTGTGGAGGTATTTTCCAAGGTAGACCATGATAGGAGTTTGAGTTGAAGGAGTTTTGATTGTTTATACTCTGTAATCAACACTGATTATTAGAATGTCTCATGGATTGGAATCCCCCGAATGTAGATTGGTTGATAATCGAACCGGGTCAACAAACACCTTGTCTTATTGTTGTTTTATGTTCTGCATTATTTTTCGTTGTTGAAACGTAGTTATAACTGTGAACCGCCCACGCTTTGGGAGTTGGCCCTTTAAAGTGTTCGAATGTGTTTTGTTCGATAAATCACTTCCCCAACATCTGGTATGAGAGCAGTGTTCTCTAATTCGTTGAGTTGATCTGGTCACAGTTGCAGACATGAGTAAGGAAGGACATTTAACATCAAGACCTCCATTGTTCAATGGGACAAATTACCAAAGTTGGAAGAACGAAATGGAAGCCTTTCTGATGCTTCAAGGTGAAGACGTTTCTAATGATGTTGAGTGTGCGTGGTCTCATACTATGAAAACCATCCAAGATGAAGATGGTGTTACTACTCTTATGAAGAAACCGAAGAGAGAATGGACGTTGAATGAAAAAGCTGTTGGAATAGCAAACTCGAAGGCCCTATTTTCGATTTTTAATGTTGTGGATAAAACTCAAGCGAAGCTTATATCAAACTGCAAAATTTCCAATGAAGCTTGGGACATTCTGGAAAATGCATTCAAAAGTTCAGCGCAAGTCCGAGAATCTAAACTAGATCATGTGGAGACATTGTTCGAAGGAATGAAGATGAATGAAGACGAAACAATCGTTGTTTACTATAATCGCTTTATGGATGTTGTCAATCAAGCAGAAGCTCTTGGAATGCACTTTGAAGAAAAGAGGCTGATGAGGAAGATGCTTAAAAGTCTCATAAAAAATTTCAGGCCAAAGGTGATTATGCTTGATGAACTCCGAAATTGAAAGGTATGACTTTGGATGAATTGTATGGTACTTTGGTGAGCTATGAAATGAATTATCTCAAAGATGAAACTCCAAAAAGCATGGCCTTAAGTGTGGAGGACATGGAGCTGATCGAATCTGATGAGGAAATGGCATTTCTGAGTCAAAAACTTTCAAGGATGATTAGTGAGAAACGTGCAGCAAAGATGAAATATGGGAAACTTCAGAATCGTGGTGGTTATCAGGGTGTGAGTACTTTCAGCTCACAACGAAAATACTCTGAACAGAAAGCACCAAATTACAGCAAGCCAGAAGAGAAGTATGATGGTGGATTCAAGAAGAAGTTCACTGTGTCCCCTAAACCTGAATCTGTCAAAGAGCCAAGATGCTATGGATGTGGAGGAATCGGTCACATCAAGTCTAAATGTCCGACAATGAAGAAAAGGGAGAAAAGTGCATATCAAGCAACATAGAGTGAGAATGATAAAGAGGAAACTGTCTGTGTCGAGGAACAAGCTGAAGATGATGAAGTTGTGGCTTTCATGGCTGGTGTTGAAGAAAACAGTAAAGATAAAGATGTCTCTGTTACAGAAACTACTGAAGAGTCAAGAAAATTGGATGCAGATGAGTTGATTGAAGCCTATGAGGAGATGGTGTTAGAGCAAAAGAAATCTGTGGTGAAGAACAAAGAGCTACTTGATACCATCTATCAATTGGAAGCTCAGAATGATAAATTAGAAGATGAGATCGAAGTTCGGAAGAAGGATGTTGCTGCTAAATCAACTGAATCAGATGCTTTGAGGAATGAAAATCTGAGGCTAAAAGATGGAATGATCGTCTTCGGAAAGGAAAAGAGAAGTTGGATGAAATACTTTCAATTGGGAAACCTTTTGGTGATCACAAAGGAGTTGGATTTTGTGAATCTTCACACAGCAAACCCACTGCATTTGTGCGGGGTGGTTTGTTAACAGATGTCAAACTTCCACTTCCAGAGAAAAAACCAGCACCTGCTCAGACTCAGAAACCAGAAATGAACAAAAAAAAGAATGAGACTGGAAATTTCATAAGAAATCAGGTTACTGGAAAGCAGTCATCTCGACCTACTGATTGCAACTACTGCAAACTTCCTGGACATGTTGAGAGATGTTACAAGTTAATCAAGGATGTAATGAGTGGGAGGAACATTCGATGGCCTACAGAAGGATTGAAGCAGAACATCAAAGTCAGACTGATATGAATTCCTAAGAAGGATCAGAAGATGATAGAATATAATGCGATTCTATCGAGCCAAGAATCTACATTAGCTGATCGATGGTACTTTGATAGTGGATGCTCTCGACACATGACGAACCAAAAAGGGTTGCTGAAAAACTTTGTTGAAGACAGAAGCGGTGATGTTATCTTTGGTGATGGTGCAAGAGGGAAAATCAGTGGATATGACATTCTTGAGAAATAAGGAATTCCAAGACTTTCAAAGGTATACTTTGTTGAAGGATTGAGTACGAATCTGATAAGTATAAGCCAGCTCTGTGATGATAACTTGCATGTAAAGTTTGCAAAGGACTCATGTGAAGTGTATAATGATGAGTAGAAACGAGTCATGACTGGTGTACGATCAAAGAATAACTGCTACCTGCTGGAATACCCGAAGATGGAAGCACTGATCTTGAAGGATGATGAAACCATGTTATGGCACACCAGGTTGGGTCATGTTAATCCACAGAATTTGTTGAGGATCAGTAAACTCAGAGCTATCAGAGGATTACCCAAATTTTCGAAAATGCCCAGCACCACCTGTGGTGACTATGCTCGAGGAAAGCAGAAAAGAGTTGCTCATCCGTCGTTAGAACAACGTTCAAGCAACCAGTGTTTGGAGTTACTACACATGGATCTCATGGGTCCAGTCAACGTATGTAGCCTTGGGGGTAAGAAATACATTCTTGTCTGTGTTGATGATTTTTCCAGATATACATGGGTGGATTTCTTGCGTGAAAAGAGTAGAGCCTTCGATGCATTTGAGAAATTGAGTACAAGGCTCATGAATGAAAAGAATCATGGGAAGGAATTTGAATATCAGAGATTTTTACTTTCTGTGATGGGCTTGGAATCAAACATGAATACTCTACTCCAAAGACACCTCAACAGAACAGAGTAGTTAAGAGGAAGAATCGTACTCTACAGGAGATGGCAAGGTCGATCATGCATGCCAAAGGGGTTGCCAAGTCTCTGTGGGCTGAAGTTGTGAACACAGCTTGCTATGTCGTCAATCGAGTGTATCTCAGACCACACACAGAGAAGACACCATATGAAATATGGAATGGTAAAAAGCCAAATATTTCATACTTTCATACTTTTGGGTGCAAGTGCTACATTATGAAGGATCGAGATCATCTTCATAAGTTTGATACTCGTTTAGACGATGGAATTTTTCTTGGATACTCGTTGAACTCAAGGGCTTACAGAGTTTACAACAATCGAACCAAGAAGGTGATGGAATCCGTGAATGTGATATTCGATGATGCTATTTCAGAAAAGAAATACATACATCCAAGTGATGATGATGATGATGGTATCCCTACCAAAGTGATTCAGAATTCTTCAAATGTTCAGAATATTCCTCAGATTCAGAATGAACCATATCAGACTGGTGACAGTGATGCTGCTGAAAGTTCAGTCAGATTCGACTGGTCAAAACCAGAGTGTTCAACGGATGTTACTACAACCAACCAACAACCTACAGAGATTGAATCTGATGCAGAAGTGAGAAAATATAGTTCCAGAATACCACAGAACCATCTTGCAGACGCTATCATCAGTGACCCAAAAGGTGGACGCGTCACCAGAGGTAAAAAGATTAACTTCAAAGATTTATATGGTTTGAACTGCTTTGTTTCTACAATGGAGCCAAAAACAGTTGATGAGGCCCTTTCGGATGAATATTGGATCAATGCCATGCATGATGAATTGAACCAATTCGAAAGAAACCAGGTTTGGTATCTAGTGAATAGACCTACAGATACGACCGTGATTGGAACCAAGTGGATCATCAAGAATAAGTCAGATATAAAGGGAAATATCATCATAAATAAGACGAGATTGGTAGCCCAGGGATACACACAAATAGAAGTTGTTGACTACGACGACACATTCGCTCCAATTGCTCGTATAGAGGCTGTAAGATTGTTGGTGTCTGTTGCATGCTCTTTAGGATTTACTCTATTTCAAATGGATGTGAAAACAACATTCCTCAATGGATGGATTAAGGAGGAGATCTATGTCGAACAACCAAAGAGATTTGAAGATCCCTTTCATCCTCATCACGTGTATCGTCTAAGGAAAGTTCTTTATGGATTGAAGCAAGCTCCAACAGCTTGGTATGAAAGACTGTCCAATTTCCTGCTGCAGAAGGAGTATGTTCGTGGGTCAACAGACAAGACATAGTTCATTAAGCTAAAAGGGGATGATCTAATGATTGCACATGTTTATGTTGATGACATTGTGTTTGGGTCAACGACTGAATTCTGAGCCAAACGAAGGAATTCGTGAGATTTGTGGAAGCTGAATTTGAAATGAGCATGATAGGAGAGCTTAACTATTTTCTGGGCTTACAAGTGAAACAACTGTCTGATGGAGTTTTTCTGAGCCAAACGAAGTATGCTCAAGGAATGATTGAGAAGTTTGGGCTTCGTGATGCAAAGGTTGTTAGAACACCCCTCGGACAACATGATAAGATGTCAAAGGATGAAGATGGAAAACCAGTCGATCAGAAATTGTATAGAAGTATGATTGGCAGCTTGCTATACTTAACTGCCAGTCGTCCATATATTTCATTCAGTGTGGGTGTCTATGCAAGATTTCAATCGGCACCGAAGGAATCTCATATGAAGGCTGTAAGAGGATTCTCAAATACATTAAAGGGACAACAGAGCTTGGACTGTGGTACTCGAACAGGTCCAACCTTGACCTTATTGGCTTTACTGATTCAGACTGGGCAGGTTGTTGTGATGACAGGTAAAGCACAACTGGTGGATGCTTTTACATCGGAGACAACCTTATTAGCTGGAATTCGAATAAACAAAATTCAGTTGCACTGTCCACTGCCGAGGCGGAGTACATTGCTGTTGGGAGCTGCTGTGCCCAATTAATGTGGATTCGTCAGATGCTTAAGGATTACAGAATTGATCAAGACTCATTCACTCTTCTAATACAAGCGTCATCAATATATCTAAAAATCCTGTCCAACCTGGGAGAACCAAGCACATTGACATCCGTTACCACTTCATCAAAGATTTGGTGGAAAGCGGGATCTGTAATATACATCATGTTGGAACACTTGAGCAAAAGGTGGATATATTTACAAAAAGTCTCGACGGAGATTGGTTTGAAAAACTTCGAAGAGACCTTGGTATGTGCTTCTGCCCTAACTGATCTGCATGCATGGGCTTAATAAATTCTCCAATATATTTATGTTGATTGGGTATTCTTGGTGAATATTGGAGAATGAAAATAATTTGAAAAGATTTTTTGAAAAATCCAAAAAAAAGAAGTGTTGAGAAGAGACTTTTATTGAGCAATGACAAGAGTTAGATTTGATGTCACGGTTGATGTTTTGGTTATGGATTAATTCGACGTGGAGGACATTTCATTCCTACATTGGATTTTGAAGAATTTTCAGGCCTTGTGATGTTGCACAAATCATTGTTGATGTTGCGAAGTTGCTGCTACGACAAATCTGATGTCGAACAACCGAATTTATTGTTGTTGTTCATGTTGGTGCTGCTGCTGATGTTGATGTTGATGTTGCTGCTGCAAGCATTTTTCAGCTGATCAAATGAGAAGGAATTCATGAAAATGGGACAAGTGAAATTGTTTGTGAAGCAACTGAAATTCTTGATGATATTGTTGGAACAGTTGCTGGTGACAGTGATAAAGTTGTTGCTGCAACCATTTCTCAACAAATTGAAGGTACTTGTTCTTTTTTTCATCTGCTCCCACGAAGGGGGAGTAATGCAGGAAAATGAGAGATCATATTTCAGGGAGAGCTGCCCAAGTTCTGATGCTGTCTGCTTTGCTGATTGTTGATTTTATATGTTGTTACTATTTTCGTTGGAAGTCCGAAGTGATTACAACCATATCAATGTGAAGGCTGTCTGTAGCCTTTTTATGTTTGTTGGCATGTAATAGTTGGACTCACTCTTGGATGATTGAGTGCGTGAGTAGGTTAATTTCTGCACTTTTATTCGTGGTTTCATATGCCAAAAAGAAGGAGAATGTGAATGGAAATTCCCCTAAGTTATTTTGGCATATGAACTAATGGTGTCTTAATTTATACAACAAAGACTTTCCAAAAGACAAAAGACATATTTGAGGAAAGATCAAAACATGGAAAGTCACTCCTTCCATTACGGTGCAAAGGAAAATTAATGTGGAATCTTTTATTACAGGAATGTGAGTGATTTACTTAACCGGATAGGGTTGAAGATTGGTGATGAGTGATTTGGAGATCATACTTTAGAAAGAAGAATATTGAGTGAAGTTCTAACTATCTATCCATATCGATTCTCCTTAGTTTTGAATGAGTTTTTGACATAAAAATTCGACGGAGAGGTGGATGTGATCAGAGTTAAAGGAGTTCCAACCGAAGAGGATGATCAAACTCTGAGCGGCTCTGCTATATGGTCGTTGTCAGTACGCGTTTGTGACAACGTGAACCTGTGGAGGTATTTTCCAAGTTAGACCATGATAGGAGTTTGAGTTGAAGGAGTTGTGATTGGTTATACTATGTAGTCAACACTGATTAGTAGAATGTCTCATGGATTGGGATCCCCCCGAATGTAGATTGGTTGATAATCGAACCGGGTCAACAAACACCTTGTCTTATTGTTGTTTTATGTTCTGCATTGTTTTTCGTTGTTGAAACGTAGTTATAACTGTGAACCGCCCAAGCTTCGGGAGTTGACCTTTTAAAGTGTTCGAATGTGTTTTGTTCGATAAATCACTTCCCTAACAATATTAATATTCATTAATATATTTATTATATATGTAAAATAGTTATAATTTAGTAATTCATTGTACACATTACGCTAGAATCAATAAAAACTAACATAATACAGCAACATGACAATAAATAATTGAAGTTTTTGACTTAATTATGTATACGGATCAACATGAACTTGACACGATAATAAACGAGTCGGGTTAGAGTTGAATTATTTAACCCATTTAATGTATTCAACCCGACACTGGAATCGACCCATTGTCAGATTTGGGGAGGACACACACAATACACATTTTTTAAATACATCGAGTGGTAGGGCTACGGACAACATCACACAAGGCGAAGGTTTCAAATAGAATGATTGAGTCTTCACCAGAAATCTCCAAAGATGTGGCACAATTAGACCAAATTATGAAACCTCAAAACCCCGTTCCAAGCAAAGCCGGCGTGCCCAACCAGGTTGTCGTTCCTGTTGAGATATTTTAAATATTCAATTTTATATTTAGTAATTTTAGATATTCTACTAAATCTAAAACTGAATATCTAAAATATCTCATCAGTTCCAAAAACATTCAAGCATCCCGAAAGGTACTCTAGTTCGACTAATAAAATGATGTCCCCAAGTAGTCGGGGAATTCTTGCAAGGAATCCGGCCCCTTGAAGAATTGAGTATGATTTACCCAAAATTGAGAAACTACATAGAAATTTTAGTGTATTTGAGTGTGTTTTTGTTTGTGTTTGTATTGTGGTATTTGATGGATGATCTTCTCTACTATATTCAAGAAATACATGATGAATGTAAAAAATAAAAAGATAAATTATATAAATATATTAAAGTTTGCACAAAATATCTTTTTTCGTCCAAAATTGATATTTTGGTGTACAATCGAATATAATTATGTAAGTTTTATACTATTTTAAAATAGGTAAATATATTAAATATTTTTTTAATAGAATAAATAGATAAATAATTGATTAATTTTTTATTTTATAATTTTTGGAAACAAATTGTTATTTGAGTTTTACAAAAACAAAATGAAGGATTGATAAATTATTATTTTATTTTATTTTATTTAAAAAATATTATTTAAGATTTTTTTATTTCTTTTATTTTTATAAAAAATTTGTATAATTTAGATCAATATTTACAATCAAATATCAATTTTGAAAAAATATAATATTTTATGCAAATTTTAATATAATACAAGGAAGTTTCACCTAATAAATAAAATGGATTGTATTTGTACATTTTTACTAAACTAAAAGAGGATATTCCGCTATTCTGTAATTTACCCAAAACAAAAAAACAAAATAAAACAACAAAAATACATGGTTAATGGCAAGGGTTTTAGGTAATCTTTGGAGTTATGAAAGGTAAAAGTGATATTTCAATAGAGAGTTATAGAGAAGAAAATAAAATTTAGTAATTTTATAGAAGTTTGAAGGAATTTGGAAATTTATGTCCAATTATGTATAATATTCTCTCCGTCTCACTTAATTTGCATGCTCTTTTTATTTTCATTCGTCCCACATAAATTGTTATTTTTTTTTTGAAAATATAATTATACTCTTTAATCACATTTTAAAATTTATAATATATAACTTTTTTAATTTTAATTAAACTATTTAGTTATTTTAATCTTAATCTATTATTATTTTTACTAATATATTTTTTAAATTATTTACTAATTATACAATATTTAAAACTTGGTGCCTCAATTAAGGTGGATAAATTAGCTCGGACCAAGGGAAGGGAGTATAAAACTAAAACGTAAATATTTAATTTAAGTTTTTGAAAATAATAGAATATCTTTCAATTCTCCAATTGCCTTTTTTAAGGTAATATTCTCTTTATTCATGAAATTGTGCTTATTTTATCATTTTAAATATATTCATAGCATTTTTAGTAAAAACATACAACTCATTTTCAATTTTTTATCCATTATTTTTACATTAATTTATACTTTTGTTACTAAAAATTTTACACTCAATCTATATAATATCTTTCTCAACCCTACAAAACTTTTAATTATATCATTACTTTTTCCTCAAAAGCACTATAAAAATAACATTATATAATATTTTTTTTATAATCTCCATATCCAAAAGTTTTGATCACACTTTTGGTAGACGAAGGATTTATAATTTAGACACATGTCGCACTATTTTTCTATTTTTTAAATTGAATATTTTAATAATGTTTTAGAAAACCATAGAAAAAAATAATAAATATTTTGTGTTTGTTTTCTTTATCATTTAAAATTAAAATTACACTATTTAAATACAATTTTTAATAAAAATATATTATTTCATCTCATAAAATATTAAATCAAATTACTATTTAAACAAAAATTTATATCAACAACTTAATTCAAATCGATTTCAAATCACAATCAAACAAATCCCGAATATTCAATGGATTAGCATGGAAGCATGTATTACTATATATATATACTAGAATCTGGTGGCGCGCTACTTCGTGCGGGTAATTTGTAATGTAAAAGCATAAAAAGATTGTAAAAGAACTCGATACATTTTTCCGCCCCATCTTGATCAAGTATAATATATATTCCTAACTTTTTCAAAATGGTAAATCAACAACTTTTCTATTTGTCAGTATGCTTATTATCCCACAATTATTAACTCCTCTAGAGTTCATATGCATCTTATGCCAAATTACTAAAAAATGAGGAATAGTTAGCCAAATGCACAAACTCTTAATGGTACGGTACAAATAATTTACAATTTCACATAATAGTAAAACATAATACACAAGAGTAGAATTGTTTTGTCCCGACATACACTTATAATTTCCAACAAGAGGCTCTGATAGAACAAAGTCAAATACGCTGATAACATTAAAAGAAAGAAAATATGCATCAATGTGTACATATATGTGATCGAAGTAACACTCTTTCAAAATGTTAGCCATGTTTTACCAAAAGCAAGCAAATATATATAAAGAGAAAAACAGAAGAATTTTAAACTAAACTATGGGAATAAGCTATATACCATATTATTGGGTGCACATGAGAGGTATTACAAACTGCATCCATGAATGAACCACCACAACCAACATAAAAGTGAGCAACTTATAGAAAACAATAGAGTTTCTAATCTCCCTGTTTCGCATCTCTTCATTAATGCGGAAATTGGCAAAGTATTCTCACATTTTGAGCATGTTTTTATAGAATCACGGAAAAACGAGGAGACTAAATACCATTCCCTGGTTGAGAAGACCAAAAGAATACCAAATAACCCACATAAGTAAAGAAAAAATAATTTTCTAACTATTGAAATAAGTGGTTCTAATTGACACATCTAAACAGAAATACCTCAATAATGGTGGTTATCTCACTTCTCTTAATCCCATATCTTAACAAGGGTACTATGAATGTTTCCAAATATGAAATCTTCCACGTAACAGCCTTTGATCAACAAAAAGGAAGATAATTCATTCTTGCACCATATATATGAAATTTCAAGTTGGTTAAACCAACTTTTGTAGCTAAATAAGCTGCCATGTGTCCAAAATAAATTCCAAGCCCCTAATGTAACAATAAGTGATTCTCCTTCCGTGAGAAATATATGCAATAGTTGACACTACCAAAAACATGATATTCACCATGGGTTCAGGTTCGTAACAATAACATCATAACAAATGGTTGTTTTAGTTACGATATAATACGTAACAAAATCTTTTCACCCCCGGTCAACGTTTCAGGTTCACTAATTACGCAATTTTTTCCGTAACAATTTCAAAGATGGTAAACTTTGATAAAAATAACATTAGTTACGATACTTTTCGTAACTGCTTCCATTTAATTTTTTTGAATTTAATCGAATAAGTAAATAATAAATAAAATTTAAAAGAATACAAATTAAAAAAACTAGTAAAAGTGCTATCACACTTTCACCAAAAAAAAAAAAAAAAGGACTTACATTTTTCATAACAGTTATAAGGTCCAACACATTCCAACTTAGGGCACATCATTTCCCCCTCTCCCAATCGATTGATGGTGGGATCAAGCATCTACTTTGGCACCGGCGTCCAGGTAAGGATTTTAAGTTTTCCCCAGTAGGATTTGGTGTCGATCCACGATTTTTCATCTCATTGTCTGAACGAAGAAATCGATTTGGGCAATATTAGTATTCAACTTCTTCCTCAGGGAGCATCCGCATTGGTGAGTACCTTTGGGTATGGTACGATTGTTTCTTCATTGTTAGAGTTTCTGTATAGGGCAAGCTATTGAGCTTGATTTCATAATTTCGCTTGGGTAAACATCGTTCCTTCGTGATATCTTGTGAAACTCTCATATTTCAAAACTTCTTAGGGTGATTTGAACAATCTTTAATTACTACGAGTTTTCATATCTGAAATCTATATGATGGGCTACCCTTTGATTTGCAATTTTTCTTTTTTTTTTTTTTTTTTAATTCTAAACTTTAGTTGAGATTATCACTAAAATTATTCTTCCTATTAGTTTCATCAATTTTTCTTATATAAGAATAGTAGACGACACTAGACTATGAGATGAAGAAAATATATGCAATATTTCTCTTTACATAGGTTATTCTATATTTGGGTAAGTATGACATATAGTATAAGAATGATTGACTTATTGGCGTTGATTTGAGAGATGCTCAATTGGGAAATAGGTAGCATACTAATTTGATGTGGAGATTCATAACTAAGCCATGCGATTCAAGTTCGTAGAAGTGAAAATCTAATTTCAGATATCCGTGTTTGGCTTTTCTTGGTAGTCGTCGGAGGACGATTTTGGCTTGTTGCTTGTTTGATTAATCAAATTTCAGAAATTTGTGTTTGGCTTTTCTTGATAATTTTAGTTTTAATGTTTACAGGATATACAAAAATTTATAATAATAATAATAATATGCAATAGCAGGGTACAAACATATATTAGAAAAAAAAAATTAAACAATGGAATTCAACAATCGACAAAACCTTCTTTTTGTGAATTAATTAAGAGTATGAATGCAACCTGCACCTGGTCTTTACTTGTTTGTATGGAGGAGGGTGTTTTGTGTGTATGTGTGTATTTTCAAGGATTCAAGAAACACAATTCAAATACGTAATTGTTTGTGTGTATTAGTTACATTGTTGTTGTTTCAAATATTACTTGTTCTTTTACATTTATTAAAAAAAAAAAGAAAGAAAAAGGTATATATTAGACATGACACATTCACACACTTGACATTATTATTCGACTATTTGGAATTGTGTGTTTTGTTATATATACCAAAATGAATGCAAAACAGACACCTTTGTTGGTAGATTAACTTTTTAAGAAATCTGAAAATTACTGCTTTATTCCAGCCTATGGCTCAAATCTTATCTCAATCCCCCATTTCTCCTCCATCCCAATACATACATATATATATATATTAATATCATATCTTCCCTTCCCAATCTTCCCTCATCAATGTTATTCATAATCTAATCCCCTAATTATTTCATCATCAATGCTTATTGATTCCTTAGACTTATTTAAGCCCTTAAATCTCTCTAAGGTAATAAAGAAAGCAATTAAGGTTTTAGGATTATTCAGCTCCTAAATTAAGTTCGTTGGCATCGGCGGTACACTAGCAAACAACAGGATTCTCCTCCTTGCAGACCTTTTTACTTCTTGTTATCTATCATTTGTACATAAAATATTTTGTCCGTACTATAGTTGCTATAGTAGATTGAGATGGACAAATCTGCAGACATTTTGAAATAAAGTCCCGGTTCGAATTACAATACTCCATGGATAACTCCTATCCCTTGTCTATCATTTATTCTCTTGGTGTTAATATATTTATATTATTTTAATTAATTATAGCTAACCGAGGAATTTTTAGATGCCCATGCTTATATTAGAAGAAAAAGAAAAGTTAACAGAAGAAGAAAAGAACAATTATTCATAGTTCGCAAATAATTGTTGCAAAATATGATAATTGTTCTTTTCATCAATTAAATGCATTTTGTAGGAAACTTTGACATTACTAACAATAGAAGAAAATGAAGAGAATTGGTTCTTTGTATTCTCCCTAAATGTATAAGTGATGGTCTTTGTATATGGCCAGATTAACTCATACTACTCTTCTTTGTATACATAATTATCATACTAATTCTGATAGACCTGCATAATATTAGTATATATATATATATATCTAATTCAATCCCATAAAGAGACAGTGCAGATTGTGAATTTTTTGCAGCAACCATGGTAGAAGAAACTCAATGTAACTATTTTATGTTTCTGTCCAAGAGGTGAGATCTTCTTTACTTAATCAAACCTAACTCAACTGATCTTTTTTTTTTGATTTTTCTACTAAAAAATTCAAGAATCGTTAATAGAGACTCAAGATTCATTAATAATCCCTGCCTGAAGATTAAATAGTATGTATTGACTATATATTTGATTAATTTGCTTCTTAGATAAGAATATTTCTTTGAAGATCTTAGTTTTAATTTGGTTTATTGTATTCTTCATAAATGTGTGAGTAAAATTTTGTGTATACTGTGTATTTTAAGGATATACATACATGTGCTATTGTTATTTGTATGTTATTATAAGCCTGAATTGGTGGACAATACCAATAATGTAATTGATGGTTAATGCATATTTGTAATCGTATGAATTTATTACTTATTGAAATTATTTTTATAATGTTGTACATGATCTGCTGATTTGCTTAGGTTTTATTAGTGGATGACTGGTTTATAGTTCGATTTGCAATCACATAGGGAATTAGAATGTAGTGTGTTTTGGTGCCTAATTCGTGGGTCGAATACCATGTATTGCAGTACATGTCCGAATGTACATACTCGAGGTGTATAAGTTGTGAAGTTTACACTTCAAATGTGTTATGGCATTTTATGTATACAGTTTGAATGTGTGTTGATATATATGGTGAACTACATACTCACAAATTGCACTTTTGAATGTTGTAGGTGACACATTTTCCCTTGTCAAGGTCTTCATGACATTCGCCTCAGTCCCAGACACACCCCTTATTTTTCCGACCATTTTCTGGGGCAACTACCATTTGCGATGTTTTCGGTGAAGATCATATTGAATGGAACTACAAGGACGTACAGATCTACTTTCATACCTTTAATGTATTGACTTCCAACTTAATATAAGTCAAACTGAACCTCTTTTTGTTGGCAATTTCAGCTCATACACCACCCTTGAAGCATATCAACCGATTCCTTAACATTCTGCTCCCGTTTGCCTTATGGATTACATGACGTATATGTGTTTGTATGGTAGGTTGTTATGGCTATGTGAGCTATCTATGTTTTGCTCCCATTTGCCTTATGGTCCGTATTTTTTTTATTAGGTGAGTTATGTCTAAAGTTCTTCATTGTCTTCAAGCTACCTATGTGAAACCCTTACGCTGTTTGAGTTTATTGGGTCTGCGCATATTCAGTTTGACATACGTGATAGTTAGAATACTATGTATACATAGGCTGTTAATGTAGGTCCAGTGGCTATATTGGTATTATGCCAATTCTGTGCTGATCTTATATTTTTTATCGTTCACATGATATTGTTTATGGCTATGCTCCTATTACACTATTTAGGTGCACATTGCAGTGCCAAAACTGATAAATGTTGGCCTTATTATTGAGTATCTTGTAGTTCCGAGCTGCCTACAACAACTACTTATGTGATGAGGATCACTAACATATAATTTGATTTATTAGTCGACAGTACTCTCAACTTGAACTCATCAGCGGGTGTTAGCTCATATTTAATGCATAAATGGTAATTAATCTCCATGGGACATGATAATACGACACATACATGGAGTAGTCCCATTTGGGGGTAACCATATGGATTTATTACTTATTGGAATAATTATTTTAATGTTGTACATAATCTGCTGCTTTACTTAGGTTTTATTAGTGGATGAGTTGTTTACAGTTCGAGTTGCAATCGCACATGAAATTAGAAAGTAGTGTTTTTTGGTGCCTAATTCATTGGGTTGAATACCATGTATTGTAGTACATGTCTGAATGTACATACTCATGCTGTATGAGTTGGGAATTTTACACTTCAAATGTGTTATGACATGTTATATATACAGTTTGATTGTGTATTGATATATACGGTGAACTACATACTCAACAATTGTACTTGTGAATGGTATAGGTGACACATTTTTCCTTGTCAAGGTCTTCGTTACATTCGCCTCAGTCCCGGACACACCACTTATTTTTCCGACAACTGCTGGGGCGACTACCATTTGCGACGTTGTCGGTGAAGATCCTATTGATTGGAACTACAAGGATGTTCGGATATACTTTCATACCTATTATTGAATTCCAAAACTTAAAAGAAATATTACATAAACTAAACCTCATTCTGTTGGTAATTGTAGCTCATGCGCCACCCCTGAAGCATATCAACCGATTCCTTAATGTTTTTCCTCCGTTTGCCTTATGGATTGGATGTTGAAGATGTGTTTGGATGGTAGGTTGTTACGGCTATGTGAAATACCTATGGAATAGATGCATAGACATTTGGAGTTATCTTTTGTGTGGTGAGAATTGTGCTATAGATTGATGGATTTCCCCACTTGCTTATTACTAGGTTGGATGTTTAAAATGCTTGCGTTTTGTGGAACATAATTTCGTAGTGGAGTTGTTGCTAGGCTTGTTTGATGGGTCACTTTATTTTGTTGTTTGGTGGTGGACATCGACTAGTAAATATTGTTATTTTAATATCCTATGTTGCGATTACCTTATAGTATTTGTTGTTTGCAATTATGGCCAATCGTTATATTTATAGCATGGTTGTATACAAAATTTCCTTTGGTGTAAGAAAGATCACAACAGGTTAATTTGTTACGCCCAATTTCAATTGTCCACAACTACTATTTTTTATGAGACGCTATTTTTTCGTAACAAAAGGAAGAAATGACGCAACAAAATGTTGTTTTGGATGTTTGTTGTTATGACCGGTTCTGTGACTATAAGAATGGATAGTTTTGTTAAGGGTTCAATGACATAACAAAAAAATAAAATGACGTAACAAAAAATGAAATGATGTAACAAAAAGTGGTTTTTGGACGTAACAAATATGAAGGGATAATTTTGTTACGGCCGGTTTTGTGACCATAAGAAAATGTATTGTTTATTACGGCTTAAATGACGTAACAAAAAATTGTAACAAAAAGCGTACTCTGACAAGCGGTCATAGTAAATTTTTTGGTAATGTGAAGAACTTTTGTAACAAATATCGTGACTAAAAGTCCTGGCACACGTGTGGGAAGCTCGACTTTTTATTACGAGAGAATATTTGTAACAAATATAATAACAAAAACTTTGCCATAAGGAACGTTGACCGAGAGTAGTAGGTACGAAAATGTGCGTGGAAAAAAATATTCGTTACGCGTGTAGAAAATACGCAAATTACACAAAAATTGGCTTTTTGTTACGAATTTCCGGCCGTACTAGAACACTGTTTTTTTGGTAGCATGAGATGATAGTAAGGAGGCCTTCACACAACACACAACCACAATTCACATATTAAAGCACATGCATGAAACATATGTAGAATTTTTTGAAATAATGTAACAACAACCACACCATGACTAAGCATCCATATCGAGATAAAGGCCTTGGAAAACCCTGCATCATCATGTTGAAAAGAAGAAAAGGCCATATTAGATCTTCCAATCAACTAACTAAATCAATTCACTTGTACACACTACAGAACATCATGAATGATCTTACTGTCAATTTTAAATTAAGAATGCCCATCAGTTGATGAGTCATTCCTAATCCATGTGGATGAGTCAGATAGCTATGGGAAAGAAACAAAGTACTTGTTCTGTTACCACTATCTTTTTTACCAGATTGTGATACCAAGCCAAGTCCTACGAAGAGGACCGCACAAATAACATAATATATCGGAATACAATTAGAGAAATAAAAAATGGAATTTGAGCTCTTTCCTTGTCTCTGACAGAAAACGGAAAGGAATATTAGCATAATCAAACAACTAGCTGATGTGGCCCAATATTTGCAGTTTGAGACATTCAAGCTTTGCAGAAGGAAAAATTAAAATCATATCAAAACATATAAAATATTAGAACATAAAAAAATATGCAATGCATTAATTTAGATGTTACATGAGCTTAACAAAAATTGAACATACAACACCAATAGAATGCTCTTGAACATACAACACCGATAAAATGCTCTCTAACTGTTGCAATAAATCAACTATTTATCATAAGCGGTCATAGTAAATTTTTTGGTAATGTGAAGAACTTTTGTAACAAATATCGTGACTAAAAGTCCTGGCACACGTGTGGGAAGCTCGACTTTTTATTACGAGAGAATATTTGTAACAAATATAATAACAAAAACTTTGCCATAAGGAACGTTGACCGAGAGTAGTAGGTACAAAAATGTGCGTGGAAAAAAATATTCGTTACGCGTGTAGAAAATACGCAAATTACACAAAAATTGGCTTTTTGTTACGAATTTCCGGCCGTACTAGAACACTGTTTTTTTGGTAGCATGAGATGATAGTAAGGAGGCCTTCACACAACACACAAAACCACAATTCACACATTGAAGCACATGCATGAAACATATGTAGAATTTTTTGAAATAATGTAACAACAACCACACCATGACTAAGCATCCATATCGAGATAAAGGCCTTGGAAAACCCTGCATCATCATGTTGAAAAGAAGAAAAGGCCATATTAGATCTTCCAATCAACTAACTAAATCAATTCACTTGTACACACTACAGAACATCATGAATGATCTTACTGTCAAATTTAAATTAAGAATGCCCATCAGTTGATGAGTCATTCCTAATCCATGTGGATGAGTCAGATAGCTATGGAAAAGAAACAAAGTACTTGTTCTGTTACCACTATCTTTTTTACCAGATTGTGATACCAAGCCAAGTCCTACGAAGAGGATCGCACAAATAACATAATATATCGGAATACAATTAGAGAAATAAAAAATGGAATTTGAGCTCTTTCCTTGTCTCTGACAGAAAACGGAAAGGAATATTAGCATAATCAAACAACTAGCTGATGTGGCCCAATATTTGCAGTTTGAGACATTCAAGCTTTGCAGAAGGAAAAATTAAAATCATATCAAAACATATAAAATATTAGAACATAAAAAAATATGCAATGCATTAATTTAGATGTTACATGAGCTTAACAAAAATTGAACATACAACACCAATAGAATGCTCTTGAACATACAACACCGATAAAATGCTCTCTAACTGTTGCAATAAATCAACTATTTATCATAAAACAACATCATGAAATAATAAATGGGATAACATAAGGAAGCCTAGCATTTTAAAGGGACAATTAGAATTAACAAGCTCATTTGCTAATTTTGTTCAGGATATACTTTTTCATATCTCCTATTCCAGAATTGTGGAAAAGGTTAAAATACTGTGTAAACAATGACTGTACCAACTTTCTTTATGCAAATAAGCCATATGCTTTTATATTGGTAAATTCATAGAGGATTCAAGTTTTTGCTCAATCTTCCAAACATTTTGAAGAGAAAACAACATGATCAAGTAAGATTTTCCTTCCCAAACTACTCGAGTACATTTCATAACACTGTACACCCATGAACATATCTATATTTCCTCTTAATGGCATGATAGAAAGAGTGTTGAACTATGCATAAGAAGCACGGTAAGGAACAAATCATTAAAATCAGGATATGTTTCCTCTATAATATATAAATAAATGATATTAATTATATAGCACTTTATGAGATTATACTTTGTGCTCAGGAGTGATAATTACAGTGCTTTTCGTGTATATTAAATAGTGCTTTAAGGGAATACAGTTCGTGCTTTTGTTTATTGACTGCGTTTTCTCTTTATTATAATGTACTTTATGGGATTTATATTTTGTGCTCTATAGTTCTTATTACAGTGTTATTCGTACTTGTTACATGGTGTTTTAAGGTAATATAAATAGCAATTTTGTTTCTTAACTGTTTTTCCTTTTAATTGTATAACACTTTATGAGATTATACTTTGTGCTCTAGAGCTAAAATTAGAATGCTTTTTTTTGTGTATGTTAGATAGTGATTTAAGGGAATACAATTAGTACTTTTGTTTCTTGACTGCCTTTTCTTTTTATTATATTGTACTTTATGGGATTTATTTTCTGTGCTCTATAGTTCTTATTATAGTGTTTTTCGTATTTGTTACATTGTGTTTTAAAGTAATATGAATAGCGCTTTTTTCTTAATTGTTTTTCCTTTTACTTGTATAGAACTTTATTAGATTATACTTTGTTCTCCAGATTTATAATTACAGTGCTTTTCGTGTATATTAAATAGTGCTTTAAGGGAATACAGTTAGTGCTTTTGTTTCTTGACTGCCTTTTCCATTTATTTTATTGTACTTTATGGGATTTATACACTGTGCTCTATAATTCTTATTACAGTGCTTTTCGTATTTGTTACATAGTGTATGAAGGTAATATAAATAGCATTTTTGTTTCTTAATTGTTTTTCCTTTTTATTATATAGCATTTTTTGAGATTATACTTTCTGCTTTAGAGTTATAATTACAGTGCTTTTTGTGTATGTTTAATAGTGTTTTAAGGGATTACAGTTAGTGCTTTTGTTTCTTAACTGCCTTTTCGTTTTATTTTATTGTACTTTATGGAATTTATACTCTTTGCTCTATAGTTCTTATTATAATGATTTTCGTTTTTGTTACATTGTGTCTTAAAGTAAAATAAATAGCGCTTTTGATTCTTAACTGTTTTTCCTTTTAATTATATTGCACTTTATGAGATTATACTCTGTGCTCTAGAGCTAAAATTATAGCGCTTTCGTGTATGTTAAATACTGCTTTAAGGGAATACAGTTAGTGCTTTTGTTTCTTGACTGCTATTTATATTGTACTTTTGGTAATATATATAGCGCTTTTGTTTCTTAGCTGTTTTTCCTTTTAATTATATTGCACTTTATGGGATTATACTTTTTGCTCTAGAGTTATAATTACAGTACTTTTCGTGTATCTTAAATAGTGTTTTAAGGGAATACAATTAGTACTTTTATTTCTTGACTGCCATTTCTTTTTTATTATATTGTACTTTAGAGGGTTTATACTCTGTGCTCTATAGTTCTTATTACAAAGCAATACGTATTTGTTACATAGTGTTTTTAAGGTAATATAAGTAGCGCTTTTGTTTCTTAGTTGTTTTTTCTTTTAATTATATAGCACTTTATAAGATTATACTTTATCCTCTGGAGTTATAATTACTGAGCTTTTCGTGTATATTAAATAGTGCTTTAAGGGAATACAGTTAGTGCTTTTGTTTTTTGACTGCCTTTTCTTTTTATTATATTGTACTTTATGGGGTTTATACTCTGTGCTCTGTAATTCTTATTACAGTGCTTTTCGTATTTGTTACATAGTGTTTTCAGTTAATATAAATAGCGTTTTTGTTTCTTAATTTTTTTTTTCTTTTTATTATATAGCATTTTATGAGATTATACTTTGTGCTTTAGAGTTTTAATTACAGTACTTTTCATGTATGTTAAATAGTGCTTTAAGGGATTACAGTTAGTGCTTTCGTTTCTTGACTGCCTTTTCTTTTTATTAAATTGTACTTTATGGGATTTATACTCTGTGCTCTATAGTTCTTAGTACAGTGCTTTTCGTATTTGTTACATTGTGTTTTGAAGTAATATAAATGGCGCTTTTGATTCTTAATTGTTTTTCCTTTTTATTGTATTGAGCTTTATGAGATTTTACTTTTTGCTCTAGAGTTATAATTACTGTGCTTTTCGTGTATGTTAAATAGTGCTTTAAGAGAATACAGTTAGTGCTTTTATTTCTTGAATGCCTTTTCTTTTTATTATATTGTACTTTATAGGGTTTACACTCTGTGCTCTATAGTTCTTATTATAGTGCATTTCGTATTTGTTACATAATGTTTTTAGGTAATATAAATAGCGCTTTTGTTTCTTAACTGTTTTTCCTTTTAATTATATAGCACTTTATGAGATTATACTTTGTGCTCAGGTGTTATAATTACAGTGCTTTTCGTGTATATTAAATAGTGCTTTAAGGGAATATAGTTCGTGTTTTTGTTTCTTGACTGCCTTTTCTTTTTATTATATTGTACTTTCTGAGATTTATATTTTGTGCTCTATAGTTCTTATTACAGTGCTATTCGTATTTGTTACATAGTGTTTTAGGGTAATATAAATAGAGCTTTTGTTTCTTAACTGTTTTTCCTTTTAATTGTATAGCACTTTATGAGGTTATACTTTGTGCTCTAGAGTTATAATTACAGTGCTTTTCGTGTATGTTAAATAGTGCTTTAAGATTATACAATTAGTGTTTTTGTTTCTTGACTTGCTTTTCTTTTTAGGCAAAATAGCAAAAAAAAACCCCTGTGGTTTCCCGAATTTGCTGAAGACCTCTTGCGGTTGTAAAACTCCAAAAAATCTACTTGTGGTTTCCAAAATGTTGCAAAAAATGCCCCCTTCGTTAGGATTTAAAGAAGGTTGTATATCACGAGCGTGGAATGCAATTTTTGGTCCATAAATTGATATATTTATGTCTAAAATTACTAAAATATCCTAACCTCTTCTTCCTCATTCTTCTTCTTCATTCTTCTTCTGCATACTTTTATAATTTAATCTCAATTCAATTTTTTTCATTTTGAATCTGTTAAACACAACCAAATTTGAAATCGATCTCAAATTTATAATACAATTAATCGACCGGACATAGAGATGGAGACAAACCCAAAAATTCAAGAAATCAATCTAAGAGGAAAGAAAGAATCTGGTTGCAGTGGCGTAAGGAAGAGTTGAGGAAGAAAGAAGAATTGTGGAGGAAAAATAAAGAAAAAAGAAAATTGGGGAAAAAGAGAAAGAGAAATAAAAAAAAAAATTGGGAAAAAAAACACCTATTGTCCAGCCCCTTCTTCCTCTTCTTCTTCTTCTTCTTCCCATTCTCTTTCTCTTCTTCCTTCCTTCTTCCCTGCTCCAGCCGCTTCTACCTGTCGTCGTCTTTCTCCTCTTATTCTCTAATTCTTCATTCTTCAAAGAAGAATTGGAAATAAAGAAGAAGGAAAAAATTTGGGGGAAAAAGAAGAAAAGAAAGAACTGGGATTGCTACGGTGTGAAAAATAATTGGGAAATAAAAAGAAAAATTGAGGAAAAAGGATTAAAGAAAGAGCTGCGCGTGTGAAGAATTTGGGGGAAGAAGAAAAAGATGGAAGAAAATAGTTAGGGAGAAGAAACAAGAAGAAAGAATAAAAGAGAAGAGAGAGAAACAAATTAAAAATATATAAATAAGGGTATAACTGTCAAATTTGATAAACTTTAACGTCCGTTAGTCAAATTTAGAGAGGTGGGAGAGTGTGCAACATTTTGGAAACCACAAGTAGATTTTTTGGAATTTTAGAACCACGAGGGGTTCTCAGAAAAATCGGGAAACCACAGAGGGTTTTTTTGCTATTTTGCCTTCTTTT
Source organism: Andrographis paniculata (assembly GCF_009805555.1). Classification (NCBI taxonomy): domain Eukaryota; kingdom Viridiplantae; phylum Streptophyta; class Magnoliopsida; order Lamiales; family Acanthaceae; genus Andrographis; species Andrographis paniculata. Next base: position 3,439,851 of record NW_026137591.1, read on the forward strand.
TATTATATTGTACTTTAGAGGGTTTATACTCTGTGCTCAATAGTTCTTATTACAAAGCATTTCGTATTTGTTACATAGTGTTCTAAGGTAATATAAATAGCACTTTTGTTTCTTAGCTATTTTTCATTTTAATTAGATAGCACTTTACAAGATTATACTTTATACTCTAGAGTTATAATTACAGTGCTTTTCGTGTATATTAAATAGTGCTTTAACGGAATACATTAAGTGCTTTTGTTTCTTGACTGCCTTTTCTTTTTATTATATTGTACTTTACGTGATTTAAAATCTATCCTCTATAGTTCTTATTACAGTGCTTTTCGTACTTGTTACATTGTATTTTAAGGTAATATGAATAGCGCTTTTGTTTCTTAACTTTTTTTCCTTTTTATTATATTGCACTTTATAAGATTATACTTTGTGCACAAGGGTTATAATTACAGTGTTTTTCTTGTATTTTGAATAGTGCTTTAAGGGAATACAGTTAATGCTTTTGTTTCTTGACTGCCTTTTTTTTTATTATATTGTAGTTTATGGGATTTATACTATGTGCTCTATAGTTCTCATTACAGTGCTTTACGTATTTCTTACATAGTGTTTAAAGGTAATATAAATAGCGTTTTTGTTTCTTAAATGTTTTTCCTTTTAATGATATAGCACTTTACGAGATTATAATGTTTGCTCAAGAGTTATAATTACAGTGCTTTTCGTGTATATTAAATAGTGCTTTAAGGGAATACAGTTAGTGCTTTTGTTTTTTACTGCCTTTTCTTTTTATTATATTATACTTTATGGGATTTATACTTTGTGCTCTATAGTTCTTATTACAGTCATTTTCGTATTTTTTACATAGTGTTTTAAGATAACATAAATAGCGCTTTTGTTTCTTAGCTGTTTTTCCTTTTAACTATATAGCACTTTATAAGATTATACTTTTTGCTCTAGAGTTATAATTACTGTGCTTTTCGTGTATGTTAAATAGTGCTTTAAGGGAATACAGTTAATGCTTTTGTTTCTTGACTCCCTTTTATTTTTATTATATTGTACTATATAGGGTTTATACTCTGTGCTCTATAGTTCTTATTACAGTGCTTTTCGTATTTGTTACATAGTGTTTTAAGGTAATATACATAGCATTTTTGTTTCTTAACAGCTTTTCCTTTTAATTATATAGCACTTTAGGAGATTATACTTTGTGCTCTAGAGTTATAATTAAAGTATTTTTCGTGTATGTTAAATAGTGCTTTAAGGGAATACAGTTAGTGCTTTTGTTTCTTGACTGCCTTTTCTTTTTATTATATTGTACTTTATAGGATTTATACTCTGTGCTCTATAGTTCTTTTTACAGTGCTTTTCGTATTTGTTATATAGTGTTTCAAGGTAATATAAATAGCGCTTTTGTTTCTTAACTGTTTTTCCTTTTAATTATATAGCACTTTATGATATTATACTTTGTGCTTAGGAGTTATAATTACAATGCTTTTCGTGTATATTAAATAGTACTTTAAGGGAATATAGTTTGTGCTTTTGTTTCTTGACTGCCTTTTCATTTTATTATATTGTACTTTATGGAATTTATATTTTGTGCTCTATAGTTCTTATTATAGTGCTACTTGTATTTTTTTTCATAGTGTTTTAAGTTAATATAATTGGCGGTTTTGTTTCTTAACTGTTTTTCCTTTTAATTGTATAGCACTTTATGAGATAATACTTTGTGCTCAAGAGTTATAATTACAGTGTTTTTTGTGTATATTAAATAGTGCTTTGAGGGAATAAAGTTAGTCCTTTTGTTTTTTACTGTTTTTTTTTTTATTATATTGCACTTTATGGGATTTATAATATGTGCTCTATAGTTCTTATTAGAGTCCTTTTCGTATTTTTTACATAATGTTTTAAGATAATATAAATAGCGGTTTTGTTTCTTAACTATTTTTGCCTTTTTATTATATAGCACTTTAGGAGATTATACTTTGTACTCTAGAGTAATAATTACAGTTTTTTTCGTGTATGTTAAATAATGCTTTAAGGGAATACAGTTAGTTCTTTTGTTTCTTGACTACCTTTTCTTTTTATTATATTTTACTATATAGGGTTTATACTTTGTGCTCTATAATTCTTATTACAGTGCATTTTGTATTTCTTACATAGTGTTTTAAGGTAATATAAATAGCTCTTTTGTTTCTTAATAGTTTTTCCTTTAAATTAAATAGGACTTTATGATATTATACTTTGTGTTCTAGAGTTATAATTACAGTGCTTTTCGTGTATATTAAATAGTTCTTTAAGAGAATACAGTTAGTGCTTTTGTTTCTTGACTGCCTTTTCTATTTATTCTATTGTATTTTATGGGATTTATACTCTATCCTCTATAGTTCTTATTACAATGCTTTTCGTATTTCTTACATAGTATTTACTGGTGATATAAATAGTGTTTTTGTTTTTTTAACTTTTTTTCCTTTTTATTATATAGCACTTTATGAGATTGTACTTTGTGCTAAAGAGTTATAATTACAGTGTTTTTTGTGTATATTAAATAGTGCTTTAAGGGAATACAATTAGTCCTTTTATTTTTTACAGCTTTTTTTTTTTTATATTGCACTTTATGAGATTTATAATCTTTACTCTATAGTTCTTATTACAGTCCTTTTCATATTTGTTAAATAGTGTTTTAAGTTAATATACATAGCGATTTTCTTGCTTAACTGTTTTTCCTTTTTATTATATAGCACTTTAGGAGATTATACTTAGTGCTCTATATTTATAATTACAGTGTTTTCGTGTATATTAAATAGTGCTTTAAGGGAATACAATTAGTGCTTTTGTTTCTTGACTACTTTTTCTTTTTATTATATTGTACTTTATGAGATTTATACTTTTTGCTTTATAGTTATTATTACAGTGCTTTCCCAATTTGTTACATAGTGTTTTAAGGTAATATAAATGCCGTTTTTGTTTCTTAACTATTTTTCCTTTTAACTACATAGCACTTTATAAGATTATACGTTGTGTTCTATAGTTATAATTACAGTGCATTTAGTATATATTAAGTAGTGCTTTAAGGGAATACAGTTGGTGCTTTTGTTTCTTGACTGCCTTTTCTTTTTATTATATAAATAACTATTTTGTTTCTAAACTGTTTTTCCTTATAATTATATAGCACTTTATGATTTTATTATTTTTTACTCTAGAGTTATAACAACAGTGTTTTTCGTGTAGATTATATAGTGCTTTAAGGGAATACATTAGTGCTTTTGTTTCTTGACTGCCTTTTCTTTTTATTATATTGTACCTTGTGGGATTAATACTCTGTGCTCTATAGTTCTTATTACAGTGCTTTTCGTATTTGATACATAGTGTTTTAAGGTAATATAAATAGATCTTTTGTTTCTTAACTGTTTTTCCTTTTAATTGTATAGCACTTTATGAGATTATACTTTTTGCTCTAGAGTTATAATTATAGTGCTTTTCGTGTATGTTAAATAGTGCTTTAAGGGAATATAGTTAATCCTTTTGTTCGTTGACTCCCTTTTCTTTTTATTATATTGTACTATATTGGGTTTATACTCTGTGCTATATAGTTCTTATTATAGTGCATTTCGTATTGGTTACATAGTGTTTTAAGGTATTAAAAATAGCACTTTTGTTTCAGAATTGTTTTTCCTTTTAATTATATAGCTCTTTATGAAATTATACTTTTTGGTCTAGATTTATAATTACAGTGCATTTGGTGTATATTAAGTAGTGCTTTAAGGGAATACAGTTGGTGCTTTTGTTTCTTGACTGCCTTTTCTTTTTATTATATAAATAACACTTTTGTTTCTAAACTGTTTTTCCTTTTAATTATATAGCACTTTATGAGATTATTATTTTTTACTCTAGAGTTATAACAACAGTGTTTTTCATGTATATTATAGAGTGCTTTATGGGAATACATTTAGTGCTTTTGTTTCTTGACTGTCTTTTTTTTTTTATTACATTGTACTATATACGTTTTATACTTTGTGCTCTATAGTTCTTATTACATTGCATTTTGTATTTGTTACATAGTGTTTTAAGGTAATATAAATAGCGCTTTTGTTTCTTAATTGTTTTTCGTTTTTATTATATAGCACTTTATGATATTATACTTTGTGTCCTAGAGTTATAATTACAGTGCTTTTCGTGTATATTAAATAGTGCTTTAAGGGAATACAGTTAGTGGTTTTGTTTCTTGACTGCTTTTTCTTTTTATTATATTGTACTTTATAGGATTAATACTCTGTGCTCTAGAGTTCTTATTACAGTGCTATTCGTATTTGTTACATAGTGTTTTAAGGTAATATAAAGAGCGTTTTTGTTTCTTAACGTTTTTTCTTTTTTATTATATAGCACTTTATGAGATTATACTTTCTGTTAACGAATTATAATTATAGTGGTTTTCGTGTATATTAAATAGTGCTTTAAGGGAATACATTTTGTGCTTTTGTTTCTTGACTGCCTTTTCTTTTGATTATATTGTACTTTGTGGGATTAATACTCTGTGCTCTATAGTTCTTATTACGGTGCTTTTCGTATTTGTCACATAGTGTTTTAAGGTAATATAAATAGTGCTTTAAGGGAATACAGTTCGTGCTTTTGTTTCTTGACTTCTTTTTCTTTTTATTATATTGTATTTTATGGGATTTATATTTTGTGCTCCATAGTTCTTATTACAGTGTTTTTCGTATTTGTTACATAGTGTTTTAAGGTAATATAAATGCCGCTTTTGTTTTTAACTATTTTTCTTTTTAATTATATAGCACTTTATGAGATTATTTTTTGTGTTCTAGAGATATAATTACAGTGCTTTTCGTGTATATTACATAGTGCTTTAAGGGAATACTGTTAGTGCTTTTGTTTCTTGACTGCGTTTTCTTTTTATTATATTGTACTTTATGGGATTAATACTTTGTGCTCTATAGTTCTTATTGCAATGCTTTTCGTATTTGTTACATAGTATTTTAAGGTAATATAAATAGCGTTTTTGTTTCTTAACTCTTTTTCCTTTCTATTATATAGCACTTTATGATATTATACTATATTCTCTCGAGTTATAATTACAGTGCTTTTCCTGTTTGTTAAATAATGATTCAAGGGAATACAATTAGTGCTTTCTTTTCTTGACTAGCTTTTCTTTTTATTATATTGTTCGTTATGGGATTTATACTCAGTACTCTATACTTATTATTATAGTGCTATTCGTATTTCTTACATAACGTTTTAAGGTAATATAAATAGTGCTTTTGTTCATTAACTTTTTTTCCTTTAAATTATATAGGACTTTATGTGATTATACTTTGTGCTCGGGAGTTATAATTACAGTGCTTTTCGTATAGATTAAATAGTTCTTTAAGGAAATACAGTTTGTGCTTTTGTTTCTTGACTGTCTGTTCTTTTTATTATATTGTACTATATAGGGTTTATACTTTGTGCTCTATAGTTCTTATTACATTGCATTTCATATTTGTTATATAGTGTTTTAAGGTAATATAAATAGGCTTTTTTTTTCTTAATTGTTTTTCATTTTAACTATGTAGCACTTTATGATATTATACTTTGTATTGTAGAGTTATAATTATAATGCTTTTCGTGTATATTAAAGAGTGCTTTAAGGGAATACAATTAGTGCTTTTGTTTCTTGACTGCCTTTTCTTTTTATTATTTTGTTCTTTATGGGATTTATACTCAGTACTCTATACTTTTATTGCAGTGCTATTTGTATTTGTTACATAGTATTTTAAGGTAATATAAATAGAGCTTTTGTTTCTTAACTGTTTTTCCTTTTAATTGTATAGCACTTTATGAGATTATACTTTTTGCTGTAGAATTATAATTATAGTGGTTTTCGTGTATGTAAAATAGTGTTTTAAGGGAATACAGTAAATGCTTTTTTTTTCTTGACTGTCTATTCTTTTTATTATATTGTACTATATTGGGTTTATACTTTGTGCTCTATAGTTCTATTACATTGCATTTCGTATTTGTTACATTGTGTTTTAAGGTAATATAAATAGCGCATTTGTTTCTTAATTGTTTTTTGTTTTAATTATATATCACTTTATGATATTATACTTTGTGTTCTAGAGTTATAATTACAGTGCTTTTCGTCTATATTAAATAGTGCTTTAAGGGAATACAGTTAGTGCTTTTGTTTTTGACTGCCTTTTCTATTTATTATATTGTTCTTTATGGGATTTATACTCAGTACTCTATACTTTTTATTACAGTGCCATTTGTATTTGTTATATAGTGTTTTAAGGTACTATAAATGACACTTTTGTTTCTTAACTATTTTTCCTTTTAATTATATAGCAGTTTATGAGATTATACTTTGTCGTCTAAAGTTACAATTACAGTGTTTTTCGTGTATGTTAAATAATGCTTTAAGGGTATAAAAGTAGTGCTTTCTTTTTATTATATTATACTTTATGGGACTAATACTCTGTGCTCTATTGTACTTATTACAGTGCTCTTCGTATTTGTTACATAGTGTTTTAAGGTAATATAAATAATGTTTTAGTAACTTTTTTTACCTTTTATTATGTAGCACTTTATGAGATTATACTTTCTGTTCAGGAATTATAATTACAATGTTTTTCGGGTCTATTAAATAGTGCTTTAAGGGAATACAGTTCGTTCTTTTGTTTCTTGACTTCCTTTTCTTTTTATTATATTGCACTTTATGGGATTTATATTTTGAGCTCTATAGTTCTTATTACAGTGTTTTTCGTATTTTTTACATAGTGTTTTAAGGTAATATAAATGCCGCTTTTCTTTCTTAACTGTTTTTAATATAAATGCCGCTTTTCTTTCTTAACTGTTTTTCCTTTTAATTATGTAGCACTTTATGAGATTATACTTTGTGTTCTAGAGGCATAATTACAGTGCTTTTTGTGTATATTAAATAGTGTTTTAAGGGAATACAGTTAATGCTTTTGTTTCTTGACTGCGTGTTCTTTTTATTATATTGTACTATATAGAGTTTATACTTTGTGTTCTATAGTTCTTATTACATTGCATTTCGTATTCGTTACATAGTGTTTTAAGGTAATATAAATAGCGCTTTTGTTTCTTAATAGTTTTTCGTTTTAATTATATAACACTTTATGATATTATACTTTGTGTTCTAGAGTTATAGTTACATAGCTTTTTGTGTATATTAAATAGCTTTAAGAAAATACAGTTAGTGCTTTTGGTTTTTACTGCCTTTTTTTTATTATATTGTTCTTTATGGGATTTATACTCAGTACTCTATACTTTTTATTATAGTGCTATTTTTATTTGTTACATAGTGTTTTAAGGTAATATAAATGCCCCTTTTGTTTCTTAACTGTTTTTCTTTTTAATTATATAGCACTTTTTGAGATTATACTTTATGTTCTAGAGTTATAATTACATTGCTTTTCGTGTATGTTAAATAATGATTTAAGGGAATACAGTTAGTGCTTTCTTTTCTTGATTGGCGTTTCTTTTTATTATAGTGTACTTTATGGGATTAATACTCTGTGCTCTATTTTTCTTATTACAGAGCTTTTTGTATTTGTTACATATTGTTTTAAGTTAATATAAATAGCATTTTTGTTTCTTAAATTTGTTTCCTTTTTATTATATAGCACTTTATGAGATTATACTTTGTGCTCAGGATTATAATTACACTGTTTTTCGTGTATATTAAATAGTGCTTTAAGGGAATACAGTTCGTGCTTTTGTTTCTTGACTTCTTTTTCTTTTTATTATATTGTATTTTATGGGATTTATATTTTGTGCTCCATAGTTCTTATTACAGTGTTTTTCGTATTTGTTACATAGTGTTTTAAGGTAATATAAATGCCGCTTTTGTTTTTAACTATTTTTCTTTTTAATTATATAGCACTTTATGAGATTATTTTTTGTGTTCTAGAGATATAATTACAGTGCTTTTCGTGTATATTACATAGTGCTTTAAGGGAATACTGTTAGTGCTTTTGTTTCTTGACTGCGTTTTCTTTTTATTATATAGTACTTTATGGGATTAATACTTTGTGCTCTATAGTTCTTATTGCAGTGCTTTTCGTATTTGTTACATAGTATTTTAAGGTAATATAAATAGCGTTTTTGTTTCTTAACTCTTTTTCCTTTCTATTATATAGCACTTTATGATATTATACTATATTCTCTCGAGTTATAATTACAGTGCTTTTCCTGTTTGTTAAATAATGCTTCAAGGGAATACAATTAGTGCTTTCTTTTCTTGACTAGCTTTTCTTTTTATTATATTGTTCGTTATGGGATTTATACTCAGTACTCTATACTTATTATTATAGTGCTATTCGTATTTCTTACATAACGTTTTAAGGTAATATAAATAGTGCTTTTGTACATTAACTTTTTTTCCTTTAAATTATATAGGACTTTATGTGATTATACTTTGTGCTCGGGAGTTATAATTACAGTGCTTTTCGTATAGATTAAATAGTTCTTTAAGGAAATACAGTTTGTGCTTTTGTTTCTTGACTGTCTTTTCTTTTTATTATATTGTACTATATAGGGTTTATACTTTGTGCTCTATAGTTCTTATTACATTGCATTTCATATTTGTTATATAGTGTTTTAAGGTAATATAAATAGGCTTTTTTTTTCTTAATTGTTTTTCATTTTAACTATGTAGCACTTTATGATATTATACTTTGTGTTGTATAGTTATAATTATAATGCTTTTCGTGTATATTAAAGAGTGCTTTAAGGGAATACAATTAGTGCTTTTGTTTCTTGACTGCCTTTTCTTTTTATTATTTTGTTCTTTATGGGATTTATACTCAGTACTCTATACTTTTATTGCAGTGCTATTTGTATTTGTTACATAGTGTTTTAAGGTAATATAAATTGATCTTTTGTTTCTTAACTGTTTTTCCTTTTAATTGTAAAGCATTTTATGAGATTATACTTTTTGCTCTAGAGTTATAATTATAGTGCTTTTCGTGTATGTTAAATAGTGCCTTAAGGGAATACAGTTAATGCTTTTGTTTCTTGACTCCCTTTTCTTTTTATTATATTGTACTATATAGGGTTTATACTATGTGCTCTATAGTTCTTATTATAGTGCTTTTCGTATTTGTTACATAGTGTTTTAAGGTAATATAAATATCACTTTTGTTTTTTAACTGTTTTTCATTTTAATTATATTGAACTTTATGTGATTATACTTCGTGCTCAGGAGTTATAATTACAGTGCTTTTCGTGTATATTAAATAGTGCTTTATCGGAATACAATTAGTGCTTTTGTTTCTTGACTGTCTTTTCTTTTTATTATATTGTACTATATAGGGTTTATAGTGTTTTAAAGTAATATAAATGCCACTTTTGTTTCTTAACTGCTTTTCCTTTTAATTATATAGCACTTTATGAGATTATACTTTGTGCTCTAGAGTTATAATTACAGTGCTTTTCGTGTATATTAAATAGTGCTTTAAGGGAATACAGTTTGTGGTTTTGTTTCTTCACTGCCTTTTCTTTTTATTATATTGTACTTTATGGGATTAATATTCCTTGCTCTATAGTTCTTATTACAACGCTTTTCGTATTTGTCACATAGTCTTTTAAGGTAATATAAATGCCGTTTTTGTTTCTTAATTGTTTTTCGTATTAATTATATAGCACTTTATGATATTATACTTTGTGTTCTAGAGTTATATATGCAGTGCTTTTTCTGTATATTAAATAGTGCTTTAAGGGAATATAGTTAGTGCTTTTGTTTCTTGACTGTCTTTTCTTTTTATTATAGTGTACTTTATTAGATTAATACTCTGTCCTCTATAGTTCTTATTACAGTGCTTTTCGTATTTTTTACATAATGTTTTAAGGTAATATAAATAGCATTTTTGTTTCTTAACTCTTTTTCCTCTTTATTATATAGCGCTTTATGAGATTATACTTTGTGCTCAGGAATTATAATTACAGTGCTTTTCGTATACATTAAATAGTGCTTTAAGGGAATACAGTTCGTGCTTTTGTATCTTGACTGCCATTTCTTTTTACTATATTGTACTTTATGGGATTTACATTTTGTGCTCTATAGTTCTTTTTACAGTGCTTTCCGTATTTGTTACATATGTTTTAAGGTAATATAAATGCTGTTTTTGTTTCTTAACTGCTTTTCCTTTTAATTATAACGCAGTTTATTAGATTATACTTTGTGCTCTAAAGTTATAATTATAGTGCTTTTCGTGTATAGTAAATAGGGCTTTAAGGAAATACAGTTCGTGCTTTTGTTTCATGACAGCCTTTTCATTTTACTATATTGTACTTTATGGGATTTACATTTTGTGCTCTATAGTGCTTATTACAGTGCATTTCGTATTTGTTACATAGTGTTTTAAGGTAATATAAATCACGCCTTTGTTTCTTAATTGTTTTTCCTTTTAATTATATTGCACTTTGTGAGATTATACTTTGTGCTCATAAGTTATAATTACAGTGCTTTTCGTGTATATTAAATATTGCTTTAAGAGAATACAATTAGTGGTTTTGTTTCTTGATTGTCTTTTCTTTATATTATAGTGTTCCTTGTGGGATTTATACTCAGTACTCTATACTTATTATTACAGTGCTATTTCATATTTGATAAATAGTGTTTTAAGGTAATATAAATAGATCTTTTTTTTCTTAACTGTTTTTCCTTTTAATTGTATAGCACTTTATGAGATTATACTTTTTGCTCTAGAGTTATAATTATAGTGTTTTTCGTGTATGTTTAATAGTGATTTAAGGGAATATAGTTAATGCATTTGTTTCTTGACTCCCTTTTCTTTTTATTATATTGTACTATATTGGGTTTATACTATGTGCTCTATAGTTCTTATTATAGTGCATTTCGTATTTGTTACGTAGTGTTTTAAGGTATTAAAAATGGCACTTTTTTTTCGAAATTGTTTTTCCTTTTAATTATATAGCTCTTTATGAGATTACACTTTTTGGTGTAGAGTTATAATTACATTGCATTTGGTGTATATTAAGTAGTGCTTTAAGGGAATACAGTTGGTGCTTTTGTTTCTTGACTGTCTTTTCTTTTTATTATATAAATAATGCTTTTGTTTCTAAACTATTTTTCCTTTTAATTATATAGCACTTTATGAGATTATAATTTTTTACTCTAGAGTTATAACAACAGTGTTTTTCGTGTATAATATAAAGTGCTTTATGGGAATACATTTAGTGCTTTTGTTTCTTGACTGTCTTTTCTTTTTATTATATTGTACTATATAGGTTTATACTTTGTGCTCTATAGTTCTTATTACATTGCATTTTGTATTTGTTACAAAGTGTTTTAAGGTAATATAAATAGCGCTTTTGTTTTTTAATTGTTTTTCATTTTTATTATATAGCACTTTATGATATTATACATTGTGTTGTAGAGTTATAATTACAGTTCTTTTCGTGTATATTAAATAGTGCTTTAAGAGAATACAATTAGTGGTTTTGTTTCTTGACTGCTTTTTCTTTTTATTATATTGTACTTTATGGGATTAATACTCTATGCTCTATAGTTCTTATTACAGTGCTATTTGTATTTGTTACATAGTGTTTTAAGGTATTATCAATAGCGTTTTTGTTTCTTAAATTTTTTTCCTTTTTATTATATAGCACTTTATGAGATTATACTTTGTGCTAACGAATTATAATAACAGTGGTTTTCGTGTATATTAAATAGTGCTTTAAGGGAATACAGTTCGTGCTTTTGTATCTTGACTGCCTTTTCTTTTTACTATATTGTACTTTATGGGATTTACATTTTGTGCTCTATAGTTCTTTTTACAGTGCTTTCCGTATTTGTTACATTGTGTTTTAAGGTAATATAAATGCTGTTTTTGTTTTTTAACTGTTTTTCCGTTTAATTATATAGCACTTTATGAGATTATACTTTGTGCTCTAAAGTTATAATTACAGTGGTTTTCGTGTATATTAAATAGCGCTTTAAGGGAATACAGTTCGTGCTTTTGTTTCTTGACTGCCTTTTCTTTTTCCTATATTGTACTTTATGGGATTTACATTTTGTGCTCTATAGTGCTTATTACAGTGCATTTCATATTTGTTACATAGTGTTTTAAGGTAATATAAATAACGCTTTTGTTTCTTAATTTTTTTTCCTTTTAATTATATAGGACTTTATGTGATCATACTTTGTGCGCAGGAGTTATAATTAAAGTGCTTTTCGTGTACATTAAATAGTGCTTTTAGGGAATACAATTAGTGCTTTTGTTTCTTGATTGTGTTTTCTTTTTATTATATTGTACTTTATGGGATTAATACTCTGTGTTCTATAGTTCTTATTACATTGTAGTTCATATTTGTTACATTGTGTTTTAGGTAATATAAATAGCGCTTTTGTTTCTTAACTATTTTTTCTTTTAATTATATAGGACTTTATGTGATTATACTTTGTCCGCATGAGTTATAATTAAAGTGCTTTTCGTGTACATTAAATAGCGCGTTTAGGGAATACAGTTAGTGCTTTTGTTTCTTGACTGTCTTTTCTTTTTATTATAATGTAATTTATGGGATTAATACTCTGTGCTCTATAGTTTTTATTACAGTGCCTTTTATATTTGTTACATAGTTTTTTAAGGAAATATAAATACCGTTTTTGTTTCATAACTTTTTTTCCTTTTTATTATAAAGCACTTTATGAGATTATACTTTGTTTCTCAGGAATTATAATTACAACGCTTTTCGTGTATATTAAATACTGCTTTAAGGAAATAGAGTTCGTGCTTTTGTTTCTTGACTACCTTTTCTTTTTATTATATTGTAATTTATGGGACTTATACTCTGTGCTCTATAGTTCTTATTACATTGTAGTTCATATTTGTTACATTGTGTTTTAGGTAATATAAATAGCGCTTTTGTTTCTTAATTGGTTTTCCTTTTAATTATATAGCACTTTATGAGATTATACTTTGTGCTCTAGAGTTCTAAATATAGTGCTTTTCGTTTAAATAGTGCTTTAAGGTAATACGGTTAGTGCTTTTCATTCTTGACTGCCTTTTCTTTTTATTATATTGTACTTTATGGGATCTATACTCTGTCCTCTATAGTTCTTATTACAGTGTTTTTCGTATTTGTTACATAGTATTTTAAGGTAATATAAATAGCATTTTTGTTTCTTAATATTGTTTCATTTTTATTATATAGCACTTTAAGAGATTATACTTTGTGCTCTAAAGTTATAATTATAGTGCTTTTCGTTTAAATAGTGCTTTAAGGGAATACAGTTTGTGCTTTTGTTTCTTGACTGCCTTTTCTTTTTATTATATTGTACTCTATGGGATTTATACTCTGTCCTCTATAGTTCTTATCACAGTGCTTTTCGTATTTGTTACATTGTATTTTATGGTAATATAAATAGCATTTTTGTTTCTTAATATTTTTTCCTTTTTATTATATAGCACTTTAGGAGATTATACTTTGTGCTCCAGAGTTATAATTACAGTGCTTTTCGTGTATGTTAAATAGTGCTTTAAGGAAATACAGTTAGTGCTTTTGTTTCTTGACTGCCTTTTCTTTTTATTATATTGTACTTTATGGGATTTATACTCTGTCCTCTATAGTTCTTATTACAGTGTTTTTCGTATATGTTACATAGTATTTTAAGGTAATATAAATAGCGTTTTTGTTTCTTAACAATTTTTCCTTTTTATTAGATATCACTTTATGAGAGTATACTTTATGCTCAAGACTTATAATTACAGTGTTTTCTGTGTATATTATATAGTGCTTTAAGGGAATAAAGTTAGTGCTTTTGTCTCTTGACTGTCTTTTCTTTTTATAATATTGTACTATATTGGGTTTATACTTTTTGCTCCATAGTCCTTATTGCAATGTATTTCGTATTTGTTACAAAGTGTTTTAAGGTAATATAAATAGCGCTTTTGTTTCTTAACTATTTTTCCTTTTAATTATATAGCAATTTAAGAGATTATACTTTCTGCTCTAGTGTCATAATTACAGTGCTTTTCGTGTATGTTAAATATTGCTTTAAGGGAATACAATTAGTGCTTTCTTTTCTTGACTAGTTTTTCTTTTTATTATTTTGTACTTTATGGGATTTATACTTTGTACTCTATAGTTCTTATTACAGTGCTATTCGTATTTGTTACATAGTGTTTTAAGGTAATACAAATAGAGGTTTTTTTTCTTAACTTTTTTTCATTTTAATTATGTAGTACTTTAGGAGATTATACTTTGTGCTCTAGAGTTATAATTATAGTGCTTTTCGTGTATGTGAAATAGTGCTTTAAGGGAATACAGTTAATGCTTTTGTTTCTTGACTCCCTTTTCTTTTTATTATATTGTACTATATAGGGTTTATACTCTGTGCTCTATAGTGCTTATTACAGTGCTTTTCGTATTTGTTACATAGTGTTTTAAGGTAATATAAATAGCGCTTTTGTTTCTTAATTTTTTTTCCTTTTAATTGTATAGGACTTTATGTGATTATACTTTGTGCGCAGGAGTTATAATTAAAGTGCTTTTCGTGTACATTAAATAGTGCTTTTAGGGAATACAATTAGTGCTTTTGTTTCTTGATTGTGTTTTCTTTTTATTATATTGTACTTTATGGGATTAATACTCTGTGCTCTATAGTTCTTATTACATTGTAGTTCATATTTGTTACATTGTGTTTTAGGTAATATAAATAGCGCTTCTGTTTCTTAACTATTTTTCCTTTTAATTATATAGGACTTTATGTGATTATACTTTGTCCGCATGAGTTATAATTAAAGTGCTTTTCGTGTACATTAAGCAGTGCGTTTACGGAATACAGTTAGTGCTTTTGTTTCTTGACTGTCTTTTCTTTTTATTATAATGTACTTTATGGGATTAATACTCTGTGCTCTATAGTTTTTATTATAGTGCCTTTTGTATTTGTTACATAGTTTTTTAAGGAAATATAAATACCGTTTTTGTTTCATAACTTTTTTTCCTTTTTATTATAAAGCACTTTATGAGATTATACTTTGTTTCTCAGGAATTATAATTACAACGCTTTTCGTGTATATTAAATACTGCTTTAAGGAAATAGAGTTCGTGCTTTTGTTTCTTGACTGCCTTTTCTTTTTATTATATTGTACTATATTGTGTTTATACTTTTTGCTCCATAGTTCTTATTGCAGTGTATTTCGTATTTGTTACAAAGTGTTTTAAGGTAATATAAATAGCGCTTTTGTTTCTTAACTATTTTTCCGTTTAATTATATAGCAATTTATGAGATTATACTTTATGCTCTAGCGTCATAATTACAGTGCTTTTCGTGTATGCTAAATATTGCTTTAAGGGAATACAATTAGTGCTTTCTTTTCTTGACTAGTTTTTCTTTTTACTACTTTGTACTTTATGGGATTTATACTCTATACTATATAGTTCTTATTACAGTGCTATTCGTATTTGTTACATAGTGTTTTAAGGTAGTACAAATAGAGCTTTTGTTTCTTAAGTTTTTTTCATTTTAATTATATAGTACTTTAGGAGATTACACTTTGTGCTCTAGAGTTATAATTATAGTGCTTTTCGTGTATGTGAAATAGTGCTTTAAGGGCATACAGTTAATGCTTTTGTTTCTTGACTCCCTTTTCTTTTTATTATATTGTACTATATAGGGTTTATACTCTGTGCTCTATAGTTCTTATTACAGTGCTTTTCGTATTTGTTACACAGTGTTTTAAGGTAATATAAATAGCGCTTTTGTTTCTTAATTTTTTTTCCTTTTAATTGTATAGGACTTTATGTGATTATACTTTGTGCGCAGGAGTTATAATTAAAGTGCTTTTCGTGTACATTAAATAGTGCTTTTAGGGAATACAATTAGTGCTTTTGTTTCTTGATTGTGTTTTCTTTTTATTATATTGTACTTTATGGGATTAATACTCTGTGCTCTATAGTTCTTATTACATTGTAGTTCATATTTGTTACATTGTGTTTTAGGTAATATAAATAGCGCTTCTGTTTCTTAACTATTTTTCCTTTTAATTATATAGGACTTTATGTGATTATACTTTGTCCGCACGAGTTATAATTAAAGTGCTTTTCGTGTACATTAAATAGTGCGTTTAGGGAATACAGTTAGTGCTTTTGTTTCTTGACTGTCTTTTCTTTTTATTATAATGTACTTTATGGGATTAATACTTTGTGCTCTATAGTTCTTATTACATTGCCTTTTGTATTGGTTACATAGTTTTTTAAGGAAATATAAATACCGTTTTTGTTTCATAACTTTTTTTCCTTTTTATTATAAAGCACTTTATGAGATTATACTTTGTTTCTCAGGAATTATAATTACAACGCTTTTCGTGTATATTAAATACTGCTTTAAGGAAATAGAGTTCGTGCTTTTGTTTCTTGACTGCCTTTTCTTTTTATTATATTGTACTATATTGTGTTTATACTTTTTGCTCCATAGTTCTTATTGCAGTGTATTTCGTATTTGTTACAAAGTGTTTTAAGGTAATATAAATAGCGCTTTTGTTTCTTAACTATTTTTCCGTTTAATTATATAGCAATTTATGAGATTATACTTTATGCTCTAGCGTCATAATTACAGTGCTTTTCGTGTATGCTAAATATTGCTTTAAGGGAATACAATTAGTGCTTTCTTTTCTTGACTAGTTTTTCTTTTTACTACTTTGTACTTTATGGGATTTATACTCTATACTATATAGTTCTTATTACAGTGCTATTCGTATTTGTTACATAGTGTTTTAAGGTAGTACAAATAGAGCTTTTGTTTCTTAAGTTTTTTTCATTTTAATTATATAGTACTTTAGGAGATTACACTTTGTGCTCTAGAGTTATAATTATAGTGCTTTTCGTGTATGTGAAATAGTGCTTTAAGGGCATACAGTTAATGCTTTTGTTTCTTGACTCCCTTTTCTTTTTATTATATTGTACTATATAGGGTTTATACTCTGTGCTCTATAGTTCTTATTACAGTGCTTTTCGTATTTGTTACACAGTGTTTTAAGGTAATATAAATAGCGCTTTTGTTTCTTAATTTTTTTTCCTTTTAATTGTATAGGACTTTATGTGATTATACTTTGTGCGCAGGAGTTATAATTAAAGTGCTTTTCGTGTACATTAAATAGTGCTTTTAGGGAATACAATTAGTGCTTTTGTTTCTTGATTGTGTTTTCTTTTTATTATATTGTACTTTATGGGATTAATACTCTGTGCTCTATAGTTCTTATTACATTGTAGTTCATATTTGTTACATTGTGTTTTAGGTAATATAAATAGCGCTTCTGTTTCTTAACTATTTTTCCTTTTAATTATATAGGACTTTATGTGATTATACTTTGTCCGCACGAGTTATAATTAAAGTGCTTTTCGTGTACATTAAATAGTGCGTTTAGGGAATACAGTTAGTGCTTTTGTTTCTTGACTGTCTTTTCTTTTTATTATAATGTACTTTATGGGATTAATACTTTGTGCTCTATAGTTCTTATTACATTGCCTTTTGTATTGGTTACATAGTTTTTTAAGGAAATATAAATACCGTTTTTGTTTCATAACTTTTTTTCCTTTTTATTATAAAGCACTTTATGAGATTATACTTTGTTTCTCAGGAATTATAATTACAACGCTTTTCGTGTATATTAAATACTGCTTTAAGGAAATAGAGTTCGTGCTTTTGTTTCTTGACTGCCTTTTCTTTTTATTATATTGTACTATATTGGGTTTATACTTTTTGCTCCATAGTTCTTATTGCAGTGTATTTCGTATTTGTTACAAAGTGTTTTAAGGTAATATAAATAGCGCTTTTGTTTCTTAACTATTTTTCCGTTTAATTATATAGCAATTTATGAGGTTATACTTTCTGCTCTAGCGTCATAATTACAGTGCTTTTCGTGTATGCTAAATATTGCTTTAAGGGAATACAATTAGTGCTTTCTTTTCTTGACTAGTTTTTCTTTTTACTACTTTGTACTTTATGGGATTTATACTCTATACTATATAGTTCTTATTACAGTGCTATTCGTATTTGTTACATAGTGTTTTAAGGTAGTACAAATAGAGCTTTTGTTTCTTAAGTTTTTTTCATTTTAATTATATAGTACTTTAGGAGATTACACTTTGTGCTCTAGAGTTATAATTATAGTGCTTTTCGTGTATGTGAAATAGTGCTTTAAGGGCATACAGTTAATGCTTTTGTTTCTTGACTC
This sequence comes from Andrographis paniculata, assembly GCF_009805555.1. Lineage (NCBI taxonomy): Eukaryota > Viridiplantae > Streptophyta > Magnoliopsida > Lamiales > Acanthaceae > Andrographis > Andrographis paniculata. Next base: position 3,458,060 of record NW_026137591.1, read on the forward strand.
CCTTTTCTTTTTATTATATTGTACTATATAGGGTTTATACTCTGTGCTCTATAGTTCTTATTACAGTGCTTTTCGTATTTGTTACATAGTGTTTTAAGGTAATATAAATAGCGCTTTTGTTTCTTAATTTTTTTTCCTTTTAATTGTATAGGACTTTATGTGATTATACTTTGTGCGCAGGAGTTATAATTAAAGTGCTTTTCGTGTACATTAAATAGTGCTTTTAGGGAATACAATTAGTGCTTTTGTTTCTTGATTGTGTTTTCTTTTTATTATATTGTACTTTATGGGATTAATACTCTGTGCTCTATAGTTCTTATTACATTGTAGTTCATATTTGTTACATTGTGTTTTAGGTAATATAAATAGCGCTTCTGTTTCTTAACTATCTTTCCTTTTAATTATATAGGACTTTATGTGATTATACTTTGTCCGCATGAGTTATAATTAAAGTGCTTTTCGTGTACATTAAATAGTGCGTTTAGGGAATACAATTAGTGCTTTTGTTTCTTGACTGTCTTTTCTTTTTATTATAATGTACTTTATGGGATTAATACTCTGTGCTCTATAGTTCTTATTACAGTGCCTTTTGTATTTGTTAGATAGTTTTTTAAGGAAATATAAATACCGTTTTTGTTTCATAACTTTTTTTCCTTTTTATTATAAAGCACTTTATGAGATTATACTTTGTTTCTCAGGAATTATAATTACAACGCTTTTCGTGTATATTAAATACTGCTTTAAGGAAATAGAGTTCGTGCTTTTGTTTCTTAACTACCGTATCTTTTTATTATATTGTAATTTATGGGACTTATACTATGTGCTCTATAGTTCTTATTACATTGTAGTTCATATTTGTTACATTGTGTTTTAGGTAATATAAATAGCGCTTTTGTTTCTTAATTGGTTTTCCTTTTAATTATATAGCACTTTATGAGATTATACTTTGTGCTCTAAAGTTATAATTATAGTGCTTTTCGTTTAAATAGTGCTTTAAGGTAATACGGTTAGTGCTTTTCATTCTTGACTGCCTTTCCTTTTTATTATATTGTACTTTATGGGATCTATACTCTGTCCTCTATAGTTCTTATTATAGTGTTTTTCGTATTTGTTACGTAGTATTTTAAGGTAATATAAATAGCATTTTTGTTTCTTAATATTGTTTCATTTTTATTATATAGCACTTTAGGAGATTATACTTTGTGCTCTAAAGTTATAATTATAGTGCTTTTCGTTTAAATAGTGCTTTAAGGTAATACGGTTAGTGCTTTTCATTCTTGACTGCCTTTCCTTTTTATTATATTGTACTTTATGGGATCTATACTTTGTCCTCTATAGTTCTTATTACAGTGTTTTTCGTATTTGTTACATAGTATTTTAAGGTAATATAAATAGCATTTTTGTTTCTTAATATTTTTTCCTTTTTATTATATAGCACTTTAAGAGATTATACTTTGTGCTCCAGAGTTATAATTACAGTGCTTTTCGTATATGTTAAATACTGCATTAAGGAAATACAGTTAGTTCTTTTGTTTCTTGACTGCCTTTTCTTTTTATTATATTGTACTTTATGGGATTTATACTCTGTCCTCTATAGTTCTTATTACAGTATTTTTCGTATATGTTACATAGTATTTTAAGGTAATATAAATAGCATTTTTGTTTCTTAACAATTTTTCCTTTTTATTAGATATCACTTTATGAGAGTATACTTTATGCTCAAGACTTATAATTACAGTGTTTTCTGTGTATATTATATAGTGCTTTAAGGGAATACATTTAGTGCTATTGTTTCTTGACTGCCTTTTCTTTTTATTATATTGTACTTTATTTGGTTTATACTTTTTGCTCCATAGTTCTTATTGCAGTGTATTTCGTATTTGTTACAAAGTGTTTTAAAGTAATATAAATAGCATTTTTGTTTCTTAAGTATTTTTCCATTTAATTACATAGCAATTTATGAGATTATACTTTCTGCTCTAGCGTTATAATTACAGTGCTTTTCGTGTATGTTAAATATTGCTTTAAGTGAATACAATTAGTGTTTTCTTTTCTTGACTAGTTTTTCTTTTTATTATTTTGTACTTTATGGGATTTATACTTTGTACTCTATAGTTCTTATTACAGTGCTATTCGTATTTGTTACATGGTGTTTTAAGGTAATACAAATAGAGCTTTTGTTTCTTAACTTTTTTTCATTTTAATTATATGGTACTTTAGGAGATTATACTTTGTGCTCTAGAGTTATAATTATAGTGCTTTTCGTGTATGTTAAATAGTGCTTTAAGGGAATAGAGTTCGTGCTTTTGTTTCTTGACTGCCTTTTCTTTTTATTATATTGTACTTTATGGGACTTATACTCTGTGCTCTATAGTTCTTATTACATTGTAGTTCATATTTGTTACATTGTGTTTTAGGTAATAAAAATAGCGCTTTTGTTTCTTATCTATTTTTCCTTTTAATTATATAGGACTTTATGTGATTATACTTTGTGCGCATGAGTTATAATTAAAGTGCTTTTTGTGTACATTAAATAGTGCTTTTAGGGAATACAGTTAGTGTTTTATTTTCTTGACAGTCTTTTCTTTTTATTATAATGTAATTTATGGGATTAATACTCTCTGCTCTATAGTTCGTATTGCAGTGCTTTTTGTATATGTTACATAGTGTTTTAAGGTAGTATAAATACCGTTTTTGTTTCATAACTTTTTTTCCTTTTTATTATAAAGCACTTTATGAGATTATACTTTGTTTCTCAGGAATTATAATTACAGCGCTTTTCGTGTATATTAAATACTGCTTTAAGGGAATAGAGTTCGTGCTTCTGTTTCTTGACTGCCTTTTCTTTTTATTATATTGTAATTTGTGGGACTTATACTTTGTGCTCTATAGTTCTTATTACATTGTAGTTCATATTTGTTACATTGTGTTTTAGGTAATATAAATAGCGCTTTTGTTTCTTAATTGGTTTTCCTTTTAATTATATAGCACTTTATGAGATTATACTTTGTGCTCTAGAGTTCTAAATATAGTGCTTTTTGTTTAAATAGTGCTTTAAGGTAATACGGTTAGCGCTTTTCATTCTTGACTGCATTTCCTTTTTATTATATTGTACTTTATGGGATCTATACTCTGTCCTCTAAGTTCTTATTACAGTGTTTTTCGTATTTGTTACATAGTATTTTAAGGTAATATGAATATCGTTTTTGTTTCATAACTTTTTTTCCTTTTTATTATAAAGCACTTTATGAGATTATACTTTGTGCTCCAGAGTTATAATTATAGTGCTTTTCGTGTATATTAAATAGTGCTTTAAGGGAATAGAGTTCGTGCTTTTGTTTCTTGACTGCCCTTTCTTTTTATTATATTGTACTTTATGGGACTTATACTCTGTGCTCTATAGTTGTTATTACATTGTAGTTCGTATTTGTTACATTGTATTTTATGGTAATATAAATAGCATTTTTGTTTCTTAATATTTTTTCCTTTTTATTATATAGCACTTTAGGAGATTATAGTTTGTGCTCCAGAGTTATAATTACAGTGCTTTTCGTGAATATATAGTAGTGTTTTAAGGGAATACAATTAGTGCTTTTGTTTCCTGACTGCCTTTTCTTTTTATTATATTGTAGTTTATGGGATTTATACTCTGTGCTCTATAGTTCTTATTTTAGTGCTTTACTTATTTCTTACACTGTGTTTTATGGTAAAATAAATTACACTTTTGTTTCTTAACTATTTTTCCTTTTAATTATACAACACTTTATGGGATTATAATTTTTTGCTATAGAGTTATAATAATAGTGCTTTAAGGGAATATAATTAGTGCTTTTGTTTCTTGACTGCCTTTTCTTTTTATTATATTGTACTATATTGGGTTTATACTTTTTGCTCCATAGTTCTTATTGCAGTGTATTTCGTATTTGTTACAAAGTGTTTTAAGGTAATATAAATAGCGGTTTTGTTTTTTGGTTGTTTTGTTTTTATTATATAGCACTTTATGATATTATAGTTTGTGTCCTAGAGTTATAATTACAGTGGTTTTCGTGTGTATTAAATAGTGCTTTGAGGGAATACAGTTAGTGGTTTTGTTTCTTGACTGCTTTTTCTTTTTATTATATTGTACTTTATGGGATTAATACTATGTGCTCTAGAGTTCTTATTACAGTGCTATTTGTATTTGTTACATAGTGTTTTAAGGTAATATAAAGAGCGTTTTTGTTTCTTAACTTTTTTTCTTTTTTATTATATAGCACTTTATGAGATTATACTTTGTGCTAACGAATTATATTTACAGTTGTTTTTGTGTATAAATAGTGCTTTAAGGGAATACAATTTGTGCTTTTGTTTCTTGACTGCCTTTTCTTTTTATTGTATTGTACTCTATGGGATTTGTACTATGTCCTCTATAGTTCTTATCACAGTGCTTTTCGTATTTGTTACATTGTATTTTATGATAATATAAATAGCATTTTTGTTTCTGAATATTTTTTTCTTTTTATTATATAGTACTTTAGGAGATTATACTTTGTGTCCCAGAGTTATAATTACAGTGCTTTTCGTGGATGTTAAATAGCGCTTTAAGGAAATACGGTTAGTGCTTTTGTTTCTTGACTGCCTTTTCTTTTTATTATATTGTACTTGATGGGATTTATACTATGTCCTCTATAGTTCCTATTACAGTGCTTTTCGTATATGTTACATAGTATAGTATTTTAAGGTAATATAATATGCATTTTTGTTTCTTAACATTTTTTCCTTTTTATTAGATAGCACTTTATGAGAGTATACTTTATGCTCAAGACTTATAATTACAGTGTTTTCTATGTATATTATATAGTGCTTTAAGGGAATACAGTTAGGGCTTTTGTTTCTTGACTACCTTTTTTTTATTATATTCCACTTTGTGGGATTTATAATCTGTGCTCTATAGTTCTTATTATAGTCCTTTTCGTATTTGTTACATAGTGTTTTTTGGTAATATGAATAGCGCTTTTGTTTCTTAACTGTTTTTCCTTTTTAATTATATAGCACATTATGAGATTATACTTTGTGCGCTAGAGTTATAGTTACAGTGCTATTCGTGTATGTTAAATAATGCTTTAAGGGAATATTGTTAGTGCTTTTTTTTCTTGACTGCCTTTTCTTTTTATTATATTGTAGTTTATGGGATTTATACTCTGTGCTCTATATTTCTTATTACAGTGCTTTAAGTATTTGTTACATAGTGTTTTAAGGTAATATAAATAGCGCTTTTGTTTCTTAACTGTTTTTTCCTTTAATTATATAGCACTTTACGTGTACTTTTTTCTCTAGAGTTATAATTACACTGCTTTTCGTGTATATTAATTACTATTTTAAAGGAATACAGTTAGTACTTTTTTTTCTTGACTGCCTTTTCTTTTTCTTATATTGTACTTTATGGGATCTATACTCTGTGCCCTATATTTTTTACTACAGTGCTTTAAGTATTTGTTACATAGTGTTTTAAGGTAATATAAATATAGCTTTTGTTTCTTAACTGTGTTTTGTTTTAATTATATTAGCACTTTATGTGTACATTTTTCTCTAGCGTTATAGCTACAGTGCTTTTCGTGTATATTAAATAGAGCTTTATGGGAAAACAGTAAGTGTTTTTTTTTCTTGACTACCTTTTCTTTTTATTATATTGTACTTTATGGGATTTATACACTGTCCACTATAGTTCTTATTACAGTGCTTTTCGTATTGTTTACATAGTGTTTTAAGATAATATAAATAGCATTTTTGTTTCATAACTATTTTTCCTTTTAATTATATAGAACTTTATGACATTTAACTTTGTGCTGAGGAATTATAATTATAGTGTTTTTCGTGTATATTAAATAGTGCTTTAAAGGAATACAGTTCGTGCTTTTGTTTCTTGACTTCCTTTTCTTTTTATTATATTATACTTTATGGGATTTATATTTTTTGCTCTATAGTTCTTATTACAGTGTTTTTCGTATTTGTTACATAGTGTTTTAATGTAATATAAATGGCGCTTTTGTTTCTTAGCTATATGTCCTTTTAATTATATAGCACTTTATAAAATTATTCTTTATGGTCTAGAGTTATAATTACAGTGCTTTTCGTGTATGATAAATAATGCTTTAAGGGAATACAGTTAGTGCTGTTATTTCTTGACTGGGTTTCCTTTTTATTATATTGTACTTTATGGGATTTATACTCTGTACTCTATAGTTCTTATTACAGTGCTATTTGTTTTTGTTACATAGTGGTTTAAGGTAATATAAATAGAGCTTTTGTTTCTTAACTGTTTTTCCCTTTAATTATATAGCACTTTATGAGATTATACTTTGTGCTCTAAAGTTATAATTACAGTATTTTTAATGTATATTAAAGAGTGCTTTAGTGGAATACAGTTTCTGCTTTTGTTTCTTGACTGCCTTTTCTTTTTATTATATTGTACTTATGGGATTTATACTCTGTCCTCTATAGTTCTTATCACATTGCTTTTCGTATTTGTTACATAGTGTTTTAAGGTAATATAAATAATGTTTTTGTTTATTAACTTTATTCCCTTCTTATTATATAGCACTTTATGAGATTAGACTTTGTGCGCTAGAGTTATAATAATTACAGTGCTTTTCGTGTATGTTAAATAGTGCTTTAAGGGAATATAGTTAGTGCTTTTGTATTTTCACTGCCGTTTGTTTTTATTATATTGCACTTTATGGGATTTATAATCTTTGCTGTATAGTTCTTATTAAAGTGCTTTTCGTATTTGTTACATAGTGTTTTAAGGTAAAATAAATAGCGCTTTTGTTTCTTAATTGTTTTTCCTTTTTAGTTATAAAGCACTTTATGAGATTATGCTCTCTGCTCTATAGCTATAATTACAGTTCTTTTGGTGTATGTTAAATAGTACTTTTGTTTCATAGTGTTTTAAGGTAATACAAATAGCATTTTTCTTTCTTAACATTTTTTCCTTTTTATTATATAGCACTTTATGAGAGTATAATTGCTCAAGAGTTATATTTACAGTGTTTTCTGTGTATATTATATAGTGCTTTAAGGGAATACAGTTAGTGTTTTTGTTTCTTGACTGCCTTTTTTTTTATTATTATATTCCACTTTTAGTGGGATTTATATTCTTTGCTCTATAGTTCTTATTACCGTCGTTTTCATATTTGTTACATAGTGTTTTATGGTAATATGAATAGTGCTTTTGTTTCTTAACTGTTTTCCTTTTTATTATATAGCACTTTAGGAGATTATGCTTTTTGCTCTAAAGTTGTAATAACAGTTCTTTTCGTGTATATTAAATAGAGCTTTAAGGGAATAAAGTTAGTGCTTTTTTTTCTTGACTGTCTTTTCTTTTTATTATATTGTACTTTATGGGATTTATACTCTATGCTCTATATTTTTTATTACAGTGCTTTAAGTATTTGTTACATAGTATTTTAAGGTAATATAAGTTGCATTTTTGTTTCTTAACTGTTTTTTGCTTTAATTATATAGCACTCTACGTGTACTTTTTTTCTCTAGAGTTATAATTACTGTGCTTTTCGTGTATATTAAATAGTGTTTTAAGGGAATACAGTTAGTGCTTTTTTTTCTTGACTGTCTTTTCTTTTTATTATATTGTACTTTATGGGTTTTGTACTTTGTGCCCTATATTTCTTGTTACAGTGCTTTAAGTATTTGTTATATAGTGTTTTAAAGTAATATAAATAGCGCTTTTGTTTCTTAACTGTTTTTTGCTTTAATTATATAGCCACTTTATGTGTACTTTTTTCTCTAGAGTTATAATTACAGTGTTTTTCGTGTATTAAGTAGAGCTTTAAGTGAAGACAATTAGTGCTTTTTTTTCTTGACTGCCTTTTCTTTTTATTATACTGTACTTTATGAGATTTAAACTCTGTTCTCTATATTTCTTATTACAGTGCTTTAAGTATTTGTTACATAGTGTTTTAAGGTAATATAAATCGCGGTTTTGTTTCTTAACAGTTTTTTCTTTTAATAATATAGCACTTTATTTGTACTTTTTGCTCTAAAGTTATAATTACAGTGTTTTTCGTGTATATTAAATTGTGCTTTAAAGGAATACAATTAGTGCTTTTGTTTCTTGACTACCTTTTCTTTTTATTATATTGTACTTTATGGGATTTATACTTTGTCCTCTATAGTTCTTATTACAGTGCTTTTCGTATTTGTTACATAACGTTTTAAGATAATATAAATAGCATTTTAGTTTCTTAACTATTTTTCGTTTTAATTATATAGAACTTTATGAGATTACACTTTGTGCTCAGAAATTATAATTACAATTTTCGTGTTTATTCAATAGTGCTCTAAGGGAATACAGATCGTGCTTTTGTTTCTTGACTGCCTTTTCTTTTTATTATATTGTACTTTATGAGATTTATATTTTTTGCTCTATAGTTCTTATTACAGTGCTTTTCGTATTTGTTACATGGTGTTTTAAGGTAATATAAATAGCGCTTTTGTTTCTTAATTGTTATTCCTTTTAATTGTATAGCACTTTATGATATTATACTTTTTGCTCTAGAGTTATAATTACAGTGTTTTTCGTGTTTGTTAAATAGTGCTTTAAGGAAATATAGTTAATTCTTTGTTTCTTGACTGGCTTTTCTTTATATTATATTGTACTTTATAGGGTTTATACTTTATGCTCTATAGTTCTTAGTACAATGCATTTCGTATTTGTTACATAATGTTTTAAGATAATATAAAGAATGTTTTTGTTTCTTAACTGTTTTTCCTTTTAATTATATAGCACTTTATGAGATTATACTTTGTGCTCTAAAGTTATTATTACAGTGTTTTAAATGTATATTAAATAGTGCTTTAAGGGAATACAGTTAGCGCTTTTGTTTCTTAACTGTTTTTCATTTTAATTTTATAGCACTTTGTGAGATTATAGTTTGTGCTCTATAATTATAATTACAGTGCTTTTCATGTATATTAAATAGTGGTTTAAGGGAATATAGTTAGTGCTTTTGTTTCTTGACTACCTTATCTTTTTATTATATTGTACTTTACGGAATATAAACTCTATCCTCTATAGTTTTTATTACAGTGCTTTTCGTATTTGTTACATAATATTTTAAGGTAATATAAATAGCGCTTTTGTTTCTTAATTGTTTTTCCTTTTAATTATATAGTACTTTATGAGATTATACTTTGTGCTCAAGAGTTATAATTACAGTGTTTTTCGTGTATGTTGAATAGTTCTTTAAGGGAATACTGTTAGTCCTTTTGTTTTTTACTGTCTTTTCTTTTTATTATATTTCACTTTATGGGATTTATAATTTGTGCTCTATAGTTCTAAATAGATTTTTTATGTTTTTTGACAAAAGAAAAGATGATTTGAGAACTAGAAGTAAATAACAAATATCTTGATATCTGAAAATAACTTTATTTTTTGTTTTTTTTATTTTTTTTCGAATAAGAACCGTGATATCAATCAAGAGATTGTATCAACTAGCTCTGATACCAGATAACACGGCCCGGCCACATATAATTATAACCAACATAATTTTCTTATCCACAAATTTCAATAGAACAAATAGATTAAGAATATGTATAAAAGAAAAGAGAATGAAGAAGAAAAGATAGTGCAGAGAATGTGAATATGGATGATAACCAACCACGAGAATAAGTCTCGGACCTGAAATCAATCCATAGGTAAAACACAAACAATAGGCTAAATCCCACTGCAAAGGATTGGAAGCCACGAACCGATGGAATCACTCCAAAGACCCGATTTGAGATTCTGAATGCGAGGAAATCACTCCCTAACACTAGAAAATATAAAAGTGAAATTCAATTCAAGATGTAAAAAAGGTTCGCATTACAATGCTAGGCAAGGACCTTATATAGAGGTCCTTGAGGAAAATAAAAGGCAACAAATAATAAAGGAAACAAACCAAAAGGTAAGTCTAACTATAAGGAAATAAATAATTAGGGAAATTTTAGATATGGAATTATACTATATAGAAACTTATAATAAAAGGAAATAAGTGATGATTCCCTTGATATACTTCCATGATTAGTAATTCTCTCCATAAGTGATGATTTCCTTGATATACTTCCATGATTAGTGATTCTCTCCATAAGTGAGGATTCCCTTGATATACTTCCATGATTAGTGATTCTCTCCATAAGTGATGATTCCCTTGATAACCTTCCATGATTAGCAATTCTCTTGATCTTTCAATTGGGATTCTTGTGGGTCCCATTAAAGGAGCGTCAGGTGAGGGCTAAGTGGTCTCCAAGCATCATCCTTAAATTGATTCTCCATGAAAAATCGTCTTATCAATACAGTGACGGATTTTTGAAATTGACGAGCTCGGCTTCGAGTGTTGGGTCCCACGGGCATTTGAATGCTTGAAGATTGGATGTCCTCGTCATTCCCTCCTTCTTGAAAAGCTTTCTTGTTCTCCCAAACAAGATATTCATCCGCTGTATCAAAAAGGCTTAAGTTAGAAACATTAAAAGTAGCATGAACTTGGTACTCACCTGGGAGTTCAAGTTTGTAGGCATTATCATTAATGCGTTTCAACACTCGAAAAGGTCCATCGCCATGGGGAGTAAGTTTTGACTTTTGCAATTCTGGAAATCTTTCCTTCCTTAAGTGTAGCCAAAACCAATCTCCTATCTCGAATACAACTTTCTAGCACCCACGGTTAGCTTGTTTTGCGTAATTGTTAGCTGCCTTTCGTAGGTCATCCCGAACTTGAGAATGAAGTTGTTGGACACATTCAGCCCTTTTTCTTCCATCAAAACAAACGTGCTCATTGCGTGGCAATGACATAAGATCAAGAGGAGTTAATAGGTTAAAACCGAAAACAACCTCAAATGGAGAACAAGTTGTAGAGCTATGAATCATACGGTTATATGCAAATTTAGCATGAGCTAAAAATTCTTCCCAACTCTTCAAATTCTCATTAACTAAGGCACGTAACAAGTTTCCCACAGTTTGATTAACAACTTCTATTTAACCATCAGTTTGTGGGTGGTGTGATGTGGAAAACATTAATTGTGTACCTAATTTAGCCCAAAGTGTTTTCTAAAAATAACTTAAAAATCGAGAATCCCTATAAAAAAAATGGATCTTGGAACACCATGCAATCTAAGAACCTCTTTGAAAAAAAATGAAGCAACATGCAAAGCATCAGTGGTTTTTGTGCATGGAATAAAATGTGTCATTTTTTAAAATCGATCAACCACAAAAAATATTGAATCTTTACCAGGCCTACTCCTAGGCAAACCTAATATGAAATCCATAGAAACATCAACCCAAGGGGATTCAAGAATAGGTAGCGGAGTATACAAACCGTGTGGATGAACAGTAGACTTCAACAAGAAGCATGTTGTACACCGACGAATTGCGCCTTCAACTTCTGGAGGACGTACATAATGTTGCCATGTGTGGAGGGCCCACACTAAGGAGTACAATTCCTTATCGTAGGTTGAGAAATTCAACGCAGGGCCATGTAGCTTTACACTACAAAATGCAACGGGTCTCTTTTCTTGCGAGAGGACGGCGCCAATACTCACCAGAGGCATCAAAATCAAGTTCAAACGGTTTAAAGAAATCAGGTAAAGCAAGTACGGGTGAACATGTAAGTTTCGATTTTAAAGTATCAAAAGCATTTTGTTGTTCACTTCCCCACTCAAAATTATCCTCTTTTTTGGTAACTGCAGTTAAGGGTGCTGCAATAGTGCTGAAGTTCCGCACAAATTAATGGTAGAAACTTGCAAGGCCATGGAAACTGCGGATATCACGCACACTAGTAGGTGTAGGCCACTCTTGGATGGCTGCAATATTTGCAGGATCTACAAATACTCCATCATTTCCTACAATAAAACCCAGAAAGTCGCACTTGTCGACACAAAAGCCGCATTTTTTCAAGTTAGCATATAACTTCTCAGCCCGTAAAACATCTAAAACTGCTTGTAAATGTTCAACATGTGTTTCAATAGAAGTATTATAAACAAGTATGTCATCAAAGTATACTACCACAAACTTATTTATAAAATTCATTAAAACATGATTCATCAATCGCATGAATGTGCTTAGGCCATTGGTAAGTCCAAATGGCATAACTAACCACTCATATAGACCAAAAGAAGTCTTGAAGGCAGTTGTCCATTCATCACCTTGATTCATCCGAATTTGGTGATAGCCACTTTTTAAATCAATTTTTGAAAAAATTATAGAACCACACAAATTATCAAGCATGTCATCTAATCTAGGAATGGGATGACGATACTTAGCTGTTATAGCGTTGACGGCTCGGGAATCCACACACATGCGCCAACCTCCATCTTTTTTTGGCACCAATAGGACAGGTACATCACAAGGACTTAGGCTTTCATGAATCCAACCTTTGCTCAGTAGATCCTCGACTTGCCTTTGTATTTCTTTTACCTCATCCGGGTTGGCTCGATAGGCTGGTCGATTAGGAATTGATGCTCTCGGGACAAAATCAATTTGGTGCTCAATCCCACGAGTGGGTGGTAAACCATGGGGTACTTCATCAGGAAAAACATCATCATACGCCTGCAATAAGTTAGAAAAACTAGATGGAAGTTTGTTAGAGTCATTCATGGAAATATAAGTAGGTTTAGAAAGTAATAGCAAACAATGAACTCCATGTTCCAAGCGTAAAGCTTCCTTCCTACACATAAAAAGATTAGACCTCTCACTCTCGTGTTTAATATTCCAGCAGGTTTCACCTTGAATCACTACACTCGTGTTTGATTTTTGAGTAGAAGGGTAAAGTATTTGAGAGTGGCTCGGGGCAGATGTATTTATTGGTGAGGATGAAGATTTGAGAGGTTGTGGGGTAGTTAGGCTATATGAAATAGTAGATGCAATTGTATCCGGAGTACCTCTTCTTGCGGGTGATTCTAAGGAGGACTTCAAATTGGACTCCTCATTTCCTTTGTTGATATGTTGTGGAAGCGGCGCTTTAGGTAACCCTACAATTGGAGCAAGTTTTAACGGATTACCTTGCATCCTCTTTGATTTTAGTTGCTTCTCCACCTTTATGGCCAAGTGTACCATCTCCTTGAGGTCCACGTATTGGTACATCTCTACCGCATCAGCAATATCCCTTTGAAGCCCATTCGAAAATCTAGACATCGTTTGCTCCTGATCTTCATGGATATCGACTTGTAGAAGAAGTGTTTCAAGCTCCTCATAGTACTCCTCCACTGACCGAGACCCTTGTTGTATGCTCTGCAATCTCCGCAATACTTCACGATGGTAATGAGGGGGAACAAACCTCTTTCGCATGAGTGTACGAAGTTTTGTCCAAGTACGCACTGGAGCCTCCCTATTTCTGCGGCGGTTGATGCTCAATTGGTCCCACCATGCAAGAGCATAATCTGAAAACTCCATTACTGCCACACGGAGTTTTTGTTGGTCAGTTAATTGTTGAACATCAAAGATTAGTTCTAACCTTCGTTCCCATTGCAAAAATACTTCAGGGTCGGATTTTCCTTGGAACGGTGGCACTTGAAACTTGATCGAGTTGATAGCCTCATCTCCATCCCGTCGGTGATAGTTATTATGATGCCTAGGTCGTTCCCAATTTCCTTCAAACTCCTCATCATCTGGTTCGTCAAAGTTGTGTAGGGGTGGGGGCTGGATGTTGCGTCTTGGCCTCAAATGCGGTTGAACATCATTTCACCTCTAAGTTTCCGGTAACGGTCGGATATTCTCCTGTAACGTTTGTTGATTCTCTTCCAGTTGATCCATCCTATTATTCATCAATTCCAATCTAGAATAGTGAAGAGTTTTGAACTCTTGTAGAATGGTATTGAGAAGACCTTGAACATCAACTTGTTGCGAATTGGATCCTACACCCCATGCCATTAGAAATAGAAGAAAGAAAGAAAAAAAAAAAGAAGATAACCTCACTAGAACTCTTGTGTATCACTCCACACCTTATGTACCTCTCCGTCTCGCGAAAAGGACTTAAATAAAATCGATGGAATTCTCCCAAAGACGATAGCCAAAAAATCCAAAACAGTAGGGAAACCAAAAGAAATATAAGTTCAGAGTGAAGGTAGAAGACAAATAATCTAAATAGATTTTATTTTTTTTGTTGTTTTGATAAAAGAAAAGATGATTTGAGAACTAGAAGTAAATAATAAATATCTTGATATTTGATAATAACTTTTTTTTTTCATTTTTTTTGTCTTTTTTTTTTCATTTTTTTTTGCTTTTTTTTTAGACCTTTTTTTTTTTGCTTTTTTTTGCTTTTTTTTTTTCAAATAAGAACCGTGATATCAATCAAGAGATTGTATCAACTAGCTCTGATACCAGATGATACGGCCCAGCCGCGTATAATTATAACCAACATAATTTCTTACCCACAAAGTTCAATAGAACAAATGGATTAAAAACATGTATAAAAGAAAAGAGAAGGAAGAAGAAAGATAGTGCAGAGAATGTGAATTAGTATGGATGATAACCAACCACGAGAATAAGTCTCGGACCTGAAATCAATCCACAGGTAAAACACAAACAATAGGCTAAATCCCACTGCAAAGGATTGGAAGCCACGAACCGATGGGATCACTCCAAAGACCCGATTTGAGATTCTAAATGCGAGGAAATCACTCCATAACTCTAGAAAATATAAAAGTGAAATTGAATTCAAGATGTAAAAAAGGTTCGCATTACAATGATAGGCAAGTACCTTATATAGAGGTCCTTGAGGAAAATAAAAGGCAACAAATAATAAAGGAAACAAACCGAAAGGGAAGTCTAACTATAATGAAATAAATAATTAGGGAAGTTTTAGATATGGAATTATACTATATGGAAACTTATAATAAAAGGAAATAAGTGATGATTCCCTTGATATACTTCCATGATTAGTGATTCTCTCCATAAGTGATGATTCCCTTGATATACTCCCATGATTAGTGATTCTCTCCATAAGTGAGGATTCCCTTGATGTACTTCCATGATTAGTGATTCTCTCCATAAGTGACGATTCCCTTGATAACCTTCCATGATTAGCAGTTCTCTTGATCTTTCAATTGGGATTCTTATGGGTCCCATTGAAGGAGCGTCAGGTGAGGGCTAAGTGGTCTCCAAGCATTATCCTTAAATTGATTCTCCATGAAAAATTGTATGATCAATGCAGTGACGGATTTTTGAAATTGACGAGCTCGGCTTCGAGTGATGGGTCCTACGGGCATTTGAATGCTTGAAGATTGGACGTCCTCATCACAGTTAGTGCTTTTGTTTTTTACTGCTTTTTTTTTATTATATTGCACTTTATAGGATTTGTAATTTGTGCTTTATAGTTCTTATTACAGTGCTTTTCGTATTTGTTACATAGTGTTTTAAGGTAATATAAATAGCGCTTTTGTTTCTTAAATGTTTTTCCTTTTTATTATATAGCACTTTATGAGATTATGCTTTGTGCTCTAGAGTTATAATTACAGTGCTTTTCGTGTATGTTAAATAGTGCTTTAATTGAATTCAGTTAGTGCTTTTGTTTCTTGACTGTCATATCTTTTTATTATATAATAATTTATGGGATTTATACTATGTGCTCTATAGTTCTTAACACAGTGCTCTTTGTATTTGTTACACAGTGTTTTAAGAAAATATAAATAACGCTTTTGTTTCTTAACTATTTTTCCTTTTATATATATAGGACTTTATGAGATTTTACTTTGTGCTCAGGAATTATAATAACAGTGCTTTTTGTGTATATTAAATAGTGCTTTAAGGTAATACAGTTCGTGCTTTTGTTTCTTGACTGCCTTTTTTTTTATTGTATCGTACTTTATGGTATTTATAGTATGTCCTCTATAGTTCTTATTACAGTGCTTTTCGTATTTGTTACATAGTATTTTAAGGTAATATAAATTGCGTTTTTTGTTTCTTAACTTTTTATTCCTTTTTATTATGTAGCACTTTATAAGTTTAAACTTTCTGCTTAAGAGTTATAATTACAGTACTTTTCGTGTATGTTAAATAGTACTTTAAGGGAATATAATTTGTCCTTTTGTTTTTTATTGCCTTTTCTTTTTATTATATTGCACTTTATGGGATTTATAATCTGTGCTCTATAGTTCTTATTATAGTGCTTTTCATATTTGTTACATAGTGTTTTAAGGTAATATAAATACCATTTTTGTTTCTTCACTATTTTTCCTTTTTATTATATAACACTTTAGGAGATTATACTTTGAGCTCTAGAGTTATAATTACCGTGCGTTTTGTGTATATTAAATAGTTCTTTAAGGGAATACAGTTAGTGGTTTTGTTTCTTGACTGTGTTTTCTTTGTATTATATTGTACTTTATAGGATTTATACTATGTGCTCTATAGTTCTTATTACAGTGCGTTTCAATTTTGTTACATAGTGTTTTAAGGTAATATGAATAGCGCTTTTGTTTCTTAACTGTTTTTCCTTTTAATTTTATAGAACTTTGTGAGATTATAGTTTGTGCTCTACAATTATAATTACAGTGCTTTTTAAGTATATATTAAATAGCGCTTTCAGGGAATACAGTTACTGCTTTTGTTTCTTGACTGCCTTTTCCTTTTATTATATTGTACTTTACGGAATTTAAACTCTATCCTCTATAGTTCTTATTGCAGTGTTTTTCGTATTTGTTCCATAGTATTTATAGGTAATATAAATAGCATTTTTGTTTCTTAACTTTTTTCCCTTTTTATTACATAACACTTTATGAGATTATAGTTTGTGTTTAAGAGTTATAATTACAGTGTTTTTCGTATATGCTAAATAGTTCTTTGACGGAATACAGTTAGTCCTTTTGTTTTTTACTGCACTTTCTTTTTATTATATTGCACTTTATGGGATCTATAATTTGTGATCTATAGTTCTTATTATAGTGCTTTTTGTATTTGTTATAGAGTGTTTTAAGGTAATATAAATAGCGCCTTTGTTTCTTAATTGTTTTTCCTTTTAAATATATTGCACAATATGAGATTATACTATATGCTCTAGAGTTATAGTTATTGTGTTTTTCGTGTTTGTTGAATTGTGCTTTAATGGAATACTTTTAGTGCTTTTGTTTCTTGACTAACTTTTCTTTTTATTATATTGTACTTTACGGGATTTATTCTCTGTGTTTTATAGTTCTTATTACAGTGCTTTTCGTATTTGTTGAATACTTTTTTAAGGTAATATATATAGCGCTTTTGTTTCGTAATTGTTTTTCCTTTTAATTATATAGTATTTTATGAGATTAATCTTTGTGCTCTAGATTTATAATTAAAGTGTTTTTCATGTATGTTAAATAGTGCTTTAAGAAAATACAGTTAGTGCTTTTGTTTCTTGACTGCCTTTTATTTTAACTATATTGCACTTTATGGCATTTATATTATGTGCTATATAGTTCTAACTACAGTGCTTTTCGTATTTGTTACGTAGTGTTTTAAGGTAATATAAATAGCGCTTTTGTTTCTTAACTGTTTTTCCTTTTAATTATATAGAATTTTATGAGATTATACTTTGTGCTCAGGAGTTATAATAACAGTGCTTTTCGTGTATATTAAATAGTGCTTTAAGGGAATACAGTTAGTGCTTTTGTTCCTTGACTTCCTTTTCTTTTTATTATGTTGCATTTTATTGGATTTATACTCTGTGCTCTATAGGTATTATTACAGTGCATGTCGTACTTGTTACATAGTGTTTTAAGGTAATATAAATAGCGCCTTTGTTTCTTAACTGTTTTTCCTTTTAATTATATATCCTATATGAGATTATACTTTCTGCTCTAGAGTTATAAGTACAGTGCTTTTCGTGTTTGTTAAATAGTGCTTTAATGGAATACAATTAGTGCTTTTGTTTCTTGACTTGCTTTTCTCTTTATTATATTGTACTTTACGGAATTTAAACTCTATCCTCTATAGTTTTTATTACAATGCTTTTCGTATTTGTTACATAGTATTATAAGGTAATATAAATAGCGGTTTTTTTTCTTAAGTTTTTTTCCTTTTGATTATATAGTTTGTGCTCAAGAGTTATAATTACAGTGCTTTTCGTGTATGTTAAATAGTTCTTTGAGGGAATACAGTTAGTCCTTATGTTTTTTAATGTATTTTCTTTTTATTATATTGCACTTTATGGGATCTATAATTTGTGATCTATAGTTCTTATTATAGTACTTTTCGTATTTGTTATTGAGTGTTTTATGGTAATATAAATAGCGCCTATGTTTCTTAATTGGTTTTCCTTTTAAATATATTGCACTGTATGAGATTATACTTTATGCTCTAGAGTTATAGTTATAGTGTTTTTCGTGTTTGTTGAATTGTGCTTTAATGGAATACTGTTAGTGCTTTTGTTTCTTGACTGGCTTTTCTTTTTATTATATTGTACTTTACGGGATTTATTCTCTGTGTTTTATAGTTCTTATTACAATGCTTTTCGTATTTGTTAAAGAGTTTTTTAAGGTTATATATATAGCGGTTTTGTTTCGTAATTGTTTTTCCTCTTAATTATATAGTATTTTATGAGATTAATGTTTGTGCTCTAGATTTATAATTAAAGTGTTTTCATGTATGTTAAATAGTGCTTTAAGAAAATACAGTTCGTGCTTTTGTTTCTTGACTGCCTTTTATTTTAATTATATTGCACTTTATGGGATTTATATTATGTGCTATATAGTTCTAATTACAGTGCTTTTCATATTTGTTATGTAGTGTTTTAAGGTAATATAAATAGCGTTTTTGTTTCTTAACTATTTTTCCTTTTAATTATATAGTGCTTTTTGTGTATATTAAATAGTGCTTTATGGTAATACCGTTCGTGATTTTCTTTCTTGACTGCCTTTTTTTTTATAGTATCGTACTTTATGGTATTTATAGTATGTCCTCTATAGTTTTTACTACAGTGCTTTTCGTATTTGTTACATAGTATTTTAAGGTAAATAAATTGCATTTTTTGTTTCTTAACTTTTTATTCCTTTTTATTATATTGCACTTTATGAGTTTAAACTTTTTGCTTAAGAGTTATAATTACAGTACTTTTCGTTTATGTTAAATAGTACTTTAAGGGAATATAGTTAATCCTTTTGTTTTTTATTCTCTTTTCTTTTTATTGTATTGCACTTTATGAGATTTATAAACTGTGCTCTATAGTTCTTATTATAGTGCTTTTCATATTTGTTACATAGTGTTTTAAGGTAATATAAATACCGTTTTTGTTTCTTAACTGTTTTTCCTTTTTATTATATAGCAAATAGGAGATTATACTTTGAGCTCTAGAGTTATTATTACCGTGCGTTTTGTGTATATTAAATAGTTCTTTAAGGGAATACAGTTAGCGGTTTTGTTTCTTGACTGCCTTTTCTTTGTATTATATTGTACTTTATAGGATTTATACTATGTGGTCTATAGTTCCTATTACAGTGCGTTTCAATTTTGTTACATAGTGTTTTGAGGTAATATAAGTACCGTTTTTGTTTCTTAACTTTTTATCCTTTTAATTATATAGCACTTTATGATATTATACTTTGTGCTCAGGAGTTATAATTACAGTGCTTTTCGTGTATATTAAATAGTTCTTTGAGGGAATACAGTTAGTCTTTTTGTTTTTTACTGCCTTTTCTTTTTATTATATTTCACTGTATGGGATTTATAATTTATGCTCTATAGTTCTTATTATAGTGCTTTTCGTATTTGTTACATAGTGTTATAAGGTAATATAAATAGCGCCTTTGTTTCTTAACTGTTTTTCCTTTTAATTATATAGCACTTTATGAGATTATACTTTCGGCTCTAGAGTTATAAGTATAGTGCTTTTTGTGTTTGTTAAATTGTGCTTTAATGGAATACAGTTAGTGCTTTTGTTTCTTGACTAGCTTTTCTTTTTATTACATTGTACTTTATTGGATTTATTCTCTGTGTTCTATAGTTCTTACTACAGTGCTTTTCGTATTTGTTAAATAGTTTTTTAAGGTAATATATATAGCGCTTTTGGTTCTTAATTGTTTTTCCTTTTAAATATACAGTATTTTTGGAGATTAATCTTTGTGCTCTAGATTTATAATTAAAGTTTTTTTATGTATGTTAAAGAGTGCTTTAAGAAGATACAGTTAGTGCTTTTGTTTCTTAACTGCCTTTTATTTTAATTATATTGCACTTTATGGGATTTATATTATGTGCTATATAGTTCTAATTACAGTGCTTTGTGTATTTGTTACATAGTGTTTTTAAGGTAATATAAATAGCGCTTTTGTTTCTTAACTATTTTTTCCTTTTAATTATATAGAATTTAATGAGATTATACTTTGTGTTCAGGAGTTATAATAAAAGTGCTTTTCGTGTATATTAAATTGTGCTTTAAGGGAATACAGTTAGTGCTTTTGTTTCCTGACTGGCTTTTCTTTTTATTATATTGTACTTTACGGGATATATTCTCTGTGTTCTATAGTTCTTATTACGGTGCTTTTCGTATTTTTTAAATAGTTTGTTTAAGGTAATATATATAGCGCTTTTGTTTCTTAACTGTTTTTCCGTTTAATTATATTGCACTTTATGAGATTATACTTTGTGCTCTACAATTATAATTATAGTGCTTTTCATGTATATATTAAATAGTGCTTTCAGGGAATACAGTTAGTGCTTTTGTTTCTTTACTGCCTTTTCTTTTTATTATATTGTACTTTAAGGAATTTAAACTCTGTCCTCTATAGTTCTTATTACCGTGCTTTTCGCATTTGTTACATAGTATTTTATGGTAATATAAATAGCGTTTTTGTTTCTTAAAGTTTTTTTTCTTTTTATTGTATAACACTTTATGAGATTATAGTTTGTGCTTAAGAGTTATAATTACAGTGCTTTTCGTATATGCTAAATAGTTCTTTGAGGGAATACCGTTAGTCCTTTTGTTTTTTACTGCCTTTTCTTTTTATTATATTGGAATTTATGGGATTTATAATGTGTGCTCTATAGTTCTTATTATAGTGCTTTTTGTATTTGTTAGATAATGTTTTAAGTTAATATAAATAGCGTCTTTGTTTCTTAACTGTTTTTCCTTTTAATTATATAGCACTTTATGAGATTATACTTTATGCTCTATACGTATAAGTACAATGCTTTTCGTGTTTGTTAAATACTACTTTATGAAAATACAGTTATTGCTTTTGTTTCTTGACTGCCTTTTATTTTCATTATATTTCACTTTATGGGATTTGTATTCTGTGCTATATATAGTTGTTATTACAATGTTTTTTGTATTTGTTACGTAATGTTTTAAGATAATATAAATAGCACTTTTGTTGATTAACTGTTTTTTGTTTTAACTATATAGCACTTTATGAGATTATACTTTGTGCTCAGGAGTTATAATAACAGTGCTTTTCGTGTATATTAAATAGTGCTTTGAGGGAATACAATCAGTGCTTTTTTTTTCTGGACTTCCTTTTCTTTTTATTATACTGCACTTTGTTGGATTTATACTCTGTGTTCTATAGTTCTTATTACAGTGCATTTCATACTTGTTACATAGTGTTTTAAGGTAATATAAATAGCGGTTTTCTTTCTTAACTGTTTTTCCTTTTAGTTATATAGCACTTTTTGAGATTATAGTTTGTGCTCTACAATTATAATTACAATGCTTTTCATGTATATATTAAATAGCGCTTTCACGGAATACAGTTAGTGCTTTTGTTTCTTGACTGCCTTTTCTTTTTATTATATTGTACTTTACGGAATTTAAACTCTGTCCTCTATAGTTCTTATTATAGTGCTTTTCGTATTTGTCACATATTATTTTAAGGTAAAATAAATAGCATATTTGTTTCTTAACTCTTTTTCCTTTTTATTATATAACACTTTATGAGATTATACTTTGTGCTCAAGAGTTATAATTACAATGCTTTTCGTGTATGTTAAATAGTTCTTTGAGGGAATACAGTTAGTCCTTTTAGGGAATACAATTAGTCCTTTTGTTTTTTCCTGGATTTTCTTTTTACTATATTGCACTTTTGACATATAGATTTTGTGCTCTATAGTTCGTATTATAGTGCTTTTCGTATTTGTTACATAGTGTTTTAAGGTAATATAAATAGCACCTTTGTTTCTTAACTTTTTAATTATATAGCACATTATGATATTATACTTTATGCTATAGAGTTATAAGTACAGTGCTTTTCATTTATATTAAATAGTGCTTTAAGGGAATACAGTTAGTGTTTTTTTTCTTGACTTCCTTTTCTTTTTATTATATTGCACTTTATTGGATTTATACTCTGTGTTCTATAGTTCTTATTACAGTGCATTTCACACTTGTTACATGTGTGTTAAGGTAATATAAATAGCGTTTTTGTTTCTTAACTGTTTTTCCTTTTAATTATATAGCACTTTGTGAGATTATAGTTTGTGATCTTCAATTATAATTACAGTGCTTTTCATGTATATATTTAATAGCGCTTTCAGGGAATACAGTTAGTGCTTTTGTTTCTTGACTGCCTTTTTTTTTATTATATTGTACTTTACGGAATTTAAACTCTGTCCTCTATAGTTCTTATTACAATGCTTTTCGTATTTGTTACATAGTATTTTAAGGTAATATACATAGCATTTTTGTTTCTTAAATTTTTTTCCTTTTTATTATACAACACTTTATGAGATTATACTTTGTGCTCAAGAGTTATAATTACAGTGCTTTTTGTTTATGTTAAATAGTTCTTTTAGGGAATACAGTTAGTCCTTTTATTTTTTATTGCCTTTTCTTTTTATTATATTGCACTTTATGTGATTTATAAATTGTGCTCTATAGTTCTTATTATAGTGCTTTTCGTATTTGTTACATAGTGTTTTAAGGTAATATAAATAACGCATTTGTTTCTTAACTGTTTTACCTTTTAAATATATTGCACTGTATCAGATTATACTTTGTGCTCGAGAGTTATAATTACAGTGCTTTTCGTGTATGTTAAATAGTTCTTTGAGGGAATACAGTTAGTCCTTTTGTTTTTTACTGGCTTTTCTTTTTATTATATTGCACTTATGAGATTTATAATTTGTGCTCTATAGTTCTTATTATAGTGCTTTTCGTATTTGTTACATAGTGTTTTAAGGTAATATAAATAGCGCCTTTTTTTCTTAACTGTTTTTCCTTTTAAATATATTGCACTGTATCATATTATACTTTGTGCTCTAGAGTTATAAGTACAGTGCTTTTCGTGTTTGTTAAATACTGCTTCAATGGAATACAGTTAGTGTTTTTTTTCTTGACTGGCTTTTCTTTTTATTATATTGTACTTTACGGGATTTATTCTCTGTGTTCTATAGTTCTTATGACAGTGCTTTTCGTATTTGTTAAATAGTTTTTTAAGGTAATATATATAACGCTTTTGTTTCGTAACTGTATTTCGTTTTAACTATATAGTCTTTTATGAGATTAATCTTTGTGCTCTAGATTTATAATTACAGTATTTTTCGGGTATGTTAAATAGTGCTTTAAGAAAATACCATTAGTACTTTTGTTTCTTGACTGCCTTTTATTTTAATTATATTGCACTTTATGGGATTTATATTTTATGCTATATAGTTCTAATTCCAGTGCTTTTTGTATTTCTTACATAGTGTTTTAAGATAATATAAATAGCATTTTTGTTTCTCAACTGTTTTTCCTTTTAATTATATAGAATTTTATGAGATTATACTTTGTGCTCAGGAGTTATAATAATAGTGCTTTTCGTGTATATTAAATAGTGCTTTAAGGGAATAAAGTTAGTGGTTTCATTTCTTGAATTCCTTTTCTTTTTATTATATTGCACTTTATTGGATTTATACTCTGTACTCTATAGTTATTATTACAATGCATGTCGTACTTGTTACATAGTGTTTTAAGGTAATATAAATAGCGCCTTTGTTTCTTAACTGTTTTTCCTTTTAATTATATATCACTTTATGAGATTATACTTTGTGCTCAAGAGTTATAATTGCAGTGCTTTTTGTGTATGCTAAATAGTTCTTTGAGGGAATACAGTTAGTCCTTTTGTTTTTTACTGCCATTTATTTTTATTATATTGTACTTTATGGGAATTATAATTTGTGCTCTATAGTTCTTATTATAGTGCTTTTCGTATTTGTTACATAATGTTTTTAAGGTAATATAAATAGCGCCTTTGTTTCTTAACTTTTTATCCTTTTAATTATATAGCACTTTATGAGATTATACGTTTTGCTCAGGAGTTATAATTACAGTGCTTTTTGTGTATGTTAAACAATGCTTTAAGGAAATATAGTTAGTTCGTTTGTTTTTCGCTGCATTTCTTTCTATTATATTGCACTTTTTGGAATTTATATTTGTGCTCTATAGTTCTTACTATAGTGATTTTCATATTTGTTACATAGTGTTTTAAGGTAACATAAGTAGTGTTTTTCTTTCTTAACTTTTAATCCTTTTAATTATATAGTACTTTATTTGATTATACTTTCTGGTCAAGAGTTATAAGTACAGTGCTTTTCGTGTATGCTAAATAGTTCTTTGAGGGGATACAGTTAGTCCTTTTGTTTTTTACTGGATTTTCTTTTTATTATACTGCACTTATGAGATTTCTAATTTGTACTCTATAGTTCTTATTATAGTGCTTTTCTTATTTGTTACATAGTGTTTTAAAGTAATATAAATAGCGCCTTTGTTTCTTTACTGTTTTTCCTTTTAATTATATAGCATTTTATGAGATTATACTTTTTGCTCTATACTTATAAGTACAATGCTTTTCGTGTTTGTTAAATACTACTTTATGAAAGTACAGTTAGTGCTTTTGTTTCTTGACTGCCTTTTATTTTCATTATATTTCACTTTGTGGGATTTGTATTCTGTGCTATATATAGTTGTAATTACAGTGTTTTTTCTATTTGTTACGTAGTGTTTTAAGATAATATAAATAGCATTTTCGTTTCTTAACTGTTTTTCCTTTAAATTATATAGCACTTTATGAGATTATACTTTGTGCTCAGTAGTTATAATAACAGTGCTTTTCGTGTATATTAAATAGTGCTTTAAGGGAATACAATTAGTGCATTTTTTTCTTGACTTCCTTTTCTTTTTATTATACTGCACTTTATTGGATTTATACTCTGTGTTCTATAGTTCTTATTACAGTGCATTTCATACTTGTTACACAGTGTTTTAAGGTAATATAAATAGCGCTTTTCTTTCTTAACTGTTTTTCCTTTTAGTTATATAGCACTTTTTGAGATTATAGTTTGTGCTCTAGAATTATAATTACAGTGCTTTTCATGTATATATTAAATAGCGCTTTCACGGAATACAGTTAGTGCTTTTGTTTCTTGACTGCCTTTTCTTTTTATTATATTGTACTTTACGGAATTTAAACTCTGCCCTCTATATAGTTCTTATTATAGTGCTTTTCGTATTTGTTACATAGTATTTTAAGGTAAAATAAATAGCATTTTTGTTTCTTAACTCTTTTTCCTTTTTATTATATAACACTTTATGAGATTACACTTTGTGCTCAAGAGTTATAATTACAATGCTTTTCGTGTATGTTAAATAGTTCTTTGAGGGAATACAGTTAGTCCTTTTAGGGAATACAATTAGTCATTTTGTTTTTTACTGGATTTTCTTTTCACTATATTGCACTTTTGAGATATAGAATTTGTGCTCTATAGTTCTTATTATAGTGCTTTTCGTATTTGTTACATAGTGTTTTAAGGTAATATAAATAACGCCTTTGTTTCTTAACTGTTTTTTCTTTTAAGTGTATAGCATTTTATGAGATTATACTTTCTGCTCTAGAGTTATAAGTACGGTGCTTTTAATGTTTGTTAAATACTGCTTTAATGGAATACAGTTAGTGCTTTTGTTTCCTGACTGGCTTTTCTTTTTATTATGTTGTACTCTACGGGATTTATTCTTAGTGTTCTAAAGTTCTTATTACAGTGCTTTTGGTATTTGTTAAATAGTTTTTTAAGGTAATATATATAGCGCTTTTGTTTCTTAACTGTTTTTCCTTTTAATTATACAGTACTTTATGAGATTAATCTTTGTGCTTTAGATTTATAATTAAAGTATTTTTCATGTATGTTAAATAGTGCTTTAAGAAAATACAGTTAGTGCTTTTGTTGCTTGACTACCTTTTATTTTTATTATATTGTACTTTGTGGGATTTATATTATGTGCTATATAGTTATAATTACAATACTTTTCGTATTTGTTACGTAGTGTTTTAAGGTAATATAAATAACACTTTTGTTTCTTAACTGTTTTTCCTTTTAATTATATAGCACTTTATGAGATTATACTTTGTGCTCAGGAGTTATAATAACAGTGCTTTTCGTGTATATTAAATAGTGCTTCAAGGAAATACATTTAGTGCTTATGTTTTTTTACTTCCATTTCTTTTTATTATATTGAATTTTATGGGATTTATACTCTGGACACTATAGTTCTTATTATTGTGTATTTTGTACTTGTTACATAGTGTTTTAAGGTAATATACATAGCGTTTTTTTTTGTTAACTGTTTTTTATATTAATTATATAGCACTTTATGAGATTATACTTTATGCTCTACAATTATAATGACAGTGTTTTTCATGTATATATTAAATAGTGCTTTGTGGGAATACAGTTAGTGCTTTTGTTTCTTGACTGCCTTTTCTTTTTATTATATTGTACTTTACGGAATTTAAACTCTGTCCTCTATTGTTCTTATTACAGTGCTTTTCATATTTTTTACATAGTATTTTAAGGTAATATAAATAGCGTTTTTGTTTCTTAACTTTTTTTCCTTTTTATTATATAACACTTTATGAGATTATACTTTGTGCTCAAGAGTTTTAATTACATTGCTTTTCGTGTATGTAAAATAGTTCTTTGAGGGAATACAGTTAGTCCTTTTGTTTTTTACTGGCTTTTCTTTTTATTATATTGCACTTATGAGATTTATAATTTGTGCTCTATAATTCTATAGTGCTTTTCGTATTTGTTACATAGTGTTTTAAGGTAACATAAATAGCGCCTCTGTTTCGTAACTGTGTTTCCTTTTAATTATATAGCACTTTATGAGATTATACTTGGTGCTCAGGAGTTATAATAACAGTGCTTTCGTGTATATTAAATAGTGCTTTAAGGGAATATAGTTAGTGCTTTTTTTTCTTGACTTCCTTTTCTTTTTATTATATTGCACTTTATTGGATTTATATATGTGCTCTATAGTTCTTATTACAGTGCATTTCGTACTTGTTACATATTTTTTTAAGGTAATATAAATAGCGCTTTTGTTTCTTAACTGTTTTTTCCTTTTAATATATAGCACTTTAAGAAATTATACTTTGTGCTCTACAATTATAATTACAGTGCTTTTCATGTATATTATAAATATCGCTTTCACGGAATACAGTTAGTGCTTTTGTTTCTTGACTGCCTTTTCTTTTTATTATATTGTACTTTAAGGAATTTAAACTCTGTCCTCTATAGTTCTTATTACCGTGCTTTTCGCATTTGTTACATAGTATTTTATGGTAATATAAATAGCGTTTTTGTTTCTTAAAGTTTTTTTTCTTTTTATTGTATAACACTTTATGAGATTATACTTTCTGCTCAAGAGTTATAATTACAGTGCTTTTCGTGAATGCTAAATAGTTCTTTGAGGGAATACAGTTAGTCCTTTTGTTTCTTACTTGCTTTTCTTTTTATTATATTGCGCTTTATGTGATTTATAATTTGTGCTCTATAGTTCTTATTACAGTGCTTTTCGTGTTTGTTACATAGTGTTTTAAGGTAATATAAATAGCACGTTTTCTTCTTAATTGTTTTTCCTTTTAATTATATAGCACTTTATGAGATTATACATTCTGCTCTAGAGTTATAAGTACAATGCTTTTCGTGTTTGTTAAATAGTGCTTTAATGGAATACAGTTAGTGCTTTTGTTTCTTGACTGGCTTTTCTTTTTATTATATTTTACTTTGCGGGATTTATTCTCTGTGTTCTATAATTCTTATTACAGTGCTTTTCGTATTTGTTGTATAGTTTTTTAAAGTAATATATATAGCGCGTTTCTTTCTTAACTGTTTTACCATTTAATTATATAGTACTTTATGAGATTAATCTTTGTGCTTTAGTTTTATAATTAAAGTATTTTTCATGTATGTTTAATAGTGCTTTAAGGGAATACAGTTAGTGCTTTTGTTTCTTGACTACCTTTTCTTTTTATTATATTGTACTCTACAGAATTTATACTTTGTCCTTTATAGTTTTTATTACAGTGTTTTTGGTATTTGTTACATAGTATTTTAAGGTATAAATAGCATTATTGTTTCTTAACTCTTTTCCTTTTTATTATAGCACTTTATGAGATTATACTTTGTTCTCAAGAGTTATAATTACAGTGCTTTTCGTGTATATTAAATAGTTCTTTAAGGGAATACAGTTAGTCCTTTTGTTTTTTATTGCCTTTTCCTTTTATTATATTGCACTTTATGGGATTTATAATATGTGCTCTATAGTTTTTATTACAGTGCTTTTCCTATTTGTTACATAGTGCTTTAATGTAATATAAATAACGCTTTTGTTTCTTTACTGTTTTTCCTATTTATTATATTGCACTTTAGACGATTATACTTTGTGTCCTAGAATTATAATTATAGTACTTTTCGTCTATATTAAAGAGTGTTTTAAGGGAATACAGTTAGTGCTTTTGTTTCTTGACTTCATTTTCTTATTATTATATTGCACTTTATGGGATTTATACTCTGTGCTCTATAGTTCTTATTACAGTACTTTTCGTATTTGTTCCATACTATTTTAACGTAATATAAATAGCGCTTTTGTTTCTCAACTGTTTTTCCTTTTTATTATATTGCATTTTATGAGATTATACTTTTTGCTCCTGTATGTTAAATAGTGGTTTAAGGGAATACAGTTAATGGTTTTGTTTCTTAACTGGCTTTTCTTTTTATTATATTGTACATTATAGGGTTTATACTTTGTGCTCTATAGTGCTTATTACAGTGCATTTCGTATTTGTTACATAGTGTTTTAAGGTCCTTTTAATTATATAGCACTTTATGAGATTATACATTGTGCTCTAGAATAATAATACAATGCTTTTCGTCTAAATTAAAAAGTGTTTTAAGCGAATACAGTTAGTGCTTTTGTTTCTTGACTTCTCTTTCTTATTATTATATTACATTTTAAAGGATTTATACTCTGTGCTCTATAGTTCTTATTACAGTACTTTTCGTATTTGTTCCATAGTGTTTTAAGGTATTATAAATATCGATTTTGTTTCTTAACTGTTTTTCCTTTTTATTATATTGCACTTTATGAGATTATACTTTTTGCTCGTGTATGTTAAATAGTGGTTTAAGGGAGTACAAATAATGCTTTTGTTTCTTAACTGGCTTTTCTTTTTATTATATTGTACTTTATAGGGTTTATACTTTGTGCTCTATAGTTCTTATTACAGTGCATTTCGTATTTGCTACATAGTTTTTTTAAGGTAATTTAAATAGGGCTTTTGTTTGTTAACTATTATCCTTTGAATTTTAAAGCACTTTATGAGATTATACTTTGTGCTCTAGAATTATAATTACAATGCTTTCATGTATATTAGAATTATAGAGGACAAAGTAAGTATAATCTATAACATGCTATATTATATAAAGGAAAAACATTGAAAAAACAAAAGCGCTAAATATACTAATTTTGAACACTCTACAACAAATACGAAAAGCACTGTAATTAGAATTATAGAGCACAATGTAAGTATAATCTATAACACGCTATATATAATTCAAAGGAAAAACATTGAAAAAACAAAAGCGCTAAATATACTAATTTCAAACACTCTAAAACAAATACGAATAGCACTGCAATTACCACTATAGAGCACAAAGTAAGTATAATCTATAACATGCTATATAATATAAAGGAAAAAAATTGAAAAAACAAAAGCGCTAAATATACTAATTTCGAACACTCTACAACAAATACGAAAAGCACTGTAATCAGAACTATAGAGCACCAAGTAAGTATAATCTATAACATGCTATATAATACAAAGAAAAACATTGAAAAAACAAAAGCGCTAAATATACTAATTTCGAACACTCTACAACAAATACGAAAAGCACTGCAATTAAAACTATCGAGCATAAACTAAGTATAATCTATAACATGCTATATAATACAAAGGAAAAACATTGAAAAAACAAAAGTTCTAAATATACTAATTTTGAACACTCTACAACAAATACGAAAAGCACTGTAACTAGAACTATAGAGCACAAAGTAAGTGTAATCTATAACACGCTATATATAATACAAAGGAAAAACATTGAAAAAACAAAAGCGCTAAATATACTAATTTCGAACACTCTACAACAAATACGCAAAGCACTGCAATTAAAACTATCGAGCACAAACTAAGTATAATCTATAACATGCTATATAATACAAAGGAAAAACATTGAAAAAACAAAAGTTCTAAATATACTAATTTTGAACACTCTACAACAAATACGAAAAGCACTGTAATTAGAACTATAGAGCACAAAGTAAGTATAATCTATAACACGCTATATATAATACAAAGGAAAAACATTGAAAAAACAAAAGCGCTAAATATACTAATTTCGAACACTCTACAACAAATACGAAAAGCACTGCAATTAAAACTATCGAGCATAAACTAAGTATAATCTATAACATGCTATATAATACAAAGGAAAAACATTGAAAAAACAAAAGTTCTAAATATACTAATTTTGAACACTCTACAACAAATACGAAAAGCACTGTAACTAGAACTACAGAGCACAAAGTAAGTGTAATCTATAACACGCTATATATAATACAAAGGAAAAAATTGAAAAAACAAAAGCGCTAAATATACTAATTTCGAACACTCTACAACAAATACGCAAAGCACTGCAATTAAAACTATTGAGCACAAACTAAGTATAATCTATAACATGCTATATAATACAAAGGAAAAACATTGAAAAAACAAAAGTTCTAAATATACTAATTTTGAACACTCTACAACAAATACGCAAAGCACTGTAATTAGAACTATAGAGCACAAAGTAAGTATAATCTATAACACGCTATATATAATATAAAAGAAAAACATTGAAAAAACAAAAGCGTGAAATATACTAATTTCGAACACTCTACAGCAAATACGAAAAGCACTGAAATTAGAACTATAGAGCACAAACTAAGTATAATCTATAACATGCTATATAATACAATGGAAAAACATTGAAAAAAACAAAGCGCTAAATATACTAATTTCGAACACTCTACAACAAATACGAAAAGCACTGCAATTAAAACTATCGAGCACAATCTAAGTATAATCTATAACATGCTATATAATACAAAGGAAAAACATTGAAAAAACAGAAGTTCTAAATATACTAATTTTGAACACTCTACAACAAATACGAAAAGCACTGTAACTAGATCTATAGAGCACAAAGTAAGTGTAATCTATAACACGCTATATATAATACAAAGGAAAAACATTGAAAAAACAAAAGCGCTAAATATACTAATTTCGAACACTCTACAACAAATACGCAAAGCACTGCAATTAAACTATCGAGCACAAACTAAAAGTATAATCTATAACATGCTATATAATACAAAGGAAAAACATTGAAAAAACAAAAGTTCTAAATATACTAATTTTGAACACTCTACAACAAATACGAAAAGCACTGCAATTAGAACTATAAAGCACAAAATAAGTATAATCTATAACATGCTATATAATATAATGGAAAAACATTGAAAAAACAAAAGCGCTAAATATACTAATTTTGAACACTCTACAACAAATACGAAAAGCACGGTAATTAGAATTATAGAGCACAATGTAAGTATAATCTATAACATGGTATATAATACAAAGGAAAAACATTGAAAAAACAAAAGTGCTAAATATACTAATTTCGAACACTCTACAACAAATACGCAAAGCACTGTAACTAGAACTATAGAACACAAACTAAGTATAATCTATAACACGCTATATATAATTCAAAGGAAAAACATTGAAAAAACAAAAGTGCTAAATATACTAATTTCGAACACTCTACAACAAATATGAAAAGCACTGTAATTAGAACTATAGAGCACAAAGTAAGTATAATCTATAACACGCTATATATAATATAAAAGAAAAACATTGAAAAAACAAAAGCGCTAAATATACTAATTTCGAACACTATACAACAAATACGAAAAGCACTGTAATCAGAACTATAGAGCACCAAATAAGTATAATCTATAACATGCTATATAATACAAAGGAACAACATTGAAAAAACAAAAGCGCTAAATATACTAATTTCGAACACTCTACAACAAATACGAAAAGCACTGCAATTAGAACTATAGAGCACAAACTAAGTATAATCTATAACATGGTATATAATACAAAGGAAAAACATTGAAAAAACAAAAGTGCTAAATATACTAATTTCGAACACTCTACAACAAATACGCAAAGCACTGTAACTAGAACTATAGAACACAAACTAAGTATAATCTATAACACGCTATATAAAATATAAAAGAAAAACATTGAAAAACAAAAGCGTGAAATATACTAATTTCGAACACTCTACAACTACAGCAATACGAAAAGCACAGAAATTAGAACTATAGAGCACAAAGTAAGTATAATCTATAACATGCTATATAATACAAAGGAAAAACTTTGAAAAAACATAGGCGCTAAATATACTAATTACGAACACTCTACAACAAATACGGAAAGCACTGTAATTAGAATTATAGAGCACAATGTAAGTATAATCTATAACACGCTATATATAATTCAAAGGAAAAACATTGAAAAAACAAAAGTGCTAAAATACTAATTTCGAACACTCTACAACAAATATGAAAAGCACTGTAATTAGAACTATAGAGCACAAAGTAAGTATAATCTATAACACGCTATATATAATACAAAGGAAAAACATTGAAAAAACAAAAGCGCTAAATATACTAATTTCGAACACTCTACAACAAATACGCAAAGCACTGTAATTACAACTATAGAGCACAAACTAAGTATAATCTATAACATGGTATATAATACAAAGGAAAAACATTGAAAAAACAAAAGTGCTAAATATACTAATTTCGAACACTCTACAACAAATACGCAAAGCACTGTAACTAGAACTATAGAACACAAACTAAGTATAATCTATAACACGCTATATAAAATATAAAAGAAAAACATTGAAAAACAAAAGCGTGAAATATACTAATTTCGAACACTCTACAGCAAATACGAAAAGCACAGAAATTAGAACTATAGAGCACAAAGTAAGTATAATCTATAACATGCTATATAATACAAAGGAAAAACTTTGAAAAAACATAGGCGCTAAATATACTAATTACGAACACTCTACAACAAATACGGAAAGCACTGTAATTAGAATTATAGAGCACAATGTAAGTATAATCTATAACACGCTATATATAATTCAAAGGAAAAACATTGAAAAAACAAAAGTGCTAAATATACTAATTTCGAACACTCTACAAAAAATATGAAAAGCACTGTAATTAGAACTATAGAGCACAAAGTAAGTATAATCTATAACACGCTATATATAATACAAAGGAAAAACATTGAAAAAACAAAAGCGCTAAATATACTAATTTCGAACACTCTACAACAAATACGCAAAGCACTGTAATTACAACTATAGAACACAAAATAAGTATAATCTATAACATGCTATATAATACAGAGGAAAAACATTGAAAAAACAAAAGCGCTAAATATACTAATTTCGAACACTCTACAACAAATACGAAAAGCACTGTAATTAGAACTATAGAGCACAAAGTAAGTATAATCTGTAACACGCTATATATAATATAAAAGAAAAACATTGAAAAAACAAAAGCGTGAAATATACTAATTTCGAACACTCTACAGCAAATACGAAAAGCACTGAAATTAGAACTATAGAGCACAAACAAAGTATAATCTATAACATGCTATACAATACCAAGGAAAAACATTGAAAAAACAAACGCGCTAAATATACTAATTTCGAACACTCTACAACAAATACGAAAAGCACTGTAATTAGAACTATAGAGCACAAAGTAAGTATAATCTATAACACGCTATATATAATACAAAGGAAAAACATTGAAAAAACAAAAGCGCTAAATATACTAATTTCGAACACTCTACAACAAATACGCAAAGCACTGTAATTACAACTATAGAACACAAAATAAGTATAATCTATAACATGCTATATAATACAGAGGAAAAACATTGAAAAAACAAAAGCGCTAAATATACTAATTTCGAACACTCTACAACAAATACGAAAAGCACTGTAATTAGAACTATAGAGCACAAAGTAAGTATAATCGTAACACGCTATATATAAAATAAAAAGAAAACATTGAAAAAACAAAAGCGTGAAATATACTAATTTCGAACACTCTACAACAATACGAAAAGCACTGAAATTAGAACTATAGAGCACAAACTAAGTATAATCTATAACATGCTATACAATACCAAGGAAAAACATTGAAAAAAAAAAACGCGCTAAATATATAATTTCGAACACTCTACAACAAATACGAAAAGCACTGTAATTAGAACTATAGAGCACAAAGTAAGTATAATCTATAACACGCTATATATAATACAAAGGAAAAACATTGAAAAAACAAAAGCGCTAAATATACTAATTTCGAACACTCTACAACAAATACGCAAAGCACTGTAATTACAACTATAGAACACAAAATAAGTATAATCTATAACATGCTATATAATACAGAGGAAAAACATTGAAAAAACAAAAGCGCTAAATATACTAATTTCGAACACTCTACAACAAATACGAAAAGCACTGTAATCATAACTATAGAGCACCAAGTAAGTATAATTTATAACATGCTATATAATACAAAGGAAAAACATTGAAAAAACAAAAGCGCTAAATATACTAATTTCGAACACTCTACAAAAAATACGAAAAGCAGTGCAATTAAAACTATCGAGCACAAACTAAGTATAATCTATAACATGCTATATAATACAAAGGAACAACATTGAAAAAACAAAAGCGCTAAATATACTAATTTCGAACACTCTACAACAAATATGAAAAGCACTGTAATTAAAACTATAGAGCACAAAGTAAGTATAATCTATAACACGCTATATATAATATAAAAGAAAAACATTGAAAAAACAAAAGCGTGAAATATACTAATTTCGAACACTCTACAGCAAATACGAAAAGCACTGAAATTAGAACTATAAAGCACAAACTAAGTATAATCTATAACATGCTATACAATACCAAGGAAAAACTTTGAAAAAACAAAAGCGTTAAATATACTAATTTCAAACACGCTACAACAAATCTGTGAAAAGCACTGCAATTACAACTATAGAGCACAAAGTAAGTATAATCTATAAAATGCTATATAATATAAAGGAAAAACATTGAAAAAACAAAAGCGCTAAATATACTAATTTCGAACACTCTACAACAAATACGAAAAGCACTGTAATTAGAACTATAGAGCACAAAGTAAGTATAATCTATAACATTACATATAATACAAAGGAAAAACATTGAAAAAACAAAAGCGCTAAATATACTAATTTCGAACACTCTACAACAAATACGAAGAGCACTGTAATTAGAACTATAGAGCACAAAGTAAGTATAATCTATAACACGCTATATATAATACAAAGGAAAAACATTGGAAAAACAAAAGGGCTAAATATACTAATTTCGAACACTCTACAACAAATACGCAAAGCACTGTAATTACAACTATAGAACACAAACTATGTATAATCTATAACATGCTATATAATACAAAGGAAAAACATTGAAAACAAAAGCGCTAAATATACTAATTTCGAACACTCTACAACAAATACGAAAAGCACTGTAATCAGAACTATAGAGCACCAAGTAAGTATAATCTATAACATGCTATATAATACAAAGGAAAAGCATTGAACAAACAAAAGCGCTAAATATACTAATTTCGAACACTCTACCACAAATACGAAAAGCACTGCAATTAGAACTATACAGCACAAAGTAAGTACAATCTCTAACACGCTATATATAATACAAAGGAAAACATTGAAAAAACAAAAGCGTGAA